>NC_139628.1:20026650-20174346 GCF_964638095.1 Poromitra crassiceps | reverse complement strand
GACTAGATAGCTAGCTTGCATCCGTGCGAATAGCATCTTGCTTATTGTGTGTTAGCACATTCGGCTTAGGCTACCGCCGTGTAGCGCGATTACGTTCACCCCGGCTGGGGTAACGTTAAAGAGAGTATTAACTCAAGAGGTGTGCTCTCAGTTATTAGCTAGATAGCTAGCTCGCATCTGTGCGACTAGCATCTTGCCGTATTACTTCTGCTTAGGCTACCGCCCTTCGTTACCGTTGCACGTGCATGTTCGCAAGCCTCCGGGTGGCTTACTGCATAGCTTCTGCACATTCCTAGCTTCTTACAGTATTTTATTTTTTTTATTTAACCTTTATTTACCCAGGCAAGCAAGTAAGAACAATTTCTTATATACAAAAGCAGCCTGACAAAAAGCAAGGGCCTTTTGGGGGAAGGGGGTGGGAGGCTGAAATAAAAACAAGGTTATATAAATACAAGTAAAAACTTACAGTAGTAATAGGAGCATACTATATACAAACACAGGCTACAATAACAATATGAGAGAGAGAGAGAGAGAGAGAGAGAGAGAGAGACGGAGGGGGAGAGGGAGAGGGAGGAAGAGAGAGAAAGAGGAGGGGGGAGGGGGTGAAGGGGCAGGGAAGGGAGAAGAGGAGGGACTGGGGGTATGTGTGTGGTTGGGAGGAGGTCAGCAGGTACAACAGTCGATTACAATCTGTTGCAGGTTTTGCTTAAAAGCAGTGAGCGATGAGAGGACCGTGAGTTTGAGGGTGTTTTGTAGAGTGTTCCAGTCGTAAGCTGACGCAAGGCGGAAGGCACTGCGGCCAAAAACGGTGCGGACTTTCGGAACGGAGAGTCGGATGAAGTTACTGGATCTGAGATTGTAGTCGGAACTGGAGAAGTGTAGAAGGGAGGAGAGGTAGAGAGGAGTTTTGCCTAGAATGGATTTGTAGATGAGCTGGAGCCAGTGAAGAAGCCGTCTGGTGTGAAGGGATGTCCAGTCGACCAGGTTGTAAAGGTCACAGTGATGAGTGGTGAATGGTGCGCCAGTGGCAAAACGGATGGCAGAATGATGAAGCGTGTCCAGTTTTTTGAGGGCGCTCTGGGATGCCATTCTGTAGATGGTGTCGCCGTAATCAAAGATGGGCAGGATGGTCATCTTGACAAGCGTGTGTTTGGCAGAACGGGTGAAAGAAGCTTTATTGCGGTACAAGAAGCTCAGGCGAGCTTTGACTTTAGACTGTAGGTGTTTTATGTGAGTGTTGAAAGAGAGGGATGGGTCCAGCCAGAGGCCAAGGTATTTGTATGATGTGACAAATTCCAGCTCGGAGCCATCGGCACAGGTGATCTTGGGGGCGCTGGTGATATTGTGTTTTCTGTCGAAAAGAATGCATTTCGTCTTCTTAGAATTAAGAAGCAGATGGAGGCTGTGAAATGACTGCTCAATATTGGTGAGACTGAGTTGAAGGGTGGATGCCGCAGAGTGGAGAGAAGGGCCCGTTGAATATAGGATGGTGTCGTCGGCATATAGGTGGATCAATGAATTTCCAGCAGCCTTGGCTACATCATTGATGTAGATGGAGAACAGCAATGGGCCCAAGATGGAGCCTTGAGGCACCCCTTTAGAGATGGTAAGAGGGTCGGACAAGATGCTTTCTGACTTCACCTGCTGAGCACGGTTAGCAAGGTAACTGGCAAACCATTTGCATGATTTTGGTGAGAGGCCAATGCTGGAGAGCCTCTGTAAGAGGATGGAATGGTTCACTGAGTCGAAAGCTTTAGCTAGATCAATAAAGGCAGCGATGCAGACCTGCTTGGAGTCCAGGGAAGTGATAATGTCATCCAGGACTTTCAGGGTAGCTGTGATGCACCCGTGCCCCGGCCGGAACCCTGACTGCAAGTTGGTCAGGATGTTGTTTGAGGCCATGAAGTGGCTGAGCTGATTATGGACCAGCCTCTCCAAGACCTTGGCCAAGCAGGGCAAGATGGAAATAGGCCTATAGCAGTTGGGGTCTGAGGCAGAGCCACCTTTAAAGAGCGGGAAGACCAGTGCAGATTTCCAGTCAGAAGGAAAGAGAGACAGCTCAAGAGACAAGTTAAAAAGCCGCGTGATGGGGACGACAATGATATGAGCAGCAGCTTTTAAAAACATGGGCTCGAGACCATCAGAGCCAGCTGACTTGTTTGAGGCCAGCTTGGTGAGCTCCTCTAAAACCTCCGAGGTCAAGATGGGTTTGAAGGAGAAGGCACCAGAGCTAGCACCAGAGCTGGAAGGAGAAAGAGGAGACTGCGACGAAACAGCAGAGGGGGGCGTGGCCATGAAGACATGGGCCGAGTTAACAAAATGATGATTGACGAGTGAGGCCATGCGAGACTTATCAGTGACAACAGTGTCACCAAATGTCATCGCATTGGGAAGATGAGGAGAAGAGAGCTTGTTCTCCATAGATTTAACCGTCTTCCAAAACCTCTTGGCATCCGAGCCACAGGTTGAAAATTTGTCCAAGAAGTGGCTGATTTTGGCTTTCCTGACAGCCTGAGTTGATTTATTTCTACACTGCCTAAAGGCAAGCCAGTCGGCAGGAGACTGAGAGGAACGAGCTTTCCGCCATAAGGTGTTCTTTTGACGGATTAGTACAGCCAGGTCATGGGAGAACCAAGGGCTGAAGCAATCCTTAATCCGTAGTTTTTTAAGTGGGGCATGTTTGTTGAGGCCATCAGTGGAGGATTTGGCCCAGCGGCTGGAGAGGCAGCAACGGGACTCCGCTGCGGTCAGGTCCCTCATGCCACGACGGCAGCGAGGGGACGACCTCCGGGGCCCGCTGCTCCGTGAGCCACCCCACACTAGTGGGTGCGGCCCCTCCAGGGTCGTGACCCCTGGCGGGTGATCTGGCTCAGCAGGGACCTGCTCAGTCCGCCACTTGCCGGCGCTACGCACCCGGCGGGGGCGGCAGCTGGCCAAAGTCTGGGCTCAGAGCCACCCTTCGGCTTGTAGCTTTAGGGACAAACCCACCGTCCTCGGTGCCCAAGGCCCGAGTTCAGTCGGGAGCTCTCCCGGGGTCTCGTGCCCGTCATCAAGGCTCGCCTTGGTCCATGGCCACGGCCTGGCCTTGGTTGGAAGCATCCAGGACAAGCCCACTGTTACGAACGCGTGAGATTGCTAGATGGTATGATAGTTAGAAATATTACACAATTGGCTCGCAATCTCTTAGCGGACGTGTATTTTAGTGTGATCAGAAATTATATCAGCTATGTAGTCATACAGCTAATTCCCTCACCAGCAATACACAAGCAAGGAAGAAGAAAGAAGCAAGAAATAGGCATTTGGCTTCCTTATATCAATAATGAAAGATTGGCGGCCTACCAGATGGTCCGAAACAACGGTATGGCGTGTGGATGGCCTCCCGTCGGACCTCTGGGCCAGCACCGGCGTTGTGTCACTCCCAACCCGGCCAGCCCGCTCGGCCTGGAACTGTTCAGTGTGAGGAGGGTGGTTGAATGGAGAAGGTCCTCCTTTGGGACTCCGTCGGTCTTCTGCACAACGCTCCCTGAAGTCCTCAGAACTCTCCAATGACTACGGCAGTTGGTCTCCGAGTAACTGGCTGGGCATAGTGAAGCGCCCACTCCCATCTATCGGAGCTCTCCTGCTCAATGTCAAATTGTTACCTGGAAGTAACCAGTGTAGCCTGGCTCTCCCCTTTCACCTCACCTCACAGGTGTTCTGCAGCTTCTGCTGGTCTCACTGCTATGTGCCACCTGTAGCATCTGCTTGTCCTTGGCTAGACACCATCTTTATTGTCTCTGTAATGCACAGCACCTGCGCCACTCTCCAGGGCATGACATCATCTTCTTGAAGTCCCAAGGAGAGTTAAAGGGACAAATACATAATCCCCAATACATTCCATACAGCCGCCACTCATAATATATATGAAACCAAATGCCCTCACCAATAGGAAAGTAAAGAAAGTGAAGAGGAAGTAAAAGAAAGGGGACATACGTAACACCCACCATCAATGGCGCCGCGTGCCCATTGTCGGTCGGTCGGGAGCTCTCCTGTGGACCGCGCTCCCGGACGTTGGCCTGGCCTTCGGCAGGGCCCAGATCCGTGTGCGATCGGGCTCGAAAAAAGACTTCGTCCCCGCAGTCCTCCCAGCCCGCGAAAGTCACGCAGCTGGGGGGTTACTCCGATCCGGCGCACCCACGGGGTGCGTCAGTAGTCGGGGTTTGTCTAAGGGATTTTCCCCCGGCATGCCTAGCTTCTACGGAGCTGACCATGCGGCAGGGGGGCGCAGCCTCTCCGTCCTGCTCCCCCCATTTTCTCCCCCCATCGGGGCATCGGATCAGGTCCCGGTGCCCAACAATATACACATGACCAAAGGGGCGATTTCCGCTTCTTTTGGCTACGAGAGACCATCTTTGTCAAGTCAAGTCAAGTCAAGTTTATTTATATAGCCCTAATTCACAAGCATGTCTCAGAGGGCTTCACAGAGAATATGTCTAGCTAATTCTAGCTGACACAACAGTAGCAAATTACAGAATTAAGATAACACATTGAACAATTGATAGAGAAATATAGAAATATAGGATAGAGCAGAGGAGAGAGCAGGAGAAGGGAGGAGAGCAGGGGGAATGTGAGAGAGTGATGGGGTGGGGAGGGAATGGGAAATGTTGGAGAGTATAGGAGGTGGGGAAGGAGCAAGAGGAGAGATCAGGAGAGGGGGAGGGGGAGGGGGAGTGGGGGGTGTGGGGGAGAAGAGAGCAGGGGGAGGGAGGTGGGGAGAGAATGGGAAATGTGGGGGAGGAGAGAGCGTATGGAAGTGTATGGGAGTATAGAGGGAGTATGGGAGACTATATGGAGAGAACAGGGAAAAGAGAGCTAGCTGACACAACAGTAACAAATTACAGTAGTAGATTCATGGGAGACCCTAAAGATAAGAAAAATCATTGTTGTCATTTGTTCTACCTTGGGTAGGGGTATCTCAAAAACTAAAGCCTTTTTTGAGGACTTGCTGCTAGACTAATAGGTCTGTAGCTTAAGTTTAAGTTGATTTATTTGCACTCATTTAAAACATAATATAACAAACATACACATTTGCCTACATATTGTGCAGGTGAACATCTAAAAAACCAGAGAGAGCTTGTAAACATGATGTCACCTCTTATCAATACACAATCAATAAATTTAAAACAGAAATAAAACTGAATAAAAGAAAAACATAAAAAAGTGTGGGTGTGCTGTGTGTGAAAGGGTGTATGTGGGCGGTAGAATTAAGTTAGGTTCATCAGATAGATCTTAAATTTGTGTTTGAAATGATTGAGAGATTTGGACTGGGATACAAGATGATAAATATTGTTCCATATCTGGACACCCCTATATCTGATAGAGAACTGACAGAGTCCAGTGCGGTAAAATGGGAGGTGTAACAACTTGGCTTGTCTAGTGTTGATATTGTGAACGTTGCAATTTACCTGAAAAAAAGCTTTACAGGACAAGGGAGTGGAAACATCCTGGGACAATACATTGAAAATAAAAATACATGTTAAGTACTTATTTAAATTGAAAATTGTTAAGATATTTAACTGTTTAAAGAGCGGATCTGAATGAGCAATCCAATCACTGAAAGTTGTAATTCTACAAAACATTTTCTGTAATAAATAAAGCTTGTGAAGGTGAGTAGGATAAGTTGCTCCCCAGATTATATTGCAGTATGTAAAATATGGATAGATTAAACTATAGTAAAGGGTTAATAGGCATTTCTGATTAACTCATTGAATGCCAATGACGACAGCTGTCGTCAATTCAAATACTGACGTAGAGTGCCAATGACGACGGTTGTCGTCAATTGCGTTTTTTGACGGTGGGACGTGGATCAATCCCTGATACATCTCTGGTACAAGTATTGTAGCTATTGGAGGTCTATAACCTAATTTACAGAACCCTTAGGTGGCGACAGTGCTGTCCAGATGAGAGAATGTGGAGTAAAAACACAGAAGAAGTCATTGGGGAAACGGAAACGCGGTGGTCTTTTGTAGTGAGCGGCGATCCTTTGATGAGAGAGACATGGCGAAGCGTAAAAGAAACCCCGACAAGTACAAGCAGCTTACTCTGCAAGAGAGCTTGTATTCTGTGCCTAAACGCGTGGCGATCGCTGGAGAAGGCACTAGTGGTGGTACCGGTGCCACCACTTCTGGTGGCGACCAGGAAAAAACGTTTCCCACTGCAGAAACCACGGTGCAGCTTGGTGGAGCTAACGGTGATGAAGACTATGGTAGTACACAGATGGGACCGGCGGCCTCTGTTACTGACACAGCACCCACCACCAGAGCTAACGTTAGATCGGGGGGCTCTTCCTCTCAGCATAGAGTGATCGATAGTACACAGATGGGACTGGCTGCCTCTGTTGCTACCACGGCACCCACCACCAGAGGTAACGTTAGACCGGCGGCCTCTTTTACTGCCACGGCACCCACCACCAGAGCTAACGTTAGATCGGGGGGCTCTTCCTCTCAGCATAGAGTGATCGATAGTACACAGATGGGACTGGCTGCCTCTGTTGCTACCACGGCACCCACCACCAGAGCTAACGTTAGATCGGGGGGCTCTTCCTCTCAGCATAGAGTGATCGATAGTACACAGATGGGACTGGCTGCCTCTGTTGCTACCACGGCACCCACCACCAGAGGTAACGTTAGACCGGCGGCCTCTTTTACTGCCACGGCACCCACCACCAGAGCTAACGTTAGATCTGGGCGCTCTACCTCTCAGCGTAGAGTGGTCGATACTAGTACACAGATGGGACCGGCGGCCTCTGTTACAGAGCGTGGGAGAGCTAGGAGTAGGCGGGTGCGTTTTCCCTCTCAGCGTGCAGAAGAACAAGTGATCGATGTAGACACCAGAGCCGTTAGACCGGGGTGCTCTTCCTCTCAGCGTAGAGTGATCGTTAGCTCTGCACCCACCACAGTGAAGCATGGTGGAGTGCGCGCTTCCTCTCAGCGTGCAGAAGAAAGAGATGAAGAAGACGATGGTACAAGTCAAGAATCGGACATAGTTTCATCATCTCAGCTCACAACTGAAACATCAGATACGTCGGATGAATTCAGTGAGCCGGATCCAGATTCATCCGACGAGTGGTTGCCTGATTATGGATCTGCAGGTAGCAGAGATTCGTCGCCTGACGGAGGTAGCAGAGATTCGTCGCCTGACACAGGCAGCAGAGCAGGTAAAACTTTTTTTCTAAATAGCCATAACATTGCAATAACACAATGTATATTTATGGTAGATATATTTCCACAGATCATGGATTGAGCAGGTTCAGGCATTATAGTCAGTAAAACTACAGCAATAAAACTGTGGTCAATTGTGGTTGATAATTGTAGCCTATATATTTCTACAGACTGTGGATCGAGCAGAGACACTCCCACGGCTTCCACGGGCAGTGCAAGGAAGACAGGTAATATATATATATATATATCCTACACATCATAAAACCAAGCAATAATGAAATGTATTTATGATAATTTATATATATATTTCAATAATTTACAGCTCCTACATCGAGGAGAACACCCACTCCCACTCCCACATCCACAAGGACAAGGAAGAAAGGTAAAAAAAATATACATATATATATATATATATATATATACACATAACCAAGCAATAAAAAATGTATTTGATAATTATATATATTTCAATCATTTACAGTTGCATCGAGCAGAGGTGGGGAAGATGCAGGCTGGCAGGAGGCAGACTGGGAACCAAACCCGATCCCCTTCAGTGCAAGGCGTGGACCCCAGAATGCTGCTGCGGAGCTGGATTCCGGCCTGCCAGCTGACTTCCTGGAGCTGTTCCTGACAGACGAGCTGCTCCAGCACATTGTGGACCAGACAAACAGTTTTGCCACTCAGTATCTCCAAGCACACCCAGACAGTCTGCCACATAGCAGGGGTAATGCGTGGAAACCAGTGTCAGTCTCAGAACTGAAAACATTTTTTGGACTAACGTTCATCACTGGTTATATAAAGAAACCAAGCATTGCGTTGTATTGGAGTACTGAGGAAATAGATGCCACACCCTATTTCAACAAGACAATGGCAAGGAACCGGTTCCAATTGATCTGGCGCTTCCTTCATTACAGTGACAGTGCAGCACAGGATGCGACGGACAAAATGACTAAAGTCCGTCCTGTGTTGAACTATTTAGTCAACAAGTTCAAGGAGCTGTATCAACCAGGTCAAAACATTTGTATTGATGAGGGTATGATGCTGTGGAGGGGCCGTCTGTCATTCAAGGTGTACAACCCCCTGAAGCCGGTAAAGTATGGCATCAAATCGTATATACTGTGTGACTCTGCCACAGGGTACTGCTTCAACATGCAGCCATATGTTGGGGTACCCAGCACTCTGCCAGACACTGTGTTCTCGCTCCTCGATCGCCTGCCAGGTCATGGTTACACGCTCTACATGGACAACTTTTACAACTCTGTTGCACTGTGTGAGCGTTTACTGGGAGCAAAAACCAATGTGTGTGGAACGCTGAGGAAAAATAGGGGGGAACCTCCGATCATCAGGGAGGTGACAAAGGCTGAGCTGGGGGTGGGGGGAAGAGTTGTGCGTCACAATGAGAGGGTGATGGTTTTAGCTTGGCAGGACAAACGGCTGGTCAAGATGGTGACAACGTGCCACAAAGACACCATGCAGAGCGTGGACGTGTGGCAGAAGGGACAGACAAGCAAAGTGGCTCAGCTCAAGCCAGAGTGTGTTGTAGCATACAACTCCTCCATGAATGGGGTGGATAGGTTAGACCAAAACATAGCCTACTACCCCTTCATCCGGAAGACACTGAACTGGCCCAAGAAGTTTGTAGCATATCTGTTCCAAGTGTGCATGTTCAACGCCTACATCCTCTACAAAGCCAGGAACCCAGGGGAGTGTAAAACCCTCTTGGAGTTCATGCGGAGGGTGGTGAAGACATGGACCTCAAAGCGACCTGTGCCGGAGCCGGAGGAGGAGGAGGAGGAGGAGGAGGAGGAGGAAGTTGCAGTTGAGGGGGCTGGGGCACGCAGGGCACCATACAACAAGGACCCAGCCTGCAGGCTCACTATCCCGATTGGCAGACACAAGCTGGAACGCCTGAGGCCCACCACCAAAGCAAGACCAACAAGAAGGTGTAGGGTCTGCATACGCAGGGGCGAGCGCAAAGAGAGCAAATGGTGGTGCAAGACCTGTTGTGTCCCCTTGCACCCAGGAGAGTGTTTCATAGCTTACCACACTCAACAGCACTATGGATAAACACACACACATAACTGTACATCATAACAATAACTTTGAACTGGACTTGCATCGTTGCAGCATCCCATACATACATACATAACTGTACAAATTTATTTTCTTTTTTTCTCAAAATAACTGAACTGTACTTTGAACATTTGAACTGTGGGACCGGCGGCCTCTGTTAGCACGGCACGCTTTTCCTCTCAGCATAGAGTAATCGATGACGACGATGCTACTACTGGTATACAGATGGGACCGGCGGCCTCTGTTACCATTTGAACTGTTCTTTGAATACATACATAACTGTACAAATTTATTTTCTTTTTTTCCTCAAAATAACTGAACTGTACTTTGAACATTTGAACTGTGGGACCGGCGGCCTCTGTTAGCACGGCACGCTTTTCCTCTCAGCGTAGAGTAATCGATGACGACGATGCTACTACTGGTATACAGATGGGACCGGCGGCCTCTGTTACCATTTGAACTGTTCTTTGAACATTTTTGGTCAAGGGGATTTGAATTTGAATTATTCAACAAAGTTGTGCATTTTGAAATGCTTACACATGTTGTACACACGTGTATAGCGCCACCTATGGATGAATCCTGGCCATTCTTTCTGGCATAGTCACTCATGGTCTCTACTTGCCGTATGTAAATTTTTATATTTTTTGGTGAAGGGGTTTTTGAATTATTCAATAAAAACTTTGGAAACAGCCAAAGTGACGATCCCACAGAGCTGCTGTTGCAGCTAAAAAATAATATTTTGCTATGAAAATTCCTTTGTTTTTGCTGTTTTATTGAAGGAAATGACTGTTCAAATGTTTTAGGTGTCACTAAATCAGAAAATATTAGGTTCAGAGTCAGTGATGTGCTTGAAATGTTTCCTTTCACAAAAGTGTGATTATCTCAGCTTCTAAGTTGAAACGGCTGTTTTTCCTCAAATCAACCCATCTGCTCCGGCTGATAACTAAAGAACGGAAAATTGTATCAATAAACTTTTTTTTGCTGATGATACAATAGAGTCTCCTTGTTCTTTTTGCATGTTCAGTGTTTACATAGTAATATCACACAATATTCTGTGGGCCTCGAGAAATCACTGAAAACGCTCTGAAACTCTGGCACTGGGAGCATCCGTTCTCCAAAAGTGGCTGGCACTCAATGAGTTAACCAGACTTCTAAATTTACGAATAATACCAACAGACTTCGATATTTTATTGCATACATGATAAATATGGCTCTTCCAGCTCAATCTTTCATCAATCAAGACACCAAGAAAACTTGTTGATGATACCTGGGCAATTTGATTATTTCCAATAAATAAATTTGAATCAGATTTATGGTATGTTTTATTTTTGGATGTAAATACAATAAAACTGGATTTTTTCACGTTTAATGATAATTTATTTAATTTGAACCATTTGGAAAGTCTGAATTAGCCTTGGCCATAAGTACAGAGAAATCATTATGCGAAAATAATAAATTTGTATCATCTGCAAAAAGTACAGGAAATAAACAGGACATAACTGCAGACAGGTCATTAATATAAATAAGAAACAAAAGTGGTCCAAGAATTGATCCCTGTGGGACCCCACAGGTTAAAGTAGAATACTCTGAAGAAAATCCATTAACATTGACAAACTGTTGTCGATTATGAATATAATTGTTGAGCCATTTATAGGTAGTTCCAGAAAATCCATAATGTAGCAGCTTTTGCAGTAAGATTACTGTGTCAAAGGCTTTGGATAAATCGAGAAATATTCCTAAGGCATATTCATTTTTATTAAAGGCATTGTGAATTTTGTCAACTAGCTGAAGTAGCCTATAGCCATTTCTGTGGAATGCTTTTTCCTAAATCCATATTGATGTTCATACAGAATGTCCAATTCCTGCAGATGATTCATCATTCTATTGTAAACTAGCTTCTCCAAGACCTTTGAAAAACAGGGAAGAACAGAAATAGGGCGATAATTACTAAATTGACTACAATCACCAGATTTAAACACAGGGACAACTTTCGCAATTTGAAGGTCTTTTCGTATTAATCCCGTTTCCAAGGATTTAGTGAGAACATAAGCTTGCCGGGTCTACTTCCTCCTTCCCCTTTTTTAGAATAAGGGAGATGTTAGCTTCATACAGTGTTTTAGGCAAAACATTATCTTTCTTTGAGCTAGATGTCATTCTGAGGAGGAGTGGGGCAAGAATGTCACAAAATTTCTTGTAGAATTCAGCGCCAAATCCGTCCGGTCCACCCGCTTTGCCTGATGGGAATGATTTGATGGCAGAGGTTATTTCTTTTAATGTGAAATCACAATCTAAGTCTTCTCTAGCAACTTCACTAAGTTTGGGCATTTCAAGAGGGTCAAAGAAGTCATTCAGATCAGATTGAGTAGCATCATACTTACATTAGATGAGTAGAGTTCACTGTAAAACTCTCTGAAACGATCGTTTATCTCTTTTGGGTTAGTCAGCAAGGCGCCCCTCTTTGATTTGATAGAGAGAATTGACCTGGAAGCTTGGGTGCCCTTAAGCTGCCTCGACAGAAGCCCCTCTGGCTTATCTCCCAATTCAAATTGTTTTTGTCTCAGCTTTAACAGGAGTGTATTTATTTGACCACCCAAGATGCAGTTGTATTCATACTTTAGCTTCAGTATCTTATTATAATCTTCTGAAGATTTTGACCAGGTGTATGTCGCTTCAAGGGCGGGGAGAGCATTTCAATCTCCAATTGTCGCCTCATCTTCTGCCATCTCATCATGGAAGCGTTTTCGTCTTCGGCCTCTTCCCCCTGTAAACTCAGTGGAAGATTTGCACCGCCTAGCCATGTCTTGTGCTGTTTCAATCATTTCTTCAAATGACAAATCTGTTCGCATTTCCTTGAGCTGTCTCATACAGGTGTCAATGATCTGGACAGCCGTGGTGATGTCTAGCGATGCTTTTTGGAGGTAGTTTGATAATATGTATGTCTTCTGCAGCATAGCATTCCAAAAACACAGCATGCATTTGAATTAAAATGTGCTTATCTTGTGAAGTAGACCGTCTGCTTCCGATGCTGTCTTCGGTGAAGTGAGGTTGTGTACTTTTATTCGCTCCAAGGCTGCAAGTATAGCAGGTAGACTTTGTATCACCGCTTCAGTAGCCTGCTTCCTGGATGCCCACCTGGTATCTGACAGAGCTTTTAATGTTAATATAGTTCCCTCCAGCTGCATGTTGTCCTGTTCCTCCTCTAGGATCTTAAATGGTGGAAGGAAACAGTAGAGGCATTCCAATGTACCAAAAAAGAGTTTTGCGCTACACAGTGAACATGCTGCATCCAGGAGGACGAGGTTTAGATTGTGCGCACAGCAGTGCACGTAAAATGCCTTCTGGGAGCACTGTTGTTTGACCCTTGCTTGCAGCCCTGATAAATGACCTGACATTGTTCTTGCCCCATCATATGCCTGGCCCCAGTGGCCCCGGATAAGTTTAACATCCAGACCTAATGCATTGAGTGCAATTACAAGTACATAATTTTTTTTATCTGCGTTGCTGCATGGAAGCTCTTCAAACTGAATAAAGCGCTCCATACTCTGGCCCGTTTCAGTGACCTTTGGGCACAATCTGCCTGACTGAACATGCATTTTTGTTGCTAAAGGTGCTGACAAGGTTCTGCGCAGCCTCGACTTGGAGCCTTGCCACCGACGAGCGGCGACAGCGAGACTGTGCATACTCGAACGTTAACTCGGCGCATTGGCTGCGGTACACCTCAAAAACATTAGGTGGCTTGTGGTACACTCATGTCCATTACATATGACGCTATCGTGTTGTTTACCAAGAACTTGCAATCATGTCGGTGGGGGGACATTTTATTGTCCCTCCATTTCAAAACTCATTCCGGTGAGCCTGCAGAAGTCTTTGCTAGATGAGGGACAAGCACTGTTAAATGAGGAAATTGCATTTCCTCATTCCTCACAACAAGTACGTCCAATCACAGCTCTCGTGCTGGTCACATTGCATTGACGCCGCGGAGTCACATTTTTGAGGAGCTGCACGACCCCTACGCCGAGCTGCGCCAATAGGCCGGCCAGCTGCGGCGACCCCCTCGGCGCAGTCAGCGCCGGCGATTTCGCTCAAGCATAATTTGCGCTTAAGACGCAATTGTATTTGTTCTTCCGGTTCAGCGTTAGCCGGCCGGACGGTAAACATCAGTAAACTGTAAACTAAGAATGAAGTTTGGCAACATTCAGCAGCTACACTGTGGCCAATTTCAGACATGCTCATAGCGTTACTGCGAGGAGCCGATGGCTGTACCCGGTTGGCATTTAACATTAGTTACAAAAGCACGTCGACAGTGTTTTCTCACTGCCAGTAACAGTAGGGGTTGACAGATACTACCCAGTCCGACCGGGCACACATCCCTCGCTGCCTTGTTAAAAATGTCCAAATAGGCGTTATTCTGATAAACTGGTCACATATTTGGAATGTTACCTTCTCATCCGAAAGAATATTAAAACTTTATAACCGTTTGTTTTTTTTGCTTGAAAACAGCTTTTTGGCAAGTCTAAAAATGATAAAGGATAAAGGTAGGAGTAATCTACTTCCGGGTCTAAAATGGAATAACGATTACAAAATGACGTTATGCAGAAGCGTCCTGATATGTGCAAATGATAAGGTAAATACAAGGAGTCACCTGCAGGTAGAAAAAAAACAAAAGTTAATACATCATAAAAAAGGGCTCAGATCGAGTATTCATTCAAACCATTGGGCTCAACTGTGTTTAAGGTGTGTATCGAATATGCTTCCCTCTTAAGCAATTGGTTGATGATGTTTCCCCTTCTTGGATTGGGTAAGACTCTCTCAATGCCTATACATTTCAAAGAGGCTGCAGAGCCATGATTTCTGTCATTGTAGTGGCGGGCAATTGCATAATCCATGTTGCCATTTCTTATAGCTGCCTTGTGTTCTGCAATTCTTAATTTAAGATTGTGTTTGGTTTGGCCGACATATATGAGACCACAAGAACATTTAAGCATGTAGACTACATGTGTGGTCATGCAGTTGATTCATTATTTTATTCTGTATTTTTCTCCTGTACACTAGAAGGACCAGAATTCCATAACTAGAACGATAGATTCCAAACTCTATAATCTCTCATGATAAATACCCAATTAAAAGATGAATGCATTGTGTTAAGATATATTTAAAAAGACAAAACAACACCAAAATGTGAAAATAGAGACTACAAATATAGAACCCCGAGAAACTCAGTGAGGTCAAAATAACTGCCTATGGTCTTTCTAGGTAAAAATGCGAATATTTTATTTGCCTTTTGTGGCTTAATTCAAGTCAAAACTATTTTAAATGTAAAGTCAGGTACCAGCATTGTATTTTTTTTAACTCAACAAAGTTATTGCACATCATTTCAAAAAGGTCAAAATGACCACTGTGGTCTTTCTAGTGTTAAATACTTTTGTGTTAAAGGTATTTGAGCAATGTATGCATCGACCACACTTGTTTTTTTCCCATAGACTTCCTGAGAGGTTTTCACTGCAGACTCTCTATACATGGATTTAACTATAGAATCACTGATGATTCTTCCCCTTTTGTAGCAAAAACGGGGCAAAGAGGCAGCAAGATGTTTGAGGCTAGGGTCACAATCCAAGATTCTCCAATGTTTCTTTATGATGTTCTTGACTTCTCCTGAGACATTATTATACTCTGACACAAAGGTGACCTTGTTGTCTGTGCTTTTCTGAGGAGGGTACAGTAGTTGTTTTCATTCTAGGGTTCTAGTTTTACTGACAGCTACATCTAGAGATCTCTCGCTATACCTCTGTCTTTAAAGCGTCTCCTCATCTCTTGAGCTTTTAATTAAAAGTCAGATTCTCTGCTGCATATAGGTGTGTGTGTGTGTGTGTGTGTGTGTGTGTGTGTGTGTGTGTGTGTGTGTGTGTGTAAATAATATAGGCTACGTTTCAGTCTAATACATTGGCCATAAGGGATGTTGGCAATCATCTTTTTGAGATGGTCACTCTGTGCATGAATAATGGTATTCATGTCTGTCTTAGTGTGTGTGTGTGTGTGTGTGTGTGTGTGTGTGTGTGTGTGTGTGTGTGTGCGCGTGTGTGTGCGCGTGTGCGTGCGTGTGTGTGTGCGTGTGCATGTGAAAATTAGTGTTGTAGGTTAGTTGGTGTGTGAAGAGTTTAGATTTGTATTGGAAAACGCTTGCTAGCCATCAGAACCAACACAGTCTCACAGGAAATTGTAAAATAGCAACGTTTTGGACCAACGTTGCTATGTTACAATTTCGGCTCCAAAATTGTAAAATGGTAACGTTTTAAGTTTAGGGCCTGGGGAGAGGTTAGGGTTAGGGCCTGGGGAGAGGTTAGGGTCTGGGGAGAGGTTAGACATCGTTCACACAGGACGCCGAACGTAAGCAGAACTGAAGCTTGAAGCAGGCACATGCTGAACGTCAGGGGCGTCGCTAGCCCTGGGCTTCCGGGGCTAGAGCCCCGGATGTTTTTTTCCTAGCCCCGGAGTTTTTTTTTTTTTTTTTTTTTTCCATTTTTTTTTTTAATAAACAAAGTCTGGCATTAATAATCAGTACATTATACAAAGAAATCAGACTAAACATTTACAAAATTGGAACAGACAATCAAATAAACAACAAAATAAAATAAATAAAGCAAAATCATTAAGTCAGAGTTCTAAACAGTTTTCTAAAAAAAAAAAAACAGAAAATATCAGTAGGCTATGCAGGACCAAATTATCAGTTACTATTGTCATAGTGTGTCATTACATAATGTTTCTGCTTCACTCCTCACCACCTCCTCTCCACACGAGCTCATCATCTCACTATGAAATTATTCAAACAAATGACATGCGCCAACATGCACAGCATCACAGTAGCTACAACTATGAAATTGTCTTATGTTATTTAGTTGTTTAGTTGTGAAGATATTTTCTGAGATAAATGGGTCTTGATGCTCAAGGCCCATTTATCTCAGAAAATATCTTCACACAGAATATTATTAACCATACAACCTACAACCTACAACGCTAGCATCAGCATGAAGCCACAGCCATCCACTCCAATGTCTATAGAAGCTAACGTTAGCATGACTGTCACAATAACAATGCCTTCACTTCACAGTTACATTAAACAAAACCACACATCACTGCTTCATTAAACCATTACAACAAACAATACGTTGTTCCCAATTCCAGCTAGGCGCTTTTGATTAGATAGAACCGTAGGTTGAAGAGCGACATGTGTTTTGCGACCGGCCGGTGAGCACACCTTACGTCAAGTAGCGTAGATATAACATCACTATGTCCGCTCTAAGTTTCAAAATAAAAGTACCATATGATACAAAAACGGCACCATCAGAATTTAGGTTTACAGGAAGTGTGTACCTTAATAAAATACCTTCACAGGAGTTACTGGGGGGGGTTCGTACCATTGAGATATAATATTTAATAAAATAAAATATGTAAATTTGCTAAGTGGACTCCCGCCAGAACCCTATCAAGGACCTCTGGTGGTCCCTGGACCTCACTTTGAGACCCACTAATCTTGTTCTTCTGTATTCATCTCAAATGACTCACAACATGGGTATTTACGGATTGGAAAAAAAAACCTTACCCCCCTCCCCGTCGGGGTACCTGGCTAAAGCCCCCAATGTCTTCAGGACCTAGAGACGCCCCTGCTGAACGTACGCCTACCGTTCACACAAGACGCCTTGTCTTTTCCTCTCAGCGCCTACTCTCGCGCCTTGAACCCGCCCACAACTCCCATTGACTTCATGCCTCATGGCTTCACGGCTTCAGTGTCACACTTGGAAATTCTGCGTCAATCCTGAGTGATCGCTTCGGCGTGGCGTGAGCGTGGCTTCAGCAAGGCGTCAGCGTGAGACACGCGCACAGGTGGTGTGAACGGCTTCACCTGTTAACAAGGACGCCGAAATGAAACTTGTGGGTTCAGTGTAGGTATACAGCTTCGGTTGAGCGTTACTTCGGCGTTCTGTGTGAACGGGGGCTTAGGGTTAGGGACTGGGGAGAGGTTAGGGACTGGGGAGAGGTTAGGGTGTGGGGAGAGGTTAGGGACTGGGGAGAGGTTAGGGTGTGGGGAGAGGTTAGGGACTGGGGAGAGGTTAGGGTGTGGGGAGAGGTTAGGGTGTGGGAAGAGGTTAGGGTGTGGGGAGAGGTTAGGGTGTGGGGAGAGGTTAGGGACTGGGGGAGAGGTTAGGGTGTGGGGAGAGTTTAGGGTGTGGGGAGAGTTTAGGGCCTGGGGAGAGGTTAGGGTGTGGGTAGAGGTTAGGGCCTGGGGAGAGGTTAGGGTGTGGGTAGAGGTTAGGGTCTGGGGAGAGGTTAAGGACTGGGGAGAGGTTAGGGTCTGGGGAGAGGTTAGGGTCGGTGGTGTGAACGGCTTCACCTGTTAACAAGGACGCCAAAATGAAACTTGTGGGTTCAGTGTAGGTATACAGCTTCGGTTGAGCGTTGCTTCTGCGTACTGTGTGAACGAGGGCTTAGGGTTAGGGACTGGGGAGAGGTTAGGGACTGGGGAGAGGTTAGGGTGTGGGGAGAGGTTAGGGTGTGGGGAGAGGTTAGGGTCTGGGGAGAGGTTAGGGTGTGGGGAGAGGTTAAGGACTGGGGAGAGGTTAGGGTCTGGGGAGAGGTTAGGGACTGTGGAGAGGTTAGGGTGTGGGGAGAGGTTAGGGACTGGGGAGAGGTTAGGGTGTGGGGAGAGGTTAGGGTGTGGGGAGAGGTTAGGGACTGGGGAGAGGTTAGGGTCTAGGGAGAGGTTAGGGACTGGGGAGAGGTTAGGGTCTGGGGAGAGGTTAGGGACTAGGGAGAGGTTAGGGTCTCGGGAGAGGTTAGGGTGTGGGGAGAGGTTAGGGACTGGGGAGAGGTTACGGTGTGGGGAGAGTTTAGGGACTGGGGAGAGGTTAGGGTGTGGGGAGAGGTTAGGGACTGGGGAGAGGTTAGGGACTGGGGAGAGGTTAGGGTCTGGGGAGAGGTTAGGGACTAGGGAGAGGTTAGGGACTGGGGAGAGGTTAGGGTGTGGGGAGAGGTTAGGGACTGGGGAGAGGTTAGGGTGTGGGGAGAGGTTAGGGTCTGGGGAGAGGTTAGGGTCTGGGGAGAGGTTGGGGTTAGGGTCTGGGGAGAGGTTAGGGTGTGGGGAGAGGTTAGGGTGTGGGGAGAGTTTAGGGACTGGGGAGAGGTTAGGGATTGGGGAGAGGTTAGGGTGTGGGGAGAGGTTAGGGACTGGGGAGAGGTTAGGGTGTGGGGAGAGGTTAGGGTGTGGGGAGAGGTTAGGGACTGGGGAGAGGTTAGGGTGTGGGGAGAGGTTAGGGACTGGGGAGAGGTTAGGGTGTGGGGAGAGGTTAGGGACTGGGGAGAGGTTAGGGTGTGGGGAGAGTTTAGGGACTGGGGACAGGTTAGGGTGTGGGGAGAGTTTAGGGACTGGGGAGAGGTTAGGGTGTGGGGAGAGGTTAGGGACTGGGGAGAGGTTAGGGACTGGGGAGAGGTTAGGGTGTGGGGAGAGGTTAGGGACTGGGGGAGAGGTTAGGGTGTGGGGAGAGGTTAGGGCCTGGGGAGAGGTTAGGGTGTGGGGAGAGGTTAGGGTGTGGGGAGAGGTTAGGGACTGGGGGAGAGGTTAGGGTGTGGGGAGAGGTTAGGGCCTGGGGAGAGGTTAGGGTGTGGGGAGAGGTTATGGTGTGGGGAGAGGTTAGGGCATACATGGGCAACATACGGCCCGCGGGCCGTATGCGGCCCGCGGGCGCCCCCTGTGTGGCCCGGGATGGAATTGCAAAAAAAAAAAAAAAAAAAAAAAAAAAAATTTTTTTTTTTTTTTTTACAGTTGCACTTTAACGCAACATGCAATATACCCGCTGAATAAGTGTCCAAATGTTCATGTCATTCTGGGCAATACTCTTCTGTTATAGTATTTCAGTCTGGAATATGGAATATCTTTCAATAATATTTATGACTAAAAGGCTAAAAGTAATCTCATGTGTAAGAAATGACTGTTCTACATTGAAGTAGAAATTTAAATAATTAACTTGTTGGTTTTGGATTTATTTAGCTTCAAGAGTGTATTTTTGTTCTTGTGTGACCCTCAACACAGGCTTTGAGAATCCAGGGCCACTTACTGATACTTATGCTTAAATTAACCCACTCATATTCTGGTTTATTTCAAGAAAAACATTTCGGCTAGTGGAAATTGTAATTGGCTGGTAACTTTAAAATCTAGCAGCCATATTGGCAGGTGGTGAAAAAAGTTAATTTCAAGCCCTGCAGGGAGAGCAGGTGGTGACATAGGAGTGAGTGAGGAAAAGGATCAAATATTGGTGGTTAAGACTGAATAATGACATCACAATTGTTAATTTAAAATGAGTTATTCCTCTAAACCTGGCTTCAAATGCCCCAAATTTTTCGCGCTGGCGCCGTTCAGCCCTCAGCAAAATCTGGTAGCGAGGAATTTTTTTTGTGGCCCTCATATCATCAAAGTTACCCATCCATGGGTTACGGCATGATAATATTTGTTCGGCCCCCGGCAACAATCTGGGTTTCTCATGTGGCCCCCCATGAAAAATAGTTGCCCACCCCTGGGTTAGGGTGTGGGGAGAGGTTAGGGTGTGGGGAGAGGTTAGGGTGTGGGGAGAGGTTAGGGACTGGGGAGAGGTTAGGGTGTGGGGAGAGGTTAGGGTGTGGGGAGAGGTTAGGGTGTAGGGAGAGGTTAGGGTGTGGGGAGATGTTAGGGACTGGGGAGAGGTTAGGGACTGGGGAGAGGTTAGGGTGTGGGGAGAGGTTAGGGTGTGGGGAGAGGTTAGGGCCTGGGGAGAGGTTAGGGTGTGGGGAGAGGTTAGGGTGTGGGGAGAGGTTAGGGTGTGGGGAGATGTTAGGGACTGGGGAGAGGTTAGGGTGTGGGGAGAGGTTAGGGTGTGGGGAGCAGTGGCGTGCCGTCCATTAGGCGAACTAGGCAAATGCTAAGGGCGCTTGAGCCGTTAGGGGCGCCAGAGAGGGTAATTTTTTTTTTTTTTTTTTTACAAATACTTGTTCATGATAATAGGCCTACTATTATTTTACAATAGTAGACAAAAATAAGAAGAACAACGTCTTAAGTCTTTAAATAATAGTGAAATCATTTTTCTAATTCTGGCTTTCTGGCTGCCCGGGCTGCAGCACTTTCACCATGGTCCCTAATCCATACCACCCCACCCACTGCGCGGCCGCGCCCCCTTCTACCTGCTCGGAGCTTTTTCCCAGAGTGGGGGAAGGGAGCTGGAAGGTGGGTGCTGAGGGTGCTGCAGCACCCCCTGGTGGCAAGAAATGGATTTTCGAAATTGTTGGATTTGGCTGTCTTGTGTTTATACCACCAACAAGATGCATTAAAAAACAGTTTGTGCTTCCCAGCTCTAATCTTATTTCATACGCTCTCTCATCATAATCTGGTTTTCCATAATAATAATAATAAGTTCAGTGTTTATGCCTGTGTTTCTGTCTGTTGTAGTGTAAAACGACTAAAGGGAGAGCAGGTGCTTACATGAAAGTGAGTGAGAAAAGGAGAAGATACTGAATAATGACATCACAACAGTATAATCCTAATGTTAATTTAAAATTAAATATTCTTCTAAATATGGATGAAAGCCCAAAAAACATAAAATTTTCTTCGGCGCTGCCCTCGCGGGCAGCACCGAGAGACCCTTCCTTACAGCACCCCCTACCTAAAAGTACTTCCAGCGCCACTGGGGAAGGGCGATTCTGAGCCTGCACTGCAGTGCTGGATTAGCTGCGATATAATTTTTATTATATTTTTTTTGTGGGAGGGGGGGGGGGGGGGGGGGCACCAGCAAAAATCTTGCCTAGGGCACCAACTTGGTCAGGCACGCCACTGGTGGGGAGAGGTTAGGGCCTGGGGAGAGGTTAGGGTGTGGGGAGAGGTTAGGGTGTGGGGAGAGGTTAGGGTGTGGGGAGAGGTTAGGGTGTGGGGGTAACGTTGGTCTAAAACGTTGCTATTTTATTTTGGAGACCGGACTGACAGAACTGCAATGTCACATGGTCAGGTGACTCAGTGTTGTTTTTTACAAGACTTGCATGGCTTTAGATCTTTATGCTGCCAAAGATGTGTCAGTTTCACACACACACACACACACACACACACACACACACACACACACACACACACACACACACACACACACACACACACACACACACACACACACACACCAGAGCTGCCAAGCCTCACCAAAAGTTTGGAGTGAGACTTTGGGGGAAGGGATCCGACCTTCGCCAGCGACAAATAATTTATGTTTGAAGCACGATTTAGCGAGGATTATTATCTTATTTTAAATGAACATGATGAAACTGTTGTGATTCATTATTGGTCTTAATTTCCATATCACTTCCTTATGATTATCATTGATTTCAAACACATCACCCAGCCCTACTTTAGGTTTAGCCCCCCTGGACAAACATGCACCAGCGCCCCCGGAGGTCCATCTACAAAATAACATGATTTATTTAAACAACCAACAAGAAGAATATGTGACTAAGAAGATCTATTCAGATAAAATCATGATTCAGAATCAAACAGCCATGACGTCAGGATTTCAATGTTGGATGTCTTTTAATGAGGCTATAAGTTAATAGGCTGTTTGCCTCCTTTGAGGTTTCCACCTGACAGTTTGTATTATTACAAGTGTCACACGCAGGTTTATTGCTCAAATCATGTCAAAATAATTGGTTATTATCTGTCAGCTAGCTGGTTCAATGCGTCAAAAGTCTTCACTGCCAAATAATGATGAATAAACAAGAGGTTTTCTACACTGACTGACTTCCAGTCCTACAGCGACGTTCCTATTCTAATGACACTCATTCATTTCCTCTCAGTATGAAGCAGCTGCAAGCGGTCTCGTGCTCCCCTGCGCCGCGTGCACAGCTCCGTTCTGCTCTCGCGCGTCATATTTCCTTCTGTGAGGAACTAAAATATAACAGAGATCACATGACTGTTTCCTACTGAAGAAGAGCGAGATCATGTGATGAAACAAGCAGGAGGGGCAACACGTTCTCACTCCGAGCACGTAGCATATTGACGCTTTGTCCCGTCCCTTGTGCGTCGCTTGTTACTAACATGGTACCCTTGAGCGACACATGAAACAACTTGGGCTTTCCGACTAAACTCAATGCAAACCCATGGAAGTAATCTTTGACGCTTATGGCAACTGCTCCCCCATTAGCCTAACTGCTCCCCCATTAGCCTAACTGCTCCCCCATTAGTCAACTGCTCCCCCATTAGGGTCTGGAGGACCTAACCTCTCCCAGACCCTAACCCTAAACCTAACCTCTCCCACCACCCATGCCTAAACCTAACCTCCCCCAGACCCTAACCCTAACCTCTCCCACCCCCATGCCTAAACCTAACCTCCCCCAGACCCTACCTAACCTCTCCCACCCCCCACGCCTAAACCTAACCTCCCCCCAGATGCTAATGGGGGAGCAGTTGACTAATGGGGGAGCAGTTAGGCTAATATGGGAGCAGTTGCCATAAGCGTCAAAGATGACTTCTATGGGTTTGCATTGAGTTTAGTCGGAAAGCCCAAGTCGTTTCATGGGTCGCTCAAGGGTACCATGTTAGTAACAAGTGGCGCATAAGGGACGGGACAAAGCGTCAATATGCTATGTGCTCGGAGTGAGAACGTGTTGGCATGAACGAGAGAGAGAGAGAGAGAGAGAGAGAGAGAGAGAGAGAGAGAGAGAGAGAGAGAGGGCAATGTCAAGTCAAGTCAAGTCAAGTTTATTTATATAGCCCTAATTCACAAGCATGTCTCAGAGGGCTTCACAGAAAGTATGTCTAGCTGATTCTAGCTAACACACAATAACAAGAATATACAGAATAAAGATAACATTTGAACATTTGAAGAAAACAGGAGAGTGGAGGAGGGAGGGAGAGGGAGGAGGGAGGAGAGGGGGGAGGTGGGGAGAAAATAGGAAATGTGGGGAGGTGGGAGGGCGCAGGGGAAGGAGAGCAGTGGGAATGTGAGAGAGGGGAGAGGACAGAGAGGAGGAGAGAACAGAGAAGGAGAGGTGGAAGGGTACAGGGGAGGTAGAGTAGAGGTAGGGTCTAGGGTGGAGGGAGGGAGGGAGGAGAGGGGGGAGGTGGGGAGAAAATAGGAAATGTGGAGGAGGAGAGAACAGGGGAGGAGAGATGAGGGTGCAGGGGAGGGAGAACCAGGGTAGGGATAGGGTCTAGGGTTGAGGGAGGGGAGGGAGTAGGATACGGGCCCGGATTAGGGCGAGGGTGGGGAGAAATGGGAAATGTGGAGGAGGAGAGAACAGAGAAGGAGAGGGTGCAGGGGAGGGAGAGCAGGGGGAATGTGAGAGGGAGGAGAGGGCAGAGAGGAGGAGAGAACAGAGAAGGAGAGGTGGGGGGGCGCAGGGGAAGGAGAGCAGTGGGAATGTGAGGATACAGGGGAGGTAGAGTAGAGGTAGGGTCTAGGGTGGAGGGAGGGAGTAGGATACGGGCCCGGATTAGGGCGAGGGTGGGGAGAAAAAGGGAAATGTGGAGGAGGAAAGAACAGAGAAGGAGAGGTGGGAGGGTGCAGGGGAAGGAGAGCAGGGGGAATGTGAGAGAGGGGGGAGGACAGAGAGTAGAGGTGCAGGGGAAGGAGAGCAGGGGAAGAAGAGCAGGGGGAATGTGAGAGAGGGGGGAGGACAGAGAGTAGAGGTAGGGTCTAGGGTGGAGGGAGGGAGTAGGATACGGGCCCGGATTAGGGCGAGGGTGGGGGGAAAATGGGAAATGTGGAGGAGGAGAGGACAGAGAAGGAGAGGTGGGAGGGTGCAGGGGGAGGAGAGCAGGGGGAATGTGAGAGAGGGGGGAGGACAGAGAGGCAGAGAAGGAGGGGTGGGAGGGTGCAGGGGAAGGAGAGCAGGGGGAATGTGAGAGAAGGGAGAGCAGGAAGTGGCAGGGATTCAGGAAAATAGGGGAGAAGAGGAGGAAGAGGAAGGAGCAGAGGGGGGGAGAATGAGGAGAGAGCAGGAGAAGGGAGGGGGGGGGCGGTGGGATGTGGGGGAGGAAAGAGCATGGAAAGAGAGGAGAACAAGAAGGGGGAAGAAGGGAAGAAGCGGGGAAAGGGGGAAAGAGAGGGGGGGGGGAGAAGATCAGACAACTGACTACTCTAAGCATTAACCAGAGCTAACTGGGACATAGTATCTAGCTAATCTACAGCCTAATCTGGCCTATCCTACCCTGCTCTAGTCTGATTTTAGCCTGAACACTAACAGGTCAGCCTTAGGCTGTAGCTAATCTATCGCCTACCTAAGCTGTTCTAAACCAACCGGCAGCCCTCGACCAGTGATGAAGAGCACCGATGCCCCCCGACCCGGCCCCCGCCCACATATGGCGTGGGAGGGAAGGCCAGGCCGGGACACAGCGGCACCCCCTCACCCCCAGTGAACGCAAGAAAACCTTTCCACCATATGGATCGCCGCATGGATTGCCCCAGTGACTTGGCTGAGGAGGAACCTTGTGAGGTCGTTGTGCTAGGGGCCAATTGCTGCGGCCCAGGCGGACCCAGCCCCCACGCGACCCGCCCCCCCAGCCCCCAGCCACCAGCATAGTGACTGAGAGCGTGAGAGCAGGCCACGCGGGGGACGGGCCCACCCACCAGGCCACAGCAGCGGACCCCCGTCTGGGGACTCCCCTCCGAGACAGGCCGAGAGATGCCGGGCTAAACCATGCACAGAGTTTCCGATAATGAAACTCTGTGAATGGTTTAATATGGAAATAAAATGTACAAGAGAACAGAAAATTGAAAATGTAAAAGAGTCCAACAGAAGGGATATAAAAATGTAATTTTTAAATTATCCTAAGATCAGGGAAGGGAGTTGAAAATCTAAAAAGTAGAGTCCAAAAAGAAATAGAAAATGCAGTCTTTAAGTGTTCGTAGGTTTAGAGAATACTAGTTAATTAACTAGGTGACAAAAAGGGTAACAAGATTGGGAGTTCCATGAGGATGATCTGAGGAATCCATGAGTCCGCGTTGGTGACATGGATTAAGAGGAGGGGAGGGGAGGATAGGAGTCGGAGGTGATGATTAAGAGGAGGGGAGGATAGGAGTTGGAGGTGATGATGAGGCGGCGGGGGGGGGGCTGGGGGGGCGCCCCCCCCTTCCCTTAGGCAGGCAGGTGACCAGGATGATGAGGATAGGGGTCGGTGGTGGTGAAGAGCCCGGGGTGTCAGACAGTAGAAGGAGTAGCGGCAGGTGGCTAGGGCGATGACGGCCGGACCTAGGGCTGCAGCGGCGGGGGTGTACGTCAGGCCAGTGAAGGACACCTGAGGGGGAGAGAGAGAAGAGAGCGGGGGAATCTGCGCAGAGGTGGAACTAACTCTATAGACAACAATAAAATTAGGTCAAAACAAAATTTATTAGGATTTTTTTTTTTTTTTTTTTTTTTTTTTTGGATGACTAATACTATACTGCTAATTCAGGTCTAAGTACCACCTAACACCACTGTCAATGATTCAGCCCTGTTGATGCGTGATGCAGGCGCGCGCAATGCAGCGCGCGCCTGCATCACCGCGATAGAGAGAGAGAGAGAGAGAGAGATGTGCAATTCAGTGCGCGCCTGCAGGAACCAGAGAGGGAGAGGGGGAGAGAGAGAGAGAGAGAGAGAGAGAGAGAGATAGAGAGAGGGGCAATGCGGTGCTCGTGTTCAAAGGGTGAGCTCTGCACACACACACACACACACACACACACACACACACACACACACACACACACACACACACACACACAACTGTGACAATAGTTGACAGGTCAAACTTGAGCTAAAATGGAGTCTTGTTGTCTCATCAGATGCCTGTGAACTCACACTGGATCCAAACACAGCATGCAGAGAGCTCCTCCTGTCTGAAGACAACAGAAATGTGATGTGGGTGAGAGAGGAGCAGTCATATCCTGATCACCCAGAGAGATTTGACTACTGGGAGCAGCTGCTGTGTAGAGATGGTCTCACTGGTCGCTGTTATTGGGAGGTGGAGAGGAAAGGACTTGTTGAGATAGGAGTGACTTACAGAGGAATCAGCAGGAGAGGGGGTCGTGACTGTCTGCTTGGATGTAATGAAAAGTCCTGGAGTCTGACCTGCTCTGATCTTAAAGGTTACTCTGTCTGGCACAATACCATAAAAACAGACCTACCTCTTCCCTCCTCCTCTGTGTCTAACAGAGTCGCAGTGTATCTGGACTGGCCTGCTGGCTCTTTGTCTTTCTACACAGTTTCCTCTGACACACTGATCCACCTCTACACCTTCAACAACACGTTCACTGAACCAGTGTACCCTGGGTTTGCGATTGGTGCTGGGCTTAAAACTGGGTGTGGGTTTCTGACCAAGTTTAAGCATGGTGCCTCAGTGTCTCTGTGTCAGATAGAGTGAGAGAGAAACACACACTGCTGACTAAACACATCTGCTGAGATGATGCTGCACTCTGTGTGTGTGTGTGTGTGTGTGTGTGTGTTGGGAAACTGAACAGGGATTTTAACATGTGTATTTGCTACACTGTAAACAACAGTCCCCTGCACCCTCCCACCTCTCCTTCTCTGTTCTGTCCTCCTCTCTGTCCTCTCCCCTCACATTCCCCCTGCTCTCCTTCCCCTGCACCCTCCCACCTCTCCTTCTCTGTTCTCTCCTCCTCTCTGTCCTCTCCCCTCTCTCACATCCCCCCTGCTCTCCTTCCCCTGCACCCTCCCACCTCTCCTTCTCTGTTCTCTCCTCCTCCACATTTCCCATTTTCTCCCCACCCTCGCCCTAATCCGGGCCCGTATCCTACTCCCTCCGCTCCCCCAACCCTAGACCCTACCTCTACTCTGGCTCTCCCTCCCCTGCACCCTCCCATCTCTCCTTCTCTGTTCCCTCCTCCTCCACATTTCCCATTTTCTCCCCACCTCCTCCCTCTCACATTCCCCCTGCTCTCCCTCCCCTGCACCCTCCCACCTCTCCTTCTCTGTTCTCTCCTCCTCTCTGTCCTCTCCCCTCTCTCACATTCCCCCTGCTCTCCTTCCCCTGCACCCTCCCACCTCTCCTTCTCTGTTCTCTCCTCCTCTCTGTCCTCTCCCCTCTCTCACATTCCCCCTGCTCTCCTTCCCCTGCACCCTCCCACCTCTCCTTCTCTGTTCTCTCCTCCTCTCTGTCCTCTCCCCTCTCTCACATTCCCCCTGCTCTCCTTCCCCTGCACCCTCCCACCTCTCCTTCTCTGTTCTCTCCTCCTCCACATTTCCCATTTTCTCCCCACCCTCGCCCTAATCCGGGCCCGTATCCTACTCCCTCCCCTCCCCCAACCCTAGACCCTACCTCTACCCTGGCTCTCCCTCCCCTGCACCCTCCCATCTCTCCTTCTCTGTTCCCTCCTCCTCCACATTTCCCATTTCCTCCCCACCTCCTCCCTCTCACATTCCCCCTGCTCTGCCTCCCCTGCACCCTCCCACCTCTCCTTCTCTGTTCTCTCCTCCTCTCTGTCCTCTCCCCTCTCTCACATTCTCCCTGCTCTCCTTCCCCTGCACCCTCCCACCTCTCCTTCTCTGTTCTCTCCTCCTCTCTGTCCTCTCCTCCCTCTCACATTCCCCCTGCTCTCCCTCCCCTGCACCCTCCCACCTCTCCTTCTCTGTTCTCTCCTCCTCCACATTTCCCATTTCTCCCCACCCTCGCCCTAATCCGGGCCGGTATCCTACTCCCTCCCCTCCCCCAACCCTAGACCCTACCTCTACCATGGCTCTCCCTCCCCTGCACCCTCATCTCTCCTCCTCTGTTCTCTCCTCCTCCACATTTCCTATTTTCTCCCCACCTCCCCCCTCTCCTCCCTCACATCCCCCCGCTCTCCCTCCCTCCTCCACTCTCCTGCTTTCTCCTCTTCCCGGTGTTTCTTCCTCTTCCCCCCTTCCCCCACTACTCTAAAGCATAGTACACATTCTACTCCAAAGCATGGCACCCACTCTATCCCCTCCAATATTTCGCCACTATTTAAAGCATGGCACCCATGCTCTTAGTATTTCGCCACTATTCAAAGCATGGCACCCACTCTTCCCTAAAGCAAGGCACCCATAAGCTCTATATGTGAACATGTGCTTATTTGGCAAAAGGACTCACTACTAAAGGCTTGCAGCCAATTAAATTAGGCATAGTTTGGTTGCTAAGAAATTGACATATGTCCGTTTGCAAGATGTGCGTCTATATTTCTCATTCTCTCCCCACCTCCTCCCTCCCCCTGCTCTCTTCTCCCCCACACCCCCCCTTCCCCTCTCCTGCTCTCTCCTCTTGCTCCTTCCGCACCTCCTATACCCTCCAACATCTCCCATTCCCTCCCCACCCCATCACTCTCTCACATTCCCCCTGCTCTTCCCCCTTCTCCTGCTCTCTCCTCTGCTCTCTCTTCATTTCTATATTTTCTATATTATCAATTGTTCAAATGTTATCTTTATTCTGTATATTCTTGTTACTGTTGTGTCAGCTAGAATCAGCTAGACATACTTTCTGTGAAGCCCTCTGAGACATGCTTGTGAATTAGGGCTATATAAATAAACTTGACTTGACTTGACTTGACTTAACAACAAACATGATCCATCAGTCAGAGTAAACAGAGTCATTGAACAGAGTTATCTGTGTGTGTGTGTGTGTGTGTGTGTGTGTGTGTGTGTGTGTGTGTGTATGTGCGTGCGTGCGTGCGTGCGTGCGTGTGTGTGTGTGTGTGTGTGGTCAGAGTCACAAGGCGAGGCTTACCTCTTGAACTGTTTGAGGAAAAATGTTGGGAAACTGAACAGGGATTGTATACAACACACGTGCAAGAACATGGAAATTAATGAGATATTAAACAAGACAGAATCAAGGTCTTGTTATTAGTCTAAGTCTTGTTGAGGTTACATTTTTTCTTTTACAACTTTTATGTTTTACATGTGATCTAGTTTTGAATAATTGTTTCTCAGAATTCAAGTTTTCTCTAAATGATGAACAATACTTATTATTGACAAAATGTACATATTTTGAACGTTGCTTTGGACAGAAGCATCTACTAAATGACATCATGTAATGTAATAAATGCCCTAAAATAAACAATATTGTTTCTTGTTCTGTTGTTTTATAAGTTGTTTTTCATCTGAAAATCAAGGAAAATGTAATGTATGACATCATTGATGACATCGTCTAATTGGCTCTCATGTATGTCATAGGCCTAATTTATTTTCAAATGGTGTTAAAGCCTTGAACTGTCCAGCATCCTGACTGCTCTCAGGTTCCTCTGTTCTGCTTTTCTTGACTTCATCTGATTCTGATGAAAACAAGAAGACATCTCTACATACTGAGCTGAGCATTCAGCATAACATCCATTATATAAATATAATCATATGTGGGATGGCATTCCACTCCTCAAACAGGATTTGTCCCAAGCCAGACAACGTGGTTATAAACAGGAGAGACCACATAACATTTCACTCAGACCAAAACATAAAAAAATCGCGGATTCAAATAAATATTTTTTCTGTGTTGTTTTTTTAGTTTTGGTCGGAATGAAATGTTCTATGGTCTTTCCCGATTCTAAATATAGCTGAACCATTTGGTTTGATGAAGTAAAATTATTTTTATGAGCATTTTACAAAATTTCCATGGGAAAATAAATGGCGGATGAAAATCTCTGGTACAGTGCTGAAGCAGGAAGTAGCTCGGTCACTTTGCCTCTCTATTCAAAAGTGAATGACTCTTTACTTTGTAGAATGTACAGCAGTGGCTTTCAAAGTGGGGCACTTGAGGAGGTCCCCAGCAAAAAGGGGAATAATGTATTGTCAATTCCCTCCATAAGTAACACAATGACACAATGTTTTGGTCATGGGTTTCTTTCTTTATCTAAAACCAAAAGTTTTATCAGATGGGAGACCCTGGGACTAAATCTCATCAAATGGGCGTCCGTGGTCTAATTTGTGTCCGTTTAGGAGTCTTTGATGTGAAAAAGTGTGAGGACGCTGACGTAGAGCACTGCACGGGTCTACAATTTAGGCCCTAGCCCGGCCCGTGCCCGAGATAATCAAGCCCTACCTGACCGTCGGGTTCGGGTCGGGTAGCGGACCTCTACACTGACGTAGTATTTGAAAAAGGAATACCAGTATACTGTAGTAGTAAGTGACATAATTGCTGCAGTAAAGCAGTTCCAGGTCATTATTGTAAAAGAGAATGTGTTCTCAATAATCTACCTGGTAAAATAAAGGAAATGATGATGATGAAAGGCTTAAGGTCGGGAGCGTTTTTTTCGTGCGATTAATTCGCACATCAATAATATATTTCCGAACCTATATCAGTCAATGCAACTGTGCATACCAACGGCGAAGTTTCGCTGACCATTATTGCAGTGTTTATTTTTTCGAACCACGGTCGATTTTTCAGAAATTTCCTTCCGACGTGTACACATCTGTGGCTGTGATTGACAGGTGGGTCAAAATTCGTATCGCAATTTCATGCTGTATATTCACAAGTTATGATAGTATCCACAGAGATAGAGGGGAGGGAAATGGAGGAGGGTGTATAATATTTGTAAAGCAAGGAATACAGTATAGAGTTTTGGGGATTACTTGAGGAAATCGATGCATCTGGGCGTGAGTTGTAGGGTTGTTTAATTAATTACTAACGTTATGCGCAAACGATTATATGCCGTGAACGTTAGGCAGTTATCGCCCATTATGTATTTTTAGCAACTTGTTTTCAGACTCTGCATGTTGTGATAGTTTGTTGAATGTCAATGTCATTCACTTAAGGCTATGCTCAGACAGTGAAGTACAGCTGTGTGGTCAGTTTTCACAACTCCCCATTGTGTGGTCATGCTCAAATTCCCCCCACCCCCGCCCCCTCTCTACTTTACACCTGGACGTGCTCCACATGTATGAAAGCAACATGCCTCATGTCTGAAAGGGTACACTTCACGTATCCCCCGGGTCAGGCTCAGGGCAAGCAACCCAGACCTGACCCGGAGTTCATGTCTGAAAGTGGCTATACAGGCCTCCAGCTGGTATCAGTCAGAAAGACGGGGGAGCTGGGAAAACCTGGCAGCCAAGCAGGTCTTCCATTTGTGGAAAGCATTTTGTGACAAGTAGCCTAAGCTTTTGTCTCATTTATTATTTTTCATTATAAAAGAAACACGTTATCTGGGGTTGTTGGCGTTGTGTTAGCTAGGCTAACGTAACAACTAGCTTGCTAATGCTATCTTTTTATCACTATCGAGCAGTGGCATGCCGTCCATTAGGCGAACTAGGCAAATGCTAAGGGCGCTTGAGCCGTTAGGGGCGCCAGAGAGGGTAATTTTTTTTTTTTTTTTTTTTTTTTTTTTACAAATACTTTTTCATGATAATAGGCCTACTATTATTTTACAATAGTAGACAAAAATAAGAAGAACAACGTCTTAAGTCTTTAAATAATAGTGAAATCATTTTTCTAATTCTGGCTTTCTGGCTGCCCGGGCTGCAGCACTTTCACCATGGTCCCTAATCCATACCACCCCACCCACTGCGCGGCCGCGCCCCCTTCTACCTGCTCGGAGCTTTTTCCCAGAGTGGGGGAAGGGAGCTGGAAGGTGGGTGCTGAGGGTGCTGCAGCACTTCCTGGTGGCAAGAAATGGATTTTCGAAATTGTTGGATTTGGCTGTCTTGTGTTTATACCACCAACAACATGCATTAAAAAACAGTTTGTGCTTCCCAGCTCTAATCTTATTTCATACGCTCTCTCTTCAAAAGTGTTTGATTTTCATCATAATCTGGTTTTCCATAATAATAATAATAATAATAATAAGTTCAGTGTTTATGCCTGTGTTTCTGTCTGTTGTAGTGTAAAACGACTAAAGGGAGAGCAGGTGCTTACATGAAAGTGAGTGAGAAAAGGAGAAGATACTGAATAATGACATCACAACAGTATAATCTAATGTTAATTTAAAATTAAATATTCTTCTAAATATGGATGAAAGTCCAAAAAACGTAAAATTTTCTTCGGCGCTGCCCTCGCGGGCAGCGCCGAGAAACCCTTCCTTACAGCACCCCCTACCTAAAAGTACTTCCAGCGCCACTGGGGAAGGGCGATTCTGAGCCTGCACTGCAGTGCTGGATTAGCTGCGATATAATTTTTATTATATTTTCTTTGGGGGAGGGGGGAGGGGGGGGGGGCACCAGCAAAAATCTTGCCTAGGGCACCAACTTGGTCAAGCACGCCACTGCTATCGAGCATCGGACCTGGCTCTGTGTGTGTGTGTGTTAGCTGAAGGCCAGTAAGTTAGCTAACTAATTTAGTTGATGTTGATAATGCCATAGGAATGAATATTGACGTTACAGCACCATAAGAAGCTCTCTACATAAAAAAATGTAGGGAAGTTGTAGCTTCCACTTATTATGCTTTTATTGGGACACTCAGGGTGAGAGGTAAGGCAGAGCCGATCAAATACATAGCAGTCAACTTGAAACATCGCTTATGTATATCTTGGCATGTATGATATCACTGATGACATCACAACTGCACTTATGACATCATCGATGACCTCGCAGTTGCAGCGGGTGACATCATCGATGACCTCATAGTTGCAGTGACATCATCGATGACCACAGTTGAGTAACACCGATGACAGCGGTCTGGTATCAGCATGCGAGGGCCTTTTCCACAAAGAAATTAATTAGGCCCCAAAGTCTTGTTTCTCTGAACATGTTTAAATTGAGTTCTATTGTGCAGTGAGTCACATTCTGATTATGGGTCAACCTCATCCTCTTTTTGTTTAGTTACGTTTTAGTCGACTAAAGCTTTGAGTATTTTAGTCTCGTCTTAGTCTTGGGGGGGAAAGGTAGTTGACGAACATTTTTCGTCATCGTTTTTGTCGACGAAACCACTACCACTACATGGACATTTATAACTAACTATCTTCTAATCTAGAGCCTCCGGGTCCTTTAGTGGAGAGGCATTGCCTGCCTATAAATCACTAGATGCATACAATGATCTTTCTGGCCATGTGCACAATATAAAGCAGCACAACATCTCAACAGAGAGGACAGTTACATTCATCACTGCAGCTGTCATCCCTGGGCAGCGAGTAGCTGACCCACCTTAGCACCCCTGGCTGTGTTTAGACAGGAAACATGCTTGTAGATGGTCATTAGCTGCATAGATATATATAAAGGCTAGATGGCTTAAGGCGGAGTCACCAGCGTCGTTGAACGGCCGCCATCTTGCTACAGTATGCTTTCTGGTACGTTCTATGGTAGCTGTTGGAGGGTGAGTGACCTGCACAGACAAAAATACTCATAACTCGCTGAAATCTTGACGGATTTACAAACGGTTTGGTTTATTACAAGCATATTCCGTTCCCGAGATACGGCCCAAAAAACAAACAAACACTAATGTAGCACTTCTTTAACCCCCTTTGTTTTTACAGGGTAGTGCCACCTGAATTCCCTCTTGTATCGCTACGTTATAAGTATATAATTATAACCCTTGAGGTTTGGTTTAGTTTTGAATGTCAGTAATAATGTATAGTTATTGACCCACAATTCACCCTTGCAGTGAACCTTCACCATCAGCTCTGGTAAGTGCCCTTTAAAATTTAGTCCCACTAGTACACTATATTATCTAAATGTTAATCAATTATCTATACAAATAAATGTACAAATATGAGAATATATCTCTGTCTAATATACTAATCCTATGTACTAATCACTTGTTTTTTCCCTTCTCCCTTCTAGTGTAGGACCCAGGACCTTAAGGTAAGTACCTCTTAACAGGAAATGATGTCACTCATACAAGGTAAGTTTATAGAAAAATATAGTATTTAGTATCTTAAATGAAATAGCAATACACTGGAACAGTATTTCAGGAAATCAAAATAATAAACAATAACTCCTTTAGTTCTTTCAGAAATTCAAATAATAACACAGTATCTCTGTTGGTGTTTTCAGATACTCTCCATCATCAATGCAACCTGTGGAACACACTCAACACTCTGATAGAAGATAGCAGACTAGCATGCATAAACAATTAAACAAATAAACCAATAAAGTCCTGTGTGTCTCTAATGTCAGCAATGCTACATCGAAACTACATCGTTAGCATCCACAGTTTCCCAAAACAAATCCCACCCTCGTTGCAGATCTGAGTCGTTGCTTGGGTACGTTGAGGCTTACAAACTTTATAGCCGCTTCGCTCCCGAAGTGAGCTAAAATAAAGAAAGGTACCTGTAGTCCTTGATGTGAACAAACAAACACGTGGCAATGGCGTGCGAGTGACTGGCAGGCAGGGCGTAGCTTGAGCAGAGCGATCCTCCCTCCTGGTCGGCTAACGTTGATGGCAGCCTTGGCGTGGAGAGGCACAGGAACAAATCCCCCGACGTCACCTTTACTCTGCGTTCAAGCCGAACACCGTGCAAACGTCGGCTCAACAGACTTCGGTCAACGTGCGGTACTCACTTATCTGGCAGGCACCAGTTAACACGAAGCTAACCACTGACTGAGCTAGTACAGTGGCCCTACAACACGCAACAACTAGCTTCACTAGCCGAGAAGCTAATGCCATGCGCCTGTAGCATCAAATTGTCCAGCAGACTCCAGGCGTTCTCAATACAGCTCTCACAGGCTGTCCGCCCTGGGATTCCCGTAGCTTTCACCGGAACGTCGGCTAAGTCTATACTGGTTATGAAATGTCTAAATATCAAACAGGTCTCTCTCTTGGTGACTTGCTCTCCGCAGCCGTCTCTGTTGCCATCCATCCCGTTCCTCGTCCTTGGTACCACTCACTCTCTCGCCCGTTCACCCGTCCAATCCTGCTCCGCTCTCTGCTCATGTGATCCTCCCAGCCAATCACTCGACGCCAAAACCATGCGGTCGCTAACACGTCCCCTAGACCAGGAAATGAACTGTCCAATCCCCGTCCCAGGAAACCAAAACAAGGAAGGACCCAGCGGCACTCCCATTGCAGTCAATTAAAGGCACATTTCCACTTTCCTAAACATTTACAGATTATTGCATCTTCACAGGTTAGTATTATAACACAGGTAAGTATGACACAGGTAAGTATTATCACAGGTAATTATTATAACACAGGTAAGAATGACACACACTCCCAGACACACACACAACTTAAAGAGTCTAAAAACTAGCTTCTTACTTAAACGAAAATATTAAACCCCACTTAAACACCTGGGTTACACTAAAAACACTATTTTTTTGATGGGCTCCAAATTACACCAAAATTAAACCGAAGCATCTATGCCATGAGAGGGATTCAGGCACAAAGTTTCATGCAGTTTCATCCATTTTCCTAGGAGTTACAACAATGACAACAGATAATACTAACCCAACAACAGATGCTCATAACTCCTAGGAAAATGGATGAAACTGCATGAAACTAGGTGCGTGAATTCATCTCATGATGATGATGCTTCGGTTTAAGTTTGGTGTAATTTGGAGCCAAAAATAATAATAAAATGTTAGCGTTTTTTTTAACCCATAGATATATATAAAGCTGAGCTCCCTGTAGCAAGATGGCCGCCATGCGACGACGTCGCTCTCCATTGGCCGGCAGCGCGGGTAAGCTATCTAGCCTTTATATATATCTATGATTAGCTGACCCACCTTACCACCCCTGGCTGTGTTTAGACAGAAACATGCTTGTAGGTGGTCATTGCACATGCATGGTTAGGAGAGCGGGCTCTACCACCCTTTTGCTTTGTATTTATTTCGGATTTTGGTATCTTGATTAATTAAATTAGAACATGTTTTGTTACTTGAGTCTTGGCATCCTTTATGTATTTGGTCTCCTTTTAAGCTTTATATTGTTTATGGAGGTGTGTAACACTACATAATTAATTGTAGATAATTGTATATCACGATTGTATGTTCCCATGACTAATAATCCTGTAATTAGATATATTGTTTTATATTTTCAATTACCCTAAAAGTCCCAGTGTGTATATCAACCACATTCACTGTGGGTGACCAATCAGTCTTTGAATGCACCTCATGTGATAAAATGTAATAAAATTGAGAAGCAGGCAGAGAAATATTACGTGGCTATCTTTGGAAAAACATATCAATGAGCCCAATGTTAGATAGGAAAATCATCCTGCTGTTTTAGTGCTGCCACATTTGTCGATCAGTTTGGACGAACTGGGATTCTGTTCAAGATGTGTTGGACTGTTTGATACTGTAGCCAGTTTCATCTGTTTGACTCTGTTGAATGTTGAGCAGACGGCACCACCTGCAGGTGACGTGCAAATGGAATTTCAGCATGCAGAGCATAATTTCTTCCAAATATTGAACATTTCTAAAATCCAATATTAAATTCAATCATTTATAGGAGCAGCACTGAAGTAGTATTGAAATAATGATTAGTGTGAGGAAGGATAACACGGAGAACAATGGAAATCTAATTCCGGTAAAAGCACAACTTAGGGTAACACTTTACAATACTGTAACACAAAAAATGGGTAGTTATTGAGGAACTAGTCAGGAACTAACCATTAGTTCATGAATAGTTAATGATTAGTTCCTGAATAGTTAATAGGTAGTTCCTTAATGGTAGTTACTTAGGAACTGACCATTAGTTACCATGTTAACGAACCAGTAAGTAATGATTACTTCCTTAAATATATATATATATTTTATTTTTTATTTCGCTAGATCATGAGTAGCTAATGGGTAGTTCCTTAAAGATCCTTAATGGTAGTTACTTAAGAACTGACCATTAGTTACCATGTTATCGAACCAGTAAGTAATGATTACTTCCTTAATTTTTTTCTGCTAGTTCATGAGTAGTTAATGGGTAGTTATTTAAGAACAGACTATTAGTTACCATAGTTGTTACTAGGGAATTAATCATTAGTTCATGATTACTTTACCATTAGTTACCATGTTTGTGCCCCCTCAAGTAAAACAGGGCTTCATGCTTAGTTGTTACTAGGAAATGCATCATTACTTCATGATTATCTTACCATTAGTTACCATCATCCTACCCTATAACAAATAGATAGCTCATTTGGTAGAGACTAATAATCTTGCGTTCTTGGGGCCAAGGGTTCAAACCTCACCTGGAACAACTCTTGTATTTATTTGTTATAGGTAGGGTGATGGTAACTGATACAGTAGTAACAACTAAGTATGAAGCCCTGCTTTACTTGAGGGGGCACAAATATGGTAACTAATCATGAACTAATGATGAATTCCCTAGTAACAACTAAGTATGATGGCCTGCTTTACTTGAGGGGGCACAAACATGGTAACTAATGGTAAAGTAATCATGAAGTAATGATGAACTACCTAGTAACAACTAAGTATGATGGCCTGCTTTACTTGAGGGGGCACAAATATGGTAACTAATGGTGAAATAATAATTAACTAATGATTAATTCCCTAGTAACAACTATGGTAACTAATAGTCTGTTCTTAAGTAACTACCCATTAACTACTCATGAACTAGCGGAAAAAAATTAAGGAAGTAATCATTACTTACTGGTTCGTTAACATGGTAACTAATGGTCAGTTCTTAAGTAACTACCATTAAGGATCTTTAAGGAACTACCATTAAGGCTCATTAAGGAACTACCCATTAACTACTCATGAACTAGCGAAAGAAAAAAAAGAAAAAATATATATTTTTAAGGAAGTAATCATTACTTACTGGTTCGTTAACATGGTAACTAATGATCAGTTCTTAAGTAACTACCATTAAGGAACTACCTATTAACTATTCATGAACTAATCATGAACTAATGGTTTGTTCCTGACTCGTTCCTTAGTAACTACCCAATTTTTGTGTTACAGTATTGTAAAGTGTTACCCAACTTAGTTATTCAATGTGGTAATCAGCTAGAAAGACATTATTCGATATATTTTAGTCTGTCAGAGGTTTTCAAAGTGGGAGGCTCCTTTTTCCAGGCTTTGTCTTGAGGCCCAGTCTCAGACTGGTTTATTAGCTGATTTAGAGATGTGGTTGTATTTGTGGTCTTGGATTCAATTATCTCATTTCAATACTAAAATGGTGCAAAAATGGTTATGAGAATAGACCATAATGCAGTGTGTGACAACATATTGTGCCAGAGTTCTCCTTTGACTGTCTCTCTCTTTCTCATCTGGGTTGAATCAGTTTCACTTTTCTTTACAGTCTTTCATGCACCGTTGAATGAAATGACACTAAATTGATCAACTGAATTCAACATCTGGCAGCAACATGTCAAATGTTCTATTTTTTCATGGTGTTATTTCAACGTGATCATCTTTATTTCGAACATGTAAAAGAAGTTTAAAACAAAACAATACCAAAATGAACGCAAACATCCCCTAGTTTTAGTTAATAAATGATTGTTTTAACTTTTACTTTGTGTATAACTCACTCTCCCCTCATAATGTTACAACCGGGCTCAAGGAAGTAACAAATGAGGGGAGTCATCCACCAACACAAACTACATGAAACAAACGAACAGAAGAAAAGGTGCATCGGTGAGGAGGGAGAGAGAGACTGAATAGTCTGAAGGTCTTCCCATGAGTACACCGGGCCCCCAACACCAGGCTCCTGCAAGACAGGGCCAGGAGTTTTTAGATTTCAATTTATTACTTGCCCGATAAAAGCACTACTTTTAGATGTTTTATTACAGAAAGAGTATGAATCCCATGACCAAAATAGTAATATATTTTGGCATTGTGTTAGTTATGTTTTGAATTCTAGTGAAAATAAAGTATTACCCTTTTGGCTTTGCTTTGGAACGCCCTCAAGAACCCCTGGGGCTCCCCGGACCTCACTTTGAGAACCACTGACCTAGTAAGCAGGGGCAAGATGTCTATAATCTGCATACATCATATTGAACACCAGACAAAATCTTCAAAACAAATCAAGGTCTGGAAAAAGCATGCATTTTTTTTTATTGAAAATGTGTAGGAACCCTGGGGATGTTCAATCTCAAACCGGTGTGCACCGTGTTGCTACGGTTTCCGGGTTTAACGTAATGTCAACGTCAAATGGTGTGCAACAGGGTTTGAGGTATGTTGTCTCTCGCACAATCAGTAGCGACGTGTATATGAACCCTGCCATTTAAAGAGGCAGCGTGCACAGTGGATCCAACAGATAGGTGCAACAGTTGCATAACACGACAGGGTGTTCAACGCACATTTGCTAGGTGTTGTCAGGGCTGAACTCAGGTAAACAAAACATGTTGTCTTCTTAGACCCCATTTACACCTAGCATTAAAATGTGTTTTGGGTGATCAGATTGCAATGGGATAGTGCTTGACCACATTAACCTGCTGACATTTACACCTGGTATTAATGTGTGTCCAGTCCACATTGAGATCTGATTGCTATCGGATCAGGCAAGCTCCATAGCGTAGAGCTGCAGAAAAACAGCGGTGACTGTTGTTGTATGTGGATTTCCCCCTATTTTCTCCCCAATTGCACTTGGCCAATTTCCCCCTGCTGCTCCACCCTCTGCCGATCTGGGGAGAGCCATAGACTAGCACCATGCTTCCTCCAACACATGCGCAGTAGCCAGCCACTTCTTTTCACCTGACAGCGGGCGCTTCACCGGCAGGAAGTAGACGGTGGGATGATCGCTATTCCCACCAGTTCCCTTGCCTCTGAACAGGTGCCCCGACCGCCAAGAGGAGGCGCTAGTGCAGCGACCAGAACAAATACCCTCAATCCGGCTTCCCTCCCGCAGACACCAGCCAATATGGACGCCTGACCATTGTTGTATGTGGATTGACAACACATTTGCATTTACACTTGTGTTCAATGTGGTCAAAATGTGTCCCTGACCACCTCTGGTGGTTTGGTCGATCGAATCACAATCACAATCCGTCCTCAATGTGTCTTTGGTGCATTTACACCTGTACTTTCAAGTGGTCAAGCAATCTGATCACCCGATAGGCCGATACACATTTTGATGCCAGGTGTAAACGGGGCCTTAGACTTAGAGTGCTCTCTCTATCATCCACACAGATTAGCAATGACAGAAATGTACGCGTTTTTTGTAATGTAGTTTTATTCTGTCAATAAACAAAATCAATAGAGTTTAAATGTCTTCATGAAACACTGGACATTTCTCATGCAGCTGGAAAATCACAGCTCAATTATCAAAAATAGATTCAACAGAAACACTGTTGCTTGTTATCTGCTCTAGTTAACTACTTCAACACAGATATTTCTAATCAACTATTCTATTATACCTACCTATAGCCTAGTTATTAGAGTCTTTCTGATCAGTGCTCACCAGGGAAAATATCAGGCTGATAAATCCCAGAATCCAGCAGTCACATTCACTGACAGTTGGTTACCTGCCAAAGTGTTTTTAATTATCATTATTATTAATAATTTATTTAGCCTTTATTTTATAGTCCCAAGTTTCTCTTTTACAATTAGACCTGAACTGTCTGCAGGACAGTCGCTCATAATTACATCTCTGTACAATGACAATACTTGTGAGATCAACACTGTTCAATCATTCATCATTGAATTTGAATACCATGATTCATAATTAATACCCCAGCTAGAGATGATTTATAATGATCAACCTGCTGTTGGTGTTGCAAATCCTGACTTGACATGAGCCAGTCTGTGTGTGTGTGTGTGTGTGTGTGTGTGTGCGTGTTTCTCTTCAGGATGGTTGTAGGACTGTAATCCCCTCCATGTCCAGCTCCACTGAGTGAACACTGAAGTCTCCAAGACCCTATGGGCAGAGCAATTATCACCATGGTTACCAATCAATCAATCAACCAACCAACCAACCAATCTTCACTTCAGTAATCAGTTCATGATGTTCACTCATAAGTCATTGGGTTCCACAGTCCCACCCAGGGCTAGTTGTGTTTTGGTAGTTTGGATTATTTGAAGTGGGGTTGTATGAGTTATTTTTCGATCTCTCGTTCTGTATCTCACCTATGGGAAGCGCCCTCGGCGTGACCAATCATGGAAGCTTTAATGACACCATGTATGCCAACCGGCAGACCAATCATCTTTCAGATGATCGGCACAGACCGTCCCCCTATATAAGAGGTCGTAGGACCACCTTCCTCATTCTCGTTTTCTTCCACGTGAAGATCAGACTTGCTCCTTCAGCCCTTCCTTATCTGGACTTTCATTTAGCTGCTCACAGACGAGCCTTCACGCTAGTCACCGAGCGTGGATTTTCTGGATCGGATTTAAACCGCTGGATTTTCTCCCTACACCACGGAGAAAACTCATTGGGAGGTCTTTCCTGGGGGCGCTACCCATCTACTTTCCAAGTGTCTTAGCTTAGCTGTCAAGGCTTGGCGGACGCGGGCATCTGGGTAGTGTAGCAGCAGATTCCCTGCCTACAAACAAGAGGGTTGCAGGTTCACGCCCCCTGTTACCTCCGGCTTGCTCTGCGTCCATTAGCATCACGTCAAGCGTGCCAACTGCTAGCTTAAAACTAACGTTACACAGCTAGCATCACGTCAAGTGTGCTAACTGTTACAGCTGCTTCCCCCTAGCCGTCACAACCTAGCGGGCCCAAACGATTGTTACTCGGTTAGTATCGCGTCGCGTCAAGCGTGCTAACTGCTGTAGCTGCTTCTCCGCTAGCCGTCACAAGCTAGCGGGTCAGCTTGAACTAAACGTTACACAGCTATCATCGTGTCAAGAGTGATAACTGTTATAGTTGGTTCTCTGCTAGCTGTCACACGCCCCCCCCCCCCCCCCCCCCCCCCTCTCCCTAAGCCTCGGGAAGTGGTGCAAAGAAAAAGGAGACGGGGACGTCGAAGACGTTGTGGAAAAAGGATTCACATCCTCTCTGCATCACATGCATGGGAATCCAACAAGTTCTACGGTTGAGAAGATGTAGTGCCAAAGGAAAGGGCTGTTTGATGCCAAGGCGAAGCTCTGACAATGACGTTAATATAGTTACGCCTAAAGGAACACACCAACATTCTGGGAGATTCGCCGATTTGCCATATTCACGATAGTAAGTTGAGAAGATAAATAAGTTACGCGCCATCCTGCTAGTTAGCTTAGCACAAGACTGGTTGTCTGTGGTACTGGCTAGCCTAACCCCCTTAAGTCACCAAATACACATTCCAACAGCAAGACACTCTCATGTGCTCTTATTACACCACATTATGAAATAATAACGTCAAATTACCAGACATTGTAATTTACGAGGCAAATAGTTTCCTGAAGAAAAGCGGAAGCTCTGGCTATGCATTTTGCTTCATAAAATTTTGTTATTTGCTACTCACTGTTTTTTTTGACTGTTGTATTATTTATTTACTTTTTTTGTATTAGGATATTTTTCCTTGAAATCCTTTGTTGTATATTTGATGGCAAGTAAGGACAATGTCCAAAAATGTCTGAGGAATGATTATGATGATTTTCTTATTTTAATTGTAAGAAAAGGGGGGGGGGGGGCTTTACATAAGTGTTTGCTTCTGCCCCTAACCTTTGGTTGTGACCTAAGTGTATATGCTTGGTGGTGGTGACCAATAAATTTTTTTCATTCATTCATTCATTCAATGACAACGTATGTCTCGTATTTGGCCTTTTTTGGCGCTGTTGGATTGTGTATTTGGTGACTTAACAGGGGTAGGCTAGGGCGACCCGTCTGTCTGTCTCACCGGCGTGTGGTTGAGGACCTGTTTCACTGCCTGGCTCTGCCCGGGCTCGCGGGTCAGCAGGTAGAGGAAGCCGCCGCCCCCGGCCCCGGCCAGGCTCTGACCCAGGACCAGCGGCCTCAGAGCCTCCATCATGACCCTCACCGAGCCTGGCTCACAGCCAGGAGCCATCAGCTTCTTCTGCTGCCACGACCGAGAGAGACACACACCCAGTCTGGACAGACAGCCTGGAGAGAGAGAGAGAGAGAGAAAGACTTTAAAGGTCCCATTCCGTGCAAAAGCTGTTTTTACTTGTAAATGCATATATACTGCTGTCATCCCTCCCTGTAATGAGTGGTCACAAGCTCAGAACTGCCACAGTTGGATTTGTCCCTATCCAGCTTCCCCCTGCAGTCTCCTTCAAGCCACGTCCCCTAACGCTCTGTTCCCCAGACGGGGTATTGGGACGTCACGATGGTCCTCAAGCATACTGCGTGCGTCTCTCTCACACAAGCTACCTGCACCATTTTGTCTATAGCCACAAAATTAACACTTCTAGCTGGAGCGACGCCAACTGTACATGATCCAGCAACTGCGGAGGTGCATTCGGTAAGTCTAGGCATTTTGAGATGTCCTCTTTAGCGTAGCGCTGCTAACGTTAGTTGTGGACACAACCTAGCGTGCTGATCCACAGACGCTAATCTGATTGGTTCCCAATGGGAACTGTTAGTTCTGAATATATTATAGAAACAGACCATTCTTGGGACGCAACGAGATGAGGAAGGGACAACTCCGTCACAACAAACGGGGTTGCTATATTTTCGACAAATTAATCCAGAATCATGTTTTATGGACCAGAGACACACGTTTTTAAGAGGTTACAGCTGCACGAATTGGGACATTTAAAAAAGAATGAAAAATGCATGTTTCTGGGAAGAGGGGGAAGTGCGGTGTCATTCTGCACTTTGCCCCAGTGGATAACGTTACGTTACTTATGCTCGGTACATGTAGCGGAGGAAGGCTACACTCACGGTGGCTTCGCTGTGCCCTTGTGTGGCTTGGAGGGGAGTCAGCGAGGATGTTGGACTGAGTGGTAGGTTCTGAAATGTGTGTCTGTTTTATTCCAGCTCTACGGTTGCAATGTTACGTTACAACTATGAACTATGGCCTGGTAGCTAGCATTAGCGGACGCTAGCCCCAGCTAATATAACAATAATTATCAATGACTAACTGTGTGTTAGCTCTTGGGAGCCCAAGTAAACTCACTAGCGTGGAGTGCTACACCCAGACTACCAGTGCTGGACTGGGACACATGCACGCCCGAGTGCACGAGCAAACATGCACATACACACACACACAAGCCAACATGGTCATACACACACACACACACACACACACACACACACACACACACACAACACACACACACACACACACACACACACACACACACACACACACACGCTAGCCAACATGGTCATCATAGTGGGGCTAACTAAACTGTCTAAAATCACTAACCTACCAAATACTGTAAATCCATACAACTATAACATTTACACTAAAATAATCTATGCTACAGTATAACAGCACACAATCTAGCTATAACCACTCAACTCAACCACTGATGTTAGGCTCAAGTCAATAGAGTATAACGTAACAGTCTGTAGACCCTTTTCACAGCAACCGTTTAGAGGTGATAAATCAGGAAGTCAACGCAACATCAAGATGGTTGTTTGCTGTGAAAAGGGCCTATGAACTCCTTTCCTTACAGGTGAGGGGCGTTGATGACATATTAGTATAAACTGAAGAGTAGCCTTTGGGCAAACTCAACTGTGAAAGTGGGTTTCAAGTTGAAACTTTCAACCACTAGATGGCAGACTTGCTGCATGAAAATCATAAAGTTTGTAGGACAGTTTCCTCTCAAATGTAGAGATTTTGACCAGAGTCCTTCAGTCCAACACTACTCAAAAAGGCCATGAAGCCATATACATATACATATACATATACATATATATACATATACATTGGTGTAAAGCTGAAACAAAAAATGTGTTTTAGGGTTTAGTTACCCTTTCATCTAGTCTCCTTTAATTGAGTCTTACCGTGTGAACAGGCGCTGGCACATTCCTCACTGTTGGCCACCAGCTGCTGTGCATTCTGGACCATGGAGGGCAGGCGGCTGTACCAGCTACGCACCACATCCTGGAAGATTACATCATCATCATCATCGTCGTCATCGTCGTCACAAAAACCAGCAGCAACAACAACAGTAGTCACACTATAATACAGTATTATAGTGTGACTGTAGTATTATACTGCATATCAAACTGGACCAGAGCTGTGCCTGTTTCTATGATTGTGTCCTGTTTGTAAATTATGTTCTGGTGGTATTCAATTTACCGATAGACAGGGCCACATTTTGTTGCCAGATGAATGGAGTTTGGTGTGGCTGCTATACTAGCCTAGCCGCGATTGTCATACTGGACCACAATGCAAGCGCTCCTCGCCCGCACTTACGTCACGCACCCCCAGCCCTACAGGTCAACATTGGACCCCAGTAGTTCCACAGATCAGTCTTGGACATTTGATTTTCTTGAATCCAGTAGTGTTTTCATTGATTGATTGATTGATTTTATTGGACAATATAAAAAATAGATACACGATATGAGCTCCATGTACAATTTTAAAACTGTCAAAGATAACACAAGAAAGCTAGCATCCTTGTTTCCATTGTGGTCCTTGCTGGACATGGTTTACAAAGATAACTGCCAGCAAATGGCATATGACAAATCATTACATTTTAAAAACACTAAAAACTATACTATGCAATTACACTCTAGCTAGCCTATACAAAAACCATAAAGGGAAAAAAATGTTAGGCAGTAAAAAACCCTCAACCCACCTGACACAACACATCGCAGGCAGCAGCATATAATATAATTTACTCTGACCTAGATAAGAAGAAGATACGAGCGAGGGGAGTCATGTAGATGGTGAAAAAGTAAAGAAAATGAGTGGTGCTGCAGCTGAACAGGAACATGAGGACAGGAGAGACCTGGGAGGAGCGAAGAAGGAGGGCAGAGCCGTCTGAACAGCTCAAAAGTAAGCATGGAAAACTAACGTACAGGACAGAACTGAATGGAAAACTAATGTACAGGACAGGACTGAATGGAAATCAAACGTACAGGACAGGACTGAATGGAAAACTAACGTACAGGACAGGACTGAATGGAAATCAAACGTACAGGACAGGACTGAATGGAAAACTAACGTACAGGACAGGACTGAATGGAAAACTAACGTACAGGACAGGACTGAATGGAAAACAAACGTACAGGACAGGACTGAATGGAAAACAAACGTACAGGACAGGACTGAATGGAATCAAACGTACAGGACAGGACTGAATGGAAAACTAACGTACAGGACAGGACTGAATGGAAAACTAACGTACAGGACAGGACTGAATGGAAAACTAATGTACAGGACAGGACTGAATGGAAAACTAACGTACAGGACAGGACTGAATGGAAATCAAACGTACAGGACAGGACTGAACGGAAAACTAACGTACAGGACAGGACTGAATGGAAAACTAATGTACAGGACAGGACTGAATGGGAATCAAACGTACAGGACAGGACTGAATGGAAAACAAACGTACAGGACAGGACTGAATGGAAAACTAACGTACAGGACAGGACTGAATGGAAATCAAACGTACAGGACAGGACTGAATGGAAAACTAACGTACAGGACAGGACTGAATGGAAAACTAATGTACAGGACAGGACTGAATGGGAATCAAACGTACAGGACAGGACTGAATGGAAAACAAACGTACAGGACAGGACTGAATGGAAAACAAACGTACAGGACAGGACTGAATGGAATCAAACGTACAGGACAGGACTGAATGGAAAACTAACGTACAGGACAGGACTGAATGGAAAACTAACGTACAGGACAGGACTGAATGGAAAACTAATGTACAGGACAGGACTGAATGGAAAACTAATGTACAGGACAGGACTGAATGGAAAACAAACGTACAGGACAGGACTGAATGGAAAACTAACGTACAGGACAGGACTGAATGGAAAACTAACGTACAGGACAGGACTGAATGGAAAACTAACGTACAGGACAGGACTGAATGGAAAACTAACGTACAGGACAGGACTGAATGGAAATCAAACGTACAGGACAGGACTGAATGGAAAACTAACGTACAGGACAGGACTGAATGGAAAACTAACGTACAGGACAGGACTGAATGGAAATCAAACGTACAGGACAGGACTGAATGGAAAACTAACGTACAGGACAGGACTGAATGGAAAACTAACGTACAGGACAGGACTGAATGGAAAACTAATGTACAGGACAGGACTGAATGGGAATCAAACGTACAGGACAGGACTGAATGGAAAACAAACGTACAGGACAGGACTGAATGGAAAACTAACGTACAGGACAGGACTGAATGGAAATCAAACGTACAGGACAGGACTGAATGGAAAACTAACGTACAGGACAGGACTGAATGGAAAACTAATGTACAGGACAGGACTGAATGGAAAACTAATGTACAGGACAGGACTGAATGGAATCAAACGTACAGGACAGGACTGAATGGAAAACTAACGTACAGGACAGGACTGAATGGAAAACTAACGTACAGGACAGGACTGAATGGAAAACTAACGTACAGGACAGGACTGAATGGAAAACTAACGTACAGGACAGGACTGAATGGAAAACTAATGTACAGGACAGGACTGAATGGAAAACTAACGTACAGGACAGGACTGAATGGAAATCAAACGTACAGGACAGGACTGAATGGAAAACTAACGTACAGGACAGGACTGAATGGAAAACTAATGTACAGGACAGGACTGAATGGGAATCAAACGTACAGGACAGGACTGAATGGAAAACAAACGTACAGGACAGGACTGAATGGAAAACTAACGTACAGGACAGGACTGAATGGAAATCAAACGTACAGGACAGGACTGAATGGAAAACTAACGTACAGGACAGGACTGAATGGAAAACTAATGTACAGGACAGGACTGAATGGGAATCAAACGTACAGGACAGGACTGAATGGAAAACAAACGTACAGGACAGGACTGAATGGAAAACAAACGTACAGGACAGGACTGAATGGAATCAAACGTACAGGACAGGACTGAATGGAAAACTAACGTACAGGACAGGACTGAATGGAAAACTAACGTACAGGACAGGACTGAATGGAAAACTAATGTACAGGACAGGACTGAATGGAAAACTAATGTACAGGACAGGACTGAATGGAAAACAAACGTACAGGACAGGACTGAATGGAAAACTAACGTACAGGACAGGACTGAATGGAAAACTAACGTACAGGACAGGACTGAATGGAAAACTAACGTACAGGACAGGACTGAATGGAAAACTAACGTACAGGACAGGACTGAATGGAAATCAAACGTACAGGACAGGACTGAATGGAAAACTAACGTACAGGACAGGACTGAATGGAAAACTAACGTACAGGACAGGACTGAATGGAAATCAAACGTACAGGACAGGACTGAATGGAAAACTAACGTACAGGACAGGACTGAATGGAAAACTAACGTACAGGACAGGACTGAATGGAAAACTAATGTACAGGACAGGACTGAATGGGAATCAAACGTACAGGACAGGACTGAATGGAAAACAAACGTACAGGACAGGACTGAATGGAAAACTAACGTACAGGACAGGACTGAATGGAAATCAAACGTACAGGACAGGACTGAATGGAAAACTAACGTACAGGACAGGACTGAATGGAAAACTAATGTACAGGACAGGACTGAATGGAAAACTAACGTACAGGACAGGACTGAATGGAAAACTAATGTACAGGACAGGACTGAATGGAATCAAACGTACAGGACAGGACTGAATGGAAAACTAACGTACAGGACAGGACTGAATGGAAAACTAACGTACAGGACAGGACTGAATGGAAAACTAATGTACAGGACAGGACTGAATGGAAAACTAATGTACAGGACAGGACTGAATGGAAAACAAACGTACAGGACAGGACTGAATGGAAAACTAACGTACAGGACAGGACTGAATGGAAAACTAACGTACAGGACAGGACTGAATGGAAAACTAACGTACAGGACAGGACTGAATGGAAAACTAACGTACAGGACAGGACTGAATGGAAAACTAACGTACAGGACAGGACTGAATGGAAAACTAATGTACAGGACAGGACTGAATGGAAAACTAACGTACAGGACAGGACTGAATGGAAAACTAATGTACAGGACAGGACTGAATGGAAAACTAACGTACAGGACAGGACTGAATGGAAAACTAACATACAGGACAGGACTGAATGGAAAACTAATGTACAGGACAGGACTGAATGGAAAACTAACGTACAGGACAGGACTGAATGGAAAACTAACATACAGGACAGGACTGAATGGAAAACTAACGTACAGGACAGGACTGAATGGAAAACTAACATACAGGACAGGACTGAATGGAAAACTAATGTACAGGACAGGACTGAATGGAAAACTAACGTACAGGACAGGACTGAATGGAAAACTAACATACAGGACAGGACTGAATGGAAAACTAATGTACAGGACAGGACTGAATGGAAAACTAACGTACAGGACAGGACTGAATGGAAAACTAACGTACAGGACAGGACTGAATGGAAAACTAACGTACAGGACAGGACTGAATGGAAAACTAACATACAGGACAGGACTGAATGGAAAACTAACGTACAGGACAGGACTGAATGGAATCAAATAGGGGTGGGGGAAAAAATCGATTCACCTAAGTATCGCGATTTTTAATGTCACGATTTTTTGGATCGATCTTTTATTCCAGAATCGATAATCGCAAATTAAAAATAATTTTTTTTTTTTTTTTTTTTTTTTTGGGTGCTTGTAGTCAGGCCACTCACTGAACAGCAGGCCAGGCGCCGCCTACTGGTTTACTAGTGGTTTTATTACTTTATTAGTTAGTCTGAAGTAATAATTACACTTCAGGGTTAAAGTGGGTGCATCTCATTGTAAAATTGGACTTCAAACGGCCCAAATCTGGCTTCAAACGGCCCAAATTTCACGCGCGTTGGCCCATATCGGCCTGGCCTGCTTGGTATCTAATGCCCGGCCTGAATTATGATCCCAGTCCGCCCCTGTTTTTAACTATATCGCCCAGCCCTACTCATGATATATAATATACAGTCTCTAGTGTATGATTCAACTTTTCCCATGTTCTAATCTAGTGTAAAAAAGCAAACAAACTGAAAAAATAAAAGAAAAAAATAAACAAAAATCGCAATAAATCGTAATATCGAATCGCAATAATCGTAGAATCGCAATACTTAAGAATCGCAATATAAATCGAATCGGCACCCAAGAATCGTGATAGTATCGAATCGGGAGATAAGTGAATCGCCACAGCCCTAGAATCAAACGTACAGGACAGGACTGAATGGGAATCAAACGTACAGGACAGGACTGAATGGAAAACTAACGTACAGGACAGGACTGAATGGAAAACTAACATACAGGACAGGACTGAATGGGAATCGACCCTACATTCACTGGCTGCAAGAAAGCTGTTGCAGGCTGTGACGCTAAAGCCTTTTGTCGTTGTTGCAACGTACAAATGCAGGCCGAGATCAGATTTGAAAAGCCAAGTCCCAAAAACATCAGGGGAAAAAGAAATGTCTTGCTCCAACGGAAAGGTCCTAAGCACAATGCATGAGCACGTCTGAAAAGGAGCAGGGTGTGGCACACGGGTGGTGTCTGAGGGGCGAAGAGGGACACAATGTAGGGAAACAGTGGATGGATAAATCCAGAAGGAGGAGGTAATGCAACGTTAAAGGATGCCAACTGCCATAAAACACCACAGAAGAAGAAGAAGAATGAAAAGGAGCAGCTAGAGACTTCAGTGAAAACAGCAGATTTCCCTCCAAAAAAGCGATAATGTTGACCCTCTGGTAGGATAATTCAACATTTCCCATATGGCAACACTCCCGCCTAGCCAGAAAATTAGAGACTGTCTCGTGAAGCTAGTAGTACACCTCACCTTAGCTGGCTGTGCATATGGAGAGAGAAAGAAAAAGAGAGGGGAGGAGAGGCCTAAACCTTAGCTTGCTTGCTAACGCAGACAAATTGCTATCTAGCTAATGTCACTGTTTTGGCAGCTGCTTGTTCGCGCTGACGGCTGTTCTCAGACTTACAGCCAATCATATCTTTACACGCAGGACCTCGAACACATCTGGCCGGCCAAACACATGGGGTCCACCGGCGACCTTCAGGTAACAAGCAGACAGTCGGACTAACCTGCAGCAGGTTGCGTGCCAGGCGGGTTTTGCCAGTGTAGACCAGTAGGAGGTGCTGTTCCAGGGAAGCCAGGAAGTGTTCTGGAGGACTGAGATGTTCCACTTCCACCTGCAGGGGGAGCGACGCTTTGGAACGACCCACCTTGATTCCGCCCACCAGACCGCCTACCTGGTCCTGCCAGCCTCCCCCTAGAGGAGAGGAGAAGAGAGGAGGGGAGGAGAGGAGAAGAGGAGATAGAAGGAGAGGTCAGGAGAGAGGAGAGAGGGGAAGAGGAGAGGAGGAGAGTAGAAGAGGAGAGTAGAAGAGGAGAGGAGGAAGTTCAGTCCGACCGGAGAAAGCAGCAGACACAAGTTGAGTTTCCATCCACCTGTTTTTATACAAATGTCCAATTTGCGCATAAAAAACATGAGTGGAAACGCTGCAAAATTCGAAAAAATAATATCACAAAAAAGTTTTCACGCTTGCGGGAGGTGGAAAATTTGTAAGGTCAATAATGGTAAATAAACAGCACAATTCTTAGACCGTAGTGGTGCTTAAAAAGTCGCATAATAGCAGTGGATGGAAATGCACATTATTTTGCATATTTGCCGATTTTCTGACATTTTGGTTAAAATCTGTGATACATTTGAGAGAGAGAGAGAGAGAGACCTGTGGTTAGTATCTGTTCCAGGTGTAGGACGGCGTGGATGAGGGAGTCGGTGTCGTAGGTTTGGCCGGTGCATCTGTAGACGGCAGCCAGCAGCGCCCCCGCCAGGATACTGCTGGTACCTGCAGGCAGACAGGAGATCAATGTTGTATAGCCCTTTTTCCACCTGTACATGTGCTGACCTGGCTTGACTCAGCACAGCAGGGGTTTGCATTTCCATGACAACAGAGCTACCTGCTTGAAGGTGTGTCTTTACAGTAACTGATGAGGCGCTTGTCAAAAAGCAGCAGGCTGTATACCATGATGGTCAAACTGACCTATTTCTACAATTGGTCAATATACTGAAGATAAATATCCTTCCTAAACTACTATATCCCTTTAGCTCCGCCTCTATCACTTTTTTACAGAGCTAAAGAACGTGTGTACAATTTGATCTGCAATAACAGATGCCACAGGCTGTGTTTAACCCAATCTGGGCACCTACGAGGCGGGTCACTGATTGGCTAGAGCACTTTGTTATTTCTGAAAACACGCCCCCCAGCGTTGGAGGTGGAGATGGTCTGCATGGTAGAACGAAATGAAATGTGAGTTTACGTGACCGGCTGGTTTACCAGGCTACTGAGGAAATGACCATTCTAAGACAGGGAGAAGATCCGGGATTATGCTTCTGGGCTAACAATGAGCTACGTAAGACTGGACATTTGTACAATGGTGAGGTTATGATGACATCGAAGGTAATTAAAGCAGCTACGAGCAAGATTTTCGATTGTTATTAAACAGTATAATTATAATATTGATGCATCACATCTTACCTATAATAGTAGCTGAGACCAAAGCCGTGTGAATCTGAGATTGCTCTCTTGATGATTATATAGTCTGTGTCTGTCTTCCGGCGGGCCGGATAGACCAGGAAGTGAAACGAAACGGTTTACGGCAGCTGCCTGCCTTCAACCGTTTCGCTCTGCCTAGCAACAGACCATAAACAAGGAGAACGCCATGCTCGCAACATCCAGGGGCTTGCTACTCTCGCGAACATCTCTCGTTATATTCTAACAGTTTGTTTGGAAGTAATTTTGTTATTTTGTGGTTAAGGCCGAAGTGGCTGCCCCAAACCGTTTCATTTCACTTCCTGATCTGCCCCGGCCGCAGACAGACTAATCATCAAGACAACACTGGCCTCGACTCTTCACTCGAGGTTCAAGCGAGGCTACTCGGCGTTGGTCTCGTCTACTATTAGAGGTAAGATGTGAGGCATCAATATTAAATTTAGACTGTTTAATAACAATCGAAAATCTTGCTCGTAGCTGCTTTAAAGCAACATTTGATATCTCTAACAAACACTTTTTTTTTTATCTTTGCAAGTGAGACGTTTTATGAATGTGACCCAAAGTCAAAAGTGAACTAAACCCCCCGTCTATTCTGGACCAAGCAACTTCTAACTACTTGTATAATAAAGGACACATTTATTTTTTGTACAGCATTTTGGTTGATGGCTCTACTGAGTCTACTAAGTCCTCTGATGGTCGATTGTATGTCTGGAGGGAGGATGTGCAGGAAGAGTGGGGTACTGTCTGCTTCGAGGCCCATAGCCAAACGCTAAATACAAGGTTGCGGTTATTGCAATTTCATTGGCTAATGTGTGGGGTGTCCGGGTAGTGTAGCGGGAGATTCCCTGCCTACCAACACCCAACATGTTTGTCTATTTGTTTTATTAATGTGGAAAAATCTATAAATATATTGTAAAAAAGAAATCATGGCTGTAAAACGGTGGCTAAACATTTAATTTCCTATACGTTTTTCACAATAAAGTACAGACGTACTGAGAGCAGCTGACCACAGCTGGCTTTTGCAAAGGTCTTTCTCTGGTCTCCAGCACAGAATGATCATGTGTGTTGCGAGCGGTTGAGAGACTCATGCTTGTTTGAGGGGGAGAAGGGGGGTCGGCGGCGGTTGGCGAGACATCACCACAGCCCACTTGGAGGCGGACCCGGCGCACTTTGGGCCCGACTCCAGAGAAGTTCTAGCCTAGATGAAACCACCGGGTTACGTGAACTCACATTTTGTTTAGTTCTGCGATTTCGTCTGGAATTCAAGCTGTGCACAGTCATTTCAGTGGGTGTTGAGTACTTGCCTTGACAGACAACTCCTTCAGCCAATCAGCATCGCCAAATCCAGTCCATCAGCTAATTAGCGTCAGATAAAGTCAAATCCAAATCCACTAGGAAGAACGGCAGAAACGTATTTTGGTATTGGGTCTATTGCTGCAATAACTGCACCTATGGCTGTGTAAACTCAACGAACATTGACGTTACTGCTCAAGCCGTAAAGCCATGGGAGCAGCCATTACTGCTTTGTATGCGGTGTCGCTGATTGGCCGATTATGATGTCAACTACGAGGCAGGTCCCTGATTGGCCCGTGCACTTTGAAATTTCTGAAAACACCCGCCCAGGGCTGGAGGCCAGACAGTCCCGCAGAATGAAACAAATGTGAGTTCACGTGACCGGATGGTTTACCAGGCCAGAGAAGGTCACGTGACCGGATGGTTTACCAGTAGGGGTGGGACAAAATATCCGATAAGCGATATTTCCACTTGCGATACGTTATCGATACACTGGCACCAAGTATCGATATGTTTATTTAAAAAAAAAAAATAAAAAAAAAAATAATAATTAATAAACAGGCTAAAATATTATGCTGTGTGTGGTAGTTCAAACATAGTTTCAAGTTGACGTTTATTTATGTTTGTAGTTGAAACAAAAACATAAATACTGTAGGCTACATGAATAGAAATGTTTGATCATTAATATCTACTTTTAGAAATTATATAGGTACCGTAGGTAGGTTATATAGGTTTTCTTGTTTTAATAATAATAATAAAAAGACTTAATGTGTAACTTTTCCTCCGTGGTATCGAAAATGGTATGAGTGAGTGAGTGAACTCTGAGAGAGTTCATGTCAATTCTGCTAATAAATACATAATACCTGCTTCTTGCCTTTTAGGGGTATTTTTTTCTCTTCAGTTACACAGGTATCGTGATGTATCGTCTTCCAATATATCGATTATCGCAGTATCGCTGTATCGTGATAATATCGTTATCGAGGGCCAAGTATCGTGACGATATCGTATCGTGAGCTACTCAGCGATTCCCACCCCTATTTACCAGGCCAGAGAAGGTCAGATGACCAGATGGTTTACCAGGCCAGAGGTCACATGACCAGATGGCTTACCAGGCCAGAGAAGGTCAGATGACCGGATGGTTTACCAGGCCAGAGAAGGTCACATGACCAGATGGTTTACCAGGCCAGAGAAGGTTAGCCTGGGTGAACCCAGCCTCCACGTGACCTGCTCTCAGACCTGTTCTCAGTCACCTAGTGACTGGGAACTCTGAGAGCAGATCACGTGGGGGCTGGGTTTACCTAGGCTAAGAGAAGGTGACTTGGCACAGTTAAACTGCTAATGGAAATGCAAATCAGCATGGCTCAGCTTGGCCTAAAGTACGAATGGAAAAAGGGCAGTAGGCTCTCACCCAGTCCAGATCCCGTGGGCAATATTGACCAGCTGTGGAGCTCCACCCCTCCTCCCCACCGCTGCATCAGCTGATCCCCCAGAGCATGCTGGGAGGAGAGAGACACAAGACCACTGCACACACACACTGCCTTCAGTAGGGCCCCTGCAAAACACAAACACACCACAACAAACACACACGCACGCACATGCACACACACTTCAGTAGGGGAATTAAAACTCATTTAAAGCCATATCACTGATCTTGTCCTGTGCCATAGTAACCTCTGGTCCTTCCCATAGTACCCTGCTCATCCCACAGTAACCATGGTGACCTTTTTGTCCATCCCCTAATATCCTATCTATCCCATAATAACTCGCCCATCGCATAGTAAACCTGGTTACCAGGGGCATGTGGTTGACAGTGGTCCTTCAGGTCATCCAGGCTTTCACACACCGTCTCCATGGAAACCCCACTGTCCCGCCCTCCAGTGTGGCTGACCAATAGGAGGCGGGGCACTCTGATGCGACGGGCCCTGGCACCAATAGGACGCTTCCCATCCACCTTCACTGCAACGTTGGTCACTGAGCCTCCAAGCTCAAAGGCGATGGGTGGAGTGTCGCTCCAGCCGCCTCAACACAAACAATGCAACTTTTTAGACCAAATGATGGAACTGATTCAATGAATCGATGGCACTTTTTGGTCACTTTTAAAAGGATAACAGCCAAACTTTCCTCCTTCGTTACAGATTATTAATAGATAGTCTTGTCCATGCATTGTGTGATTGGCTGAGAGACATTCTGCTGTTTAACTTTGAAAGTGCCGGCCGTTTTGTGGTCGACTCACCTGCCAGGTCCAGTCTGGCCGGACACTCCACTTCATGCCACTCCTCTAGAGGCGGGATTTCACCTTGGCCAATGGATATGAACCTCTGTGATGACATCACGGCCTGCCGCAGCAGCACCTGGCCGGCACCCTCGTAGTGCCGCGCCGCCCGAACCAGCAGGTCCGGCCTGCAGGGGGCAGAGCAGCGTGTCAGTAAAGTACTTGTCTGACTCAATGGAAGGAGGCTGCACGCTTCCAGCGGCGGAGAGTCTGAATCACATGTCATACAGCGTGCATCCGTTATTCGCAGCCTGCCCACGAGGTCCGTGGTTGGTCAATTCAAATGTCTGTCACGCACGCCTCTTTTTCTGGTCTTCAGGGGCGGGCGTTAACCACTTTTCAGAGTTGTGTTGCAGACGTAGATGTATCTACGGCTGGCTACTGCGAGACTATGCAGGTATAAGCTCTGCCACTGGTGCCCGCCAATTTAGTAGGGAATTCCCGCCACTTACGTTTTCGCTATCTGTGTAACAGAGAGTAGGTTGAGCCAGACTCTCCAGCTCTGGTACAGCTCTAAACAGAGAGTAGGTTGAGCCAGACTCTCCAGCTCTGGTACAGCTCTAAACAGAGAGTAGGTTGAGCCAGACTCTCCAGCTCTGGTACAGCTCTAAACAGAGAGTAGGTTGAGCCGGACTCTCCAGCTCTGGTACAGCTCTAAACAGAGAGTAGGTTGAGCCAGGCTCTCCAGCTCTGGTACAGCTCTAAACAGAGAGTAGGTTGAGCCGGACTCTCCAGCTCTGGTACAGCTCTAAACAGAGAGTAGGTTGAGCCACACTCTCCAGCTCTGGTACAGCTCTAAACAGAGAGTAGGTTGAGCCAGACTCTCCAGCTCTGGTACAGCTCTAAACAGAGAGTAGGTTGAGCCGGACTCTCTGAGAGTCTGGTCAAACGAGATGCCTTTACCGATGGATGGCTTTACCGATTATTAACACACGTGGTATCATTATAATCTCTGTAATATGAGCATTACATTACGTCATTTAGCAGACGCTTTTGTCCAAAGCGACTTACAATATCACAATTTGTCAACAGTACAGAAAACCACTATCCAACACAATCAATGACAGCTAAGATATTTTGATAGACTAGCACCATGTCAGAAGTAGTTTGAGAAGGAATAAGTAACATGTAGCATTAGTTTTTTAGTTTTAATTAAAAGATGTTAGTTCAAGAAGGGCCCAGGTGTAGCCTGAAAAGGTGAGTTTTTAGTCTCCGCCAAAAGATTGGCAGTGATTCGGCCGTTCTGACCGAAGGGGGGAGCTCATTCCACCATTGAGGGGCCAGGGAGGAGAAGAGTCGCGATCGGGACGGGCAACTTTTTAGCCCACGTAGCGGTGGAGGAGCGAGGCGATCTGGACGGGTGGAGGAGCGGAGGGAGCGATGCGAAGTTTGGAACTTGACCATGGACTGCAGATACGTAGGGGCTGACATGTGGACTGCCCTGTAGGCCAGTACCAGTGTCTTGAATTTGATGCGAGCCGAGATGGGAAGCCAGTAAAGGCCACAGAAGAGGGGAGTGACATGAGAGAATTTTGGTTGGTTGGTTGAACACCAAACACATGGGCAGTGTTTACGTTCTCTCTGTTTTCCTCACGGAGATCTCCCATTTCCTCCTCTGGCAAAAGGCACCGTTGTGACGCGCTTTACGTCACAATGGAGCTGCGGAAGTTCTGCTCGAGACACAGAATCTGCTCTGAGGGCAGCTGTTATTGTTTTTTTTTGTTTTTTTAAAGTATGCGCACATCCACGGAGAATCACATTGAGAGCCTTAACAAACCTTAATGACTTGCAGCTGGTGGGGGCAGAGTTTATGCAGGAGGATTTTTCTCTGTGAGGTAAACAGAGAGAGAAGGTAAACACTGCCCATGTGCTGATATTACCGAGAATATATATCATACAAAGTGGGCTGATTATCGGTAAAGCCATCCTTTAAGTCTCTCAAGCCAGACTGTCTTATCTACATTCTTCGAATGCTTCACGCCCACAGAACCTGGTCAAAGGAAGTTGGGGGGAAAACAGTCCAGGAAGTTTGAACGCAGGTGATTGGAGAAATTATGAATGCTCCTATTTCTCCAATCACCTGCCTTTAGGCGGGACATCCGCCTATCATCGCTCATGATTTTCCCTGAGTTTTGCTCAGGGAACACACAGAAAAACAATCCCTCTAGCCCCGCCCCCTCTCACCTGTTCAGCCAATGAGCTCTCTGCGCGGCGAGGGCATGAACGCCGCCCCTCAGGTCCCCGTCCTCCAGCAGGGCGTAGGCGGAGCTCCAGGCCTGGTTAGCGGCCGGCCCGCTCCTCAGCCCTCCCTCCCCCCCCGCCATGCACACCAACACATCAGCGATACAGGACAGACAGCGAGAGGCCACGCCCAGCTCTGCCCCTGGCCCCGCCCCCGCCGCCACGCTCGTACCCGCTGCGACTGGAGAGACACAGTTTGGGAGGTTGATTGATTAGAAAAGAAGGTGTACTTTGTACCCTAAAGTCATGTTTTAAGATGTATATAAAATATTCTACTTTGAATAATAATTTGTGTCTGACGGTTCCCCCCCCCCCCCCCAAAAAAGGACAAATGATCTTCTTAAAATCCTTCAAATGACTTGCCCTCCTTCTGCCTCATTACAATTTCTAAAGCAACCAATCAGGGTTATCTAGAACATAACTAGCCAATCACATCACACAAACAAGAGCTTTAACTGCTGAATACTGGACAGGGATTGGCCCCAGTACTCGTGATGCCACTAATCATGCTGATTGAAAATGGCCTTTTCAGTGAGCTCAGAGAAACGTTCCATGTTCAGCAGACGATCGTGGAAACAGCTTCTAGTGTCGAACTCTGCACAGTGAAGCTCAGACATCCAACTGAAGGAACAAGAAGATAAACTGATTTTTGACTTTAGGGGGTCTTTCCATGACCTTACTTACAGTATATACAATACGCAGTGGTTCTCAACTCTTTTCATATCAAGGACCCCCATTTGATAAGATTTTGTCTCTCAGACCCCAAATCTTAGAATATTTTATTGTTGGAGATGATTTTCTCCAGAATTCCACCCTGTAAGGACATATTGTAGGTCGAGATAACAGTTAAACTACGATCAAAATAATCATTCTTGTACATTCTCTAAGTCGGCAAAATTCTCGTAAATGAAGTAATGCTGAAGTTTAACAATTGATACATTTCCTGTGGACCACAGGAACCCCCTCAAGGACGGCTGGTGGTCCCCAGAGCGTGTTGAGAAATACTGGTATATACGATACTCCACTATACTACATTTTGCTATATCAAAACTGTAAACCATTTCAAAAGCCAAGCAGTTTGCCGCACCTCACTCAACCCAATTCCTCAGTAGCCTATGTACATTGAAAACCACCATCCGACCACCCGAACTATCGTGGACGACGTGCATCATCAAATGAGTGAGTAAGCTAACCAAATTGCCTCTGGCGACGGTCAAAATGCCAAACTGTCCACAAAGCGATGGGTGACGTCATGGTAGCTACGTCCATTATTTTTATACAATCAATGACAGCGACTCACTGCAGTCCAGTGTTTCCAGCAGCGCCCCCTGCTGGCCGCCCAGCACAGCGGCCCTGAAGCAGGGCAGCAGGCAAACGTCTGAGCGGCTCCTCAGGACGTCCTCCACCCTCCTCCTGCCCGCCAGCAGCATTAGCTCCTCCCTCCAGCGGAGCTCCGCCTCCTGGTGGCTGAGTGACAGCACCTCCCTCAGAGACAGCCTCCATGCCTCCCTCCACATCCGCAGGGAGCCACCGGCCCCCAGCAGCCAGCCCACGCCCGCCTCCACGCCCACAGCGCCCCCTCTGGGGTGGAGGACCGGGAAGAGACGAGCCTCCAGGAGGGAGCGCTGCTCTCCTCTTACCCACAGTTCCTCTGGCCTGAGAGGAGAAGAAGAGGAAATTTACACTCACCAGCCACCAGCCTTTATTAGGTATTGTAGTTGTAGTAGAGCAGTTATTCCCAACCTGTGGGCCTTGAAGGTATTGCAAGTGAACCGCCAAATGATTTGCAAAATATTACGATTTTTGCGGATTTTATTATTATTATTATGAGAATGCATTTCTCCATTATCGAATGATAATGGAGAAATGTAATGGAAATGAAAAATGAAAATGTAATGAAAAATAATTTATCATATTTATTGGTTAATTAGCCTGCAGACAGCCGGTCACTTTTAGTTTCTGATTCCTGTGTGGGGCTGATGGACAGCTCCTCTTATCGTTACATGGCCTTTATATTGGCCTCTGTACTGTTTACAGTGGGATGTGTGTTTACAGCGGGATGTGTGTTTACAGTGGGATGTGTGTTTACAGCGGGATGTGTGTTTACAGTGGGATGTGTGTTTACAGCGGGATGTGTGTTTACAGCGGGATGTGTGTGTACAGTGGGATGTGTGTTTACAGTGGGATGTGTGTTTACAGCGGGATGTGTGTTTACAGTGGGATGTGTGTTTACAGCGGGATGTGTGTTTACAGTGGGATGTGTGTTTACAGCGGGATGTGTGTTTACAGCGGGATGTGTGTGTACAGTGGGATGTGTGTTTACAGTGGGATGTGTGTTTACAGCGGGATGTGTGTTTACAGCGGGATGTGTGTTTACAGTGGGATGTGTGTGTACAGTGGGATGTGTGTTTACAGTGGGATGTGTGTTTACAGTGGGATGTGTGTTTACAGTGGGATGTGTGTTTACAGTGGGATGTGTGTTTACAGTGGGATGTGTGTTTACAGCGGGATGTGTGTTTACAGTGGGATGTGTGTTTACAGTGGGATGTGTGTTTACAGTGGGATGTGTGTTTACAGTGGGATGTGTGTACAGTGGGATGTGTGTACAGTGGGATGTGTGTTTACAGTGGGATGTGTGTTTACAGTGGGATGTGTGTTTACAGTGGGATGTGTGTGTACAGTGGGATGTGTGTTTACAGTGGGATGTGTGTTTACAGTGGGATGTGTGTTTACAATGGGATGTGTGTTTACAGTGGGATGTGTGTGTACAGTGGGATGTGTGTTTACAGTGGGATGTGTGTGTACAGTGGGATGTGTGTTTACAGTGGGATGTGTGTTTACAGTGGGATGTGTGTGTACAGTGGGATGTGTGTTTACAGTGGGATGTGTGTGTACAGTGGGATGTGTGTTTACAGTGGGATGTGTGTTTACAGTGGGATGTGTGTTTACAGTGGGATGTGTGTTTACAGTGGGATGTGTGTTTACAGTGGGATGTGTGTTTACAGTGGGATGTGGGCCGCCAACATTTCTGGGCGACATTCAATTCAGTTCAAATTTGACTGGGTGGGTAATAAGAAATTTCCCTGGGATGTGACAAACTCAAAACACATATTTATGTTTGGTTTCCAGGGACTTTAACTTGAGCAATCTAATGGAATAGGTTACAAATGACATTTTAGGGCCATGTATTCAGTCATCTGTAGCGGAATACATTTGAAAAGTAACCCTCCAAACACTGCACATGTATACAGTATATATTATGTATGAGAGGTAAACATCTGAACACTAATGCCCATGGCACACCGATCAAACATTATACATTATATGTGCCATGGGCTTAAAGGAACACTCTGCCCATTTTCAACCAGCTTTGTATCATTAGAACATCAGTAGTATATCAGAAAACTGTAAACTGTTTTGAAGTCTGTCATTTAATTTGACAGTTATTGAGTGTTAAAGTGTGGACCAGTGACATCACTGGTCCACACTAACTCAAATTAATAACTCATTAACTCAAATCAACTCTCAATAACTGTCAAACTAGATGAATGACTTCAAAACCGTTTACAGTTTTCTGATATACTACTGATGTTCTAATGATACAAAGCTGGTTGAAAATGGGCGGAGTGTTCCTTTAACCCATTGATACCTGATGCAGCATTTGTGTGTGTATCCCTTTAAGACCGCGAACCGCGTGACGCGGTTCGCGGTCTTAAAGGGATACACACACAAATGAGGGATATACACGCAAATGCTGCATCAGGTATCAATGGGCTTAAGCAGCTGATTTCAGGTTAGCGAAGAATTGAGGCAGGCCTACTGGATTCCAGTTCTGCTGTAGAAGAGACTCCAACTGTGGTTGAGGAAGGAGGCGCTGCTGACATCGCAGGTGAGCTGAGGAGGAGGAGGAGGAGGAGGAGGAGGCCAGGGTGAGAGAGGAAGCACAGAGGAGGACAGGAAGTTCCACATCACTTCCTGTCTCAGTGACACCCTCCTTCAGGTCTCAGATGGTGGCGGGTGTTTGAACGCTGATAGCAACAGTGTTTGGCTTGACGCTGCCAATATTCCACATCGACTGTAAATTAATACATGTGACCGCTTTCACGCTAAAACAATTACAGGTATTCGGTGAGTCCTCCGGAATGTTCTTCTTGTCAGGATGGAAAAAGCTCTCAAAGAGCATTCAATAATCATCAATTCAATAATCAATCATCAGTTATCAGATAATACACCAGTCTACCCAGTGTGAGCTGGTAACAAATCTTATTTTTTTATTTTTTTTACCTCCAGGTCGTCCAGCGCTCCCATCACCGTGTAGACATTCAGCTTCAGCTCTCCTAGCTCAATACGATGTCCCTGGATGATGATGTCATCGGCCAGCGCCAGGTGACTTATGTGTGATGAGGACAGGTCCAGACCCGACAGTAAACAACCTGACGGGACGTCCAGAGGACCCTGGGCCAAGGGGTCACACAGTGAGCGAGAAGGACATGATGTGTCAATAATCTACATACAAACATGCTTATTACAGGAGGAGGAGGACACAATGTGTCAATAATCTACATACAAACATGCTTATTACAGGAGGAGGAGGAGGACACAATGTGTCAAGAATCTACATACAAACATGCTTATTACAGGAGGAGGAGGACACAATGTGTCAATAATCTACATACAAACATGCTTATTACAGGAGGAGGAGGACACAATGTGTCAAGAATCTACATATAAACATGCTTATTACAGGAGGAGGAGGAGGACACAATATATCAATAATCTACATACAAACATGCTTATTACAGGAGGAGGAGGACACAATGTGTCAAGAATCTACATACAAACATGCTTATTACAGGAGGAGGAGGAGGACACAATGGCTCCAAAAACCCAAGATGGTGACGGTCAAAATGACAAACTCGTGGCTTCAAAAAGTAACGAAGTACAATTCTGAGGGGCACTTTACACGAGGACGGTTTCCTATGGAAACAGGGAATTATTTTATCGTTAGTGCCTCCCTTTTAGACGGCGACGGCGAATTCGCGCTTAGGTAACGACACATTTTAAAACCACCCTCCAGAGTGAAATTGTTTGATACGCTTCCCGCTGAGCGCTCCATGTAATCACTTTGGAACGGCACATTTCAGAAACTCTGACGTGCCTGCACAGGCGACACACGCGATGCCGTGCGCGAGTTGGCCACCAAATAAAACGTCAGTATGAATTAAGTTTGGCAACATTCAGAATTAAGCTACACTGCGGCCAACTTCAGTTACATGTTCATAACGTTACTGCTGCGAGGAGCCGATGGCTGTACCCGGTCGGCATTTAACGTTATAGTTACAAAGCACGTCGACAGTTTTCTCACTGCCAGTAGCAGTAGGGTGACAGATCACAGTCAGCGCTCCCGGTCCTCGCTGCTCGTTAAAGATTTCCAATAGGCGTTATTCTGATAAACTGGTCACATATATGTTACATTCTCACCCGACAAATATTAAAACTTTAACAGTTTGGGGGTTTTTTTTAGCTTGAAAAAAGCTTTTTGGCAAGTCTAAATGACTGCGGAAAGTGTACTCTACTTCCGCGTTTAAAGCGAAATTACGTCATGCAGTAAGCGTCCTTGTATGGGCAAAGAATAAGGTGATCACACTGCCACCTAGCGACCTGGCATGTACATTACTGCGTTTTAAAAATTCAACAGCGCTCATGTAAACAGGGAAAAGGTGTGAAGGAAACGCTATTGTGTCGTTTCTCTCAGAAACTGTCCTCGTGTACAGGGCCCCTGAGTTACTGGCACTTGACTTGAGCATTTCCATTCTGCGAGACTTTTCTACTTTTTTGTACTTTTTCCTCCACTACATTTATCTGCCAGCTTTAGTAACTAGTTACTTTGCAGAATACGTTTTTGTTGGAGTTTAGACTCTGGATTAACTGCAGTAAACTCCTAGCCTCGGTCCAGACCCTCGAATCCGCCGAATCTTTCTAACCCTCCGAGCCAATGAGCGCCGAGTGGGACTAACGATTGGCCAATCAGCATCAATAAACAGCCCAACGGGCGGGACCAGCCATTGTCAAGTGTGGTTGTCCGGTGGGATCCATAATAACGTTTCCCTGAGGAGTATAAACAACAATGGCTACGGGGGTTGGCTGCTGTCAAGACTGTTTTAAATTAATTACAAGTACCAATTACTTTGAAATCCAAATGCACACTGCTTGGAGGGCATTTATTCAAAAGGGAGATTTTTTTTTTTCACGTTCCTCCGACTGGAGTAACAGTCATTCAGGCAGATATACGTTGGATTTGGTCTCTAGTGATTGGTTGGAATTCCCCTGGTGGGATCCCGTCATAGAAATAACTCAAACAGAGCTCAATGTCAGACTAGAAGATGGATATGAGTGTATGAGACAAGTAGAGACATAGAGAGTTTGCTAGACATAGAGAGCCGCAGGGATGACGTATTTTTGTAGTCGGAACGCGGAAGTCCCGGACTTCATGGTTCTTCACTGTTTCTGCCTATGGGATTTTTGAATTAATTTTTGGCGCGATGCTTCAAATAAGGTCTCTGGGCAACGCAAGCTTAATCAAATGCAAACCAGTGTTCAGCGGGATAATCTTCACACATGAGGACCACTTTCATGAGTTTTGAAGTGTAAATGCAAGCCCTAGAAGTAAAAAGCTTGTGCTTGTGCAGAACTACACACAGTGTCGCACAGGCTTCCCCTTCACGTCACCACTTAACCTGGAGTGTTGTTGATGTGTGCGCTGCTGTGCACTGAATACCCCGGGCTGAACCAGGTGAGGGAAGGAGAATTTCCGTGTTCGTCCTTTGAAGTGATGACGTTATTGACGTATAATATCCCCGTCGACTCAACAGTGAACACTGGTTCGCGTTTGAATAAGCTTGCGTTAACCACAGACCTTATTTGAAGCATCGCGCCAAAAACGCATTCAAAAATCCCATAGGCAGAAACAGTGAAGAACCGGGAGTGTTAGCATTGATGTTTTCCGGACTCATTCCTGCGGCTCTCTATTCAGTCTGAATATTAGGCTACTCCTGACCTGTAGGTGGCAGTGTTGCACCACAGCTCCGTTCGCAACGGCAACGTCTCCCTCTAGGATGCTGTTGATCACCCGGCCTCCTTCGCTCACCCCTCGCTCTCTCTGAGGGTAAACAGGAAGCTGGTCAGTGCTGCTGAAAGTCATCATGGTATCTGAGGACCTTGGTGGGGTGTTTCTCTCCGTCCAATCACGGCTCAGATGCTCCACATGCTGCTTTCCAGACAGGGTCATGTAGTCATAGCAACCTCCAGGGACATACACTGTCAGGATGAGACAAAAGCATGGATGAGGACCTGGTTGAGAACAGGACATGGACATCCGGAAGAGGCTAAAATGGTTTTCTGGTACAACTTCACCGATTCATAGAATTACTTGCTAAAATACTGTACTGCACTAAGAAGCTAGCTAACTTCCATACAAGAGAGGAGTCATGTTATCATTTTGAAACTTCAAGAACTTTTCCCCCAACGATCATGCTGTTGTTTGACAGCTGTGAAAAGGTAACAACAAATTATTTACACAATATAATTTATTTCACAGAAATTATTAGAACCACAGAAAATGTTGACTTTACTCATAGACCCCGACCTCACTCAGTGTGGCCCCTGGGTCTTTTTTCTTTTCTTTTTTACACAAGGCAGATGTTTTTGGTTAGGTTAGACCAGTGGTTCCCAACCTTCAACCTTTTTGGTCTTATGTACCCATTGAGCTGTTCTGCCATGCCAAAGTACCCCCTCACTCATGTGTGTCGATGATTTTCTGAAATTTGTTTTATTAAAATGATATTAAACTTTTAGTACGCCTATCTAACACATCTGATTATTAAATGAAAATCATTTGAATTACCCCCTTTAATACAATTCTAACTGTTTTCAATTGGAAAAAGTCGTCAGTTTTACTAAGATGGGCCTATGAAATTACTTGGAAATGATGTTTTAATCATTTTGTAAATAAATTGTAATCCCCAATCTTCCCAAGTACCCCTGGTTGGGAAACACTGGGTTAGACCACCCAAATCTGTGTTTTTATTTTACTGTACATCCCAGAACATGGCACTAGCATTGTCCATCCACATACTGTTTAACGTTAGCATTGGAGCTAACACTATTGTAACAAACTATATCCAGGATGCACATTGCACATGCAACATTACAAATTTGATTAATATCACATTATGTGGGTGATGTACCCCATCAAATTGCTGTAGCGGGCTGTTTTAAAGCTAGAGCAACGTTTATGGTGTCATCTGAATGGAAGAATTACTAAATTTGAATATGAAAAATATAAATGTTGGTATAATAAACTTTGATTACCAGTCCTCATCAAATTAGTAGCTATAATTGGGAGTGATGGTGTTACAGTATTAGGCTACTGGCGGAAGTGCACGGTCACAATCTGGCCCTCTGGTAGCGACGCCATTTTTGTGTGGCCCTCTCTATCATCAAAGTTGCCCGTCCCTCCCTGTCATAGACACTGAATAAGGTTTCACTTTGCGTGGCCTGTTTGCTGTGATGCCATTCAGCATTAGTCTTGATAAAAGATAGATGGTCTAAAGAGAGAGAGGAGGGGCGAGAGACATCTACCCAGACTGAGCAGCGTTCCTCTCAGGATCCTCCACAGCTCCGCCCTCCCGCTCCTCACCGCTGCCCCTTGTGGGCCGACGGCCGAACTGCAGCCGGCTCGCTCCTCACTCACAAACTGATCCTGAGTCTGATCCGAGCAGAGAGTCTTCAGCACATCCAGAAAGAGAGAGATCTGCACAACGACAGGAAGACAGAGCGCACGCACACATGCGTACGCGCACGCACGCACGCACGCACGCCAGTTGAAAACCACTGATCTAGACCATCTGCAGGACTGTATTGTTGTTATTGTGGAAAATTGGACTGGAAAAAATAAACCATGACAACAAAACCAGAGTGCAGCCAGGTAGACAGACAGGTACCTGGAGGGGCGGAGCTCCAGAGTCCAGGCCCAGGTAGGTGCAGCCATCCAGGGGAGGAGTGACGTGGGCTTGCAGTAACTTCTCTGATACAAACCTACTGAAAAAGACTGGACCTGACACCTACTGACAGAGAGACAGAGAGAGAGACAAGCAGACAGACAGACAGACAGAAACACAATCAGACAGACAGACAGACAGGGAGAGAGACAGACAGACAGACAGACAGACAGACAGACAGACAGACAGACAGACAGACAGACAGGGAGACAGACAATCAGACAGACAGAAACACAATCAGACAGACAGACAGACAGACCACATCAGCTCTGGAAAGAGTATTTGTTAATAACGTAACTAGTCATGATAACCAATACAGGCTTTGCAGTTGCATCACCTACCTGCTACCAGCCAGCAGTGTAAACAGTTTTGCAGACATTCATTGAGTTTGACAGTGATTGAAAGTTGACTTGAGTTAAGTTGTGGACCAGTGATGTCATTTGTGCATGAATGACATCACTGGTCCACATTGACTTCCACTAGATGCATTAGCTAATGTGCTAATCAGATGTGAACACTATCTTGGGTTTCAATAGGTTGAGGCCACGTCTCATCATAGACGCTGGTTTAGCTAGCTCAGCCTGGCTGGGGGCGTGGTCAGGGTGGGGTAAAAACCCCCGTTCTATCCATTCAGCAAAGTTAGAATTTAGCTGATAGCCCAGCCCAGGCAGACACGATCGGGGATTTAGCCACCGCAGTAAACGCACATCTGAGCAGACGTCTTGTGTTCTGCTCTAGAACCCCCAAACCTGTAGTTTAGAGCCGCAGCACCCACTCGCGCGCCAGCCGTTTAACATTTTGTGGGCGTTCCCAGACATGTGGACTGTCTCTATGGAGATTTTTTTTCGTCTCATTTCAAAATGATGTCTCAAAACACTGAATACTTGTTATTATTTGGAAGATTTTTTTTTTACATGAAAATCATATTAACACATTCACTGCCAACAACGTATGAACACGTTTTCAGAATCCAGCTGTTCCCTGCCAACAACGTGTTTACACGTTTTTGGCATCGATTTTTTTTTTTTGACGGTGGGTTGTGCATCTAACCCTTTTACATCTCTTATATAATTATTGGAGCCACCGAACGTTTACAACCCATTCCACCGACCCACTAAGTGGCAACAGTGCTCTCCTGGCTAGAGGAAGGAAAGCATTTTTTTAACTTGTCACGCCATTCTCAGCCCAGCCATTCTCATGTAAAATGGATGGGGGAAAACGCTCTCCTTTTCGCGCTGATTGCTGGCGATGCGGGATTGCAATTTTACATAATAGATTCAGCCGATCTACTATGATCGGGTGATAGATTACAGGTGGAGGAACACACTTTGAAACACGCAGCATAAATATGACCAGAATCGCAAAAGCTTCTCTCAACCAAAACTCCAAACGAGCGAGTCCATCCCGACTTCCTCAAACAGCGGCCGTGCAGACATGCAGGCACAGGAGAGCAGCAAAGCACTGACTGGTGACAAGCTTGTCCGCCCACGGAGGGAGGAGTTGAAGCAACTCGAGAGGGAGGGAGAGAGAGAGAGAGAGAGAGAGAGAGAGAGAGGGAGGGAGAGCGAGAGGGAGGGAGAGAGAGAGAGAGAGCGAGAGGGGGAGGGAGAGAGAGAGAGAGAGAGCCAAAAATGAATGGTTAAAGTGACTGTTCCATCCAATTTCACAAAAAGCCGTTTATCTCTGAATATTCTTTCTGACGCTAAAACCATGCTGTATTCAACTGCTAATGCTTACATAACTACTAACTCTACAAACTAACTCTTTTAGACAGAGAAAGTACACATTCTATTAGTACTTTTGAGATATTGTATGTTCACAAACTCCAAGCTGAAACGAATCCTCGGCTCTTGTAAAATGAGCCATAATCCTCAAAAAACGGCTTGGCAGAAGCTACCTACAGCAAAAAAAAACGGCTGGCAGTCAATGTGTTAAATATCAGCACAAAACATTCAACTTCAGTACACATGAGTATTTGCCTTCTGAATTCATATTGGTCAAATCCTACTTCCTACAGCTAGTGAAGGTGTGTTTGATTCCACTGCTGGCAGCAGGAAGGAGGACGTACCAGTGGCACTTTCCCATCAGGCATCACAGCTTGTTGGATCTGCTCCATCGTTCCCTTGTAGATGATGTCCCTGACCTGACCCTGGGACACAAAACAAACGCCCCCCTTTCACACATGACCTTTTATTCACTGTGCCATGGTGAATGCTACTAACCATTGTTGCCAATAATAATCATAATCATAATAATCATAATAAGTTTATTTATTTAAAAAAATGTGTGTGCTTTACCAATCAATAAAAACAACAATAAACCAACAAAATTAATGTAAACTAAAAATGTAAACTAAAAATGTAAAGTAAACACACGCACACACACGCGCACACACGCGCATGCACACACACACACACACACACGCGCGCGCATGCACACACACACACACACACACACTTTAAGGTAAAAACATAAGAGGCTAAAACAATAATGGGTAAAATAAAATGATAAAAAGACATGACAGCCAAGTATTTACCTGTTGGTCGGTCAGGTAGACTCCATGATTGGCTGCATAGGAAATGTCACCTGGCAAAGCCAAGACCCGAACGCCAGAGAAACCATCCCAGGACAAAACTAACAGACACACAGGAATGTCAGTAACCCTACAGGAGAAATAACAGACATTCCTACTAACTGGCTGATATATGAATGGTCAGGTAATAGTAATCATAGATCATGATAGTTTATAGTACTCTAACCATGGCTAATGATAGTTAATTGTACTCTAACCGAAGTCGGAGGGTATGGTCAGGATCATATCAGTGCTGCAGACCCAAACACCAGGGGGAGAAGCAGGACAGATCTGAAGGAGTCAACAAAAGACAAAACAACAGACGGTTTTACTTCATGTTATACTCAGGTGAAGCGGTGCAAGCCGCTTCTACAGGTGACTTTGTGTGTTTGTGGCTCGAGGCGACAAGGAAGGGGGTGTGTAGAGAGAGAGAGGACGATAGCATTTCAAAGTAATGCACACACACACACGCACGACACATTCACGCACACACACGCAGGGTTGAAATGTTGTTTTTTTTAGGGCACAAAGGCTCTATTGACATCGTGAAGAGCGATTTTTCTGAAATGTGTTAAAATGATTCAATTAAGAAAGTCCACTCAGTAGGCAGGTGCCAGACAAATAAATGATAAACTGGAATAAAGGAATAAAGTCCGCACACTGAAAAGTCAAGCTCCTGGTCAGTTTAAACTAAAACTGACAAACATAATACAGGTAGTTTCCAATCTGCTTTCGACTGATGTGACTTCAGTGTGGACGCGCTGATCGCCCAAATCAGATTTGAGGGTGTCTTTTGCAGGGGGCGGGGACTTGAACAGCAGAGAGCACAGACATGCAAACACTGCCAGAAACATTGTATGTTGGCTCGTAGAGAGGCAAAGTGACCGCCTACTTCCTGCTTCAGCACTAGGGTTGTGCGATGTCAGGAATTTATCCATCGTGATTATTTTACAGTGAAACATCGTTTTGCACGATGCCATCGTCATTGGGGTGGGGGTTGGGGGAATAATTAATTATTTATTAAGTCGCTGCGTTGCTGTAATGCGTTCACGTTAACAGGAGAGCTGAGCCTGAGCTCTACATGATACCAGCGGGCTTGAATACTGCTCTAGCACAGAGCCACGCGACTGAAGTGGGCATCGGCTGTCACTATAGCAATTTGAACGGCGAAAAACTAACGTTAACGTTACTCACCAACAACGTGTGTGTGTTGAATTTAACTAGCTGGCAGAAAACCGACTGAATTACTGGCTGATATAACGTTAGATTCGCCTGGCTCTGGCAAGCAGTACTGCTGTAACAGCTAGCAGTAGCCTAGCTGCTGCTGCTGCTGCTCTATTTCTCTCTCAACTCTTTCCATCTCCTCAACCCTCTCTTATTAGGTTCAAAAGCCCACACGAATCTAACGTTATATCCGCCAGTAATTCTGTCACTTTTCTGCCAGCTAGTTAAATTCAACACACACACGTTGTTGGTCAGGATCTGACTGTAACGTTAACGTTAGCCTGCGCAGTTCAATATTGCTAGTGTTTCACTTTCACTTTCACTTTTGAAACAGGCGAGTTAAAGTCACAGTTGAAGACTTGTACTCACTGTGGGTTGAAAACAGGAAAGAACGTGAGGTTTCTTCTTTCTCTTAAAAGTTTTCACAACAAAAGAACTGACTTCTCGTGCGCGGGGGACGCCCCGGCGACATTAAACAAGCACACCCAGTGCAGAGAAGCACTGAAGAGGAGGAGGGGGAGGGGAGGCTTCTCTGAGTCTGAACTGGGGGCGCTCGTTTAATGCTGCCGGCGCGTTCCCCGCGCGTCACGGTAAGTTGACTTGGTATGTTTTATTATTAAAACGGCACAAATTTAATTCGAACAGATAATCACGATGATCCGATGTAGAAGGCTCAGAGGTCGATGGGGGGTCGGCCAATCACGATGGTCGATGCCATCGTCCATCGTGCCAACCCTATTCAGCACTGTACCAGAGATTTTTATCCTCCATTTATTTTACCGTGGACATTTCTTAAAATGCTTATAAAAATAGTTTTACTTAGTCAAACCAAAGAGAGGTTCCAAAGAACATTTCACTCCGACCAAAAAAAAAAGAGAACCCACCGAAACAATATTTTCTTTAAATCTGCGATTTTTTTTAATGTTTTGGTCCGAGTGAAATGTTATGTGGTCTTTTTCTGAATATATCTGAACCGTTTGATTTTACCAAGTAAAACTATTTTTATACGCATTTTATTAAATGTCTATGGGAAAATAAATGGCGGATGGAAATCTCTGGTACAGTGCTGAAGCAGGAAGTGACGTTCCACTTTGCCTCTCTATTGTATCTGGACACACACAGATCTGACTTGAACACTTGCCCAAATCAGATTTGGGAAACCAATCAAGATAATGATGATTAATGACTTTAGCAGCAAATCCGATTTGCCTGTAATGTGAACATGGCCTTAAGGGTCACCCCACTCCAGGCATCTCCACTTCGTGGGCATTGTCATGCAGTGTGTCCGTTGAGGACGCGTGTGCTGCAGCCTCATGGTCCGCCCCACACACCTTTGTTAGTGCTGCAGCCTCATGGTCCACCCCACACACCTTCATGGTCCACCCCGTACACCTTCATGGTCCACCCCGCACACCTTCATGGTCCACCCCGCACACCTTCATGGTCCACCCCGCACACCTTCGTGAGGTATTATACTCCGGATGTGACCACGTGCTCACATGGTTTTGTGGGCCACCAGACGTTAATGCCTCCTTGGCCATATGTCTATATATATATATGTATAACATATCAGGATGGTCCATCGATACATTATCATGATGCCCTGTGTCACTCATCCGTAGGTCAGAGGGTCCCACTGAGGTGCCTCTTGGGACAGCAAGGATGGTGGTGGTATACCAGCATGTGAGAACTGAAGTTCGAAATGAAGTAAAACATGAGGGTTATCCTATAACCCAGGTTTTACAAATGAGAACGAGGGTTCTGTCCTTTGCGTTCGCATTGTGGCGGGCTGAACACGCTTAAGAATGGCATTCCCTCAACTTCCCTGGCAATTGGTGCGAACCGTGTACAGCAGTGATACTCAACTTGCGGCTTTTTTACAGTGCACCTGAACGCAACATGCAAGATACCCGCTGAATAAGTGTCCAAATGTTCATGTCATTCTGGCCAATACTCCACTTCTGTTATATCATTTCAGTCTGGAATATGGAATATCTTTCAATAATCTATGATTTAGCTGCTAAATTGTCAAATACCGCCACCTGCTTGCTACCCAGGCACGTATGTACTAACTAACTTAACCTAACTAACTATCCGGTGTGCACAACATTGTCAGACTAAACTCTGGCTGACACCCTAAAAACCTACAATCCGCTACAGAAAAATGTACCGTATATTGTTTGTCTATTAACTGGCCCCTGGCCTTCTATCATTTCACAAAAGTGGCCCCCGGGCAAAGCAAGTTGAGTATCCCTGGTGTACAGTGACACGTCACAGGGGGAGGTGGCTGGCCACGCCAATCACCTGCCAGGGTGGGCCAAGATGCACTCAGGTGCACTTGGGTGGTTTTAAAGATATTTTTTGAAGGGGGAAAATAAAGCATTCAGTCTGGCGCTGCTTGGGCAGCTTCAGCATAATGTGAGAACCCTCGTTCTCATTCGTAAAACCTGGGTTATAGGGTAACCCTAACGTTTAATGGTTTACAATAGAGCTCAACAGTCATGTGACTTTTCTTGCCCCAGAAGTGAATTCCCCAGTCATTTACTCCATAGACATTTCAGGAAGAAAATCTGTATATAACGAGTTTTAAGGCTTGAACCAAGCCAACTAGTCTTCCAGAGAATCGTGACTGACCATAAAACATTTTACTTTCAGCTAAAACAAAAAATAAATGCGGGATTTTTTTTTTAAATCTTTTTTCCTCCCCACAAAAGTCACATGACTGTTGAGCTCTATAAACAGCAGTGCAGTGGCCCCAATAGTACAATAATACATCTGCACCTGGCAAGGGGGAGGCCAGGCTTCACTGCAATATGCCCTAACCTGACATATTACACACTACATCTTCTAAATGCAACTGGGATACATCGTCAGTAGGGGTGTCACGATACACTCAGTTCACGATACGATACGTATCACGATACTGGGTTCACGATAACGATACGATACGATACGATTTTAACAATATTTTTTTAAACTTGAATAATGACAATATATGACTGGAAAAGTAGTATTTTATTTGAAATGCACAAATACAAAACATGCTGTTGTGGGAAATTGTTATTACAATAACAACTAGAAAAAACATGAGATTGGAGATAAGGCTTATCTTGAAATAGAATGAGTTACACCGTCACTTAGATTTACTTTGAACTAAAAGGTTTCTCAGCAGTATAAATTCTCATTATGCATCTTCAGTTTTTCTTCAAACTCAAACAACAAGACTTTTCTTAGTCTATTTTTTATGCATCTTCAGTTTTTCCTGTCAAGTAAACAGTTTTGCCAGAAACTCAATTGAATGGTTTCTCTCCTGTATAACTTCTCATGTGTCTCTTCAGAGACTTGTTCAACTGAACTACTTTCCACACATTGAACTTCAACAAACAAAGACGTTTCTTTGTCTATTTTTGGAAAAAAAAAAAAAAAAAAAAAAAAAAAAAAAAAAAAATCACGATATGAGATTTCATCTCAACGATACATATCGTGACGTTTTACTATCGCGAAATTTCGTGGGACGATATATTGTGACACCCCTAATCGTCAGTGATGTAACCTGGGGTCGTTGGGTGTTTCGGGTCTCACAACATCATACACACTCGCCCAGGTGACCCCAGCTGAGGCTAATTACTTAATTACTTAATACACTTAATCTTCCTCTGCAATGTTGCTAGAGGACGGGTCCAAGAAACCCCAATCCGCTGCTGTGGAACTACTCCGCAGGGACCGGAACATCAGTGCATGGAGAGTCGAGGCACTGTGGTTCTCCCGGCCGGGCTTCTCCTTCGTCTCACCAGGTCTGCATCCTCCCGGGCGGCAGGGGGGACGCCTAGAGACACAGGTCTGCGCGCTGCACGTCATAGTTCTGCGACGAGCAATTCACACTTCCGGGGGATGAATGGTTGAGAGGATTTCCCTGATCCACTAGGAAAAATCCATAACACCCATCCATCCTGCATTACGTTGGTGCTTGCACAGTTTTTCAGTAGACTCACCGTGGCGTTTTTGGATTTCTTCCTCACGAAAGAACCAGACTGGGTTGCTAACCCAACCTGTACCGGGTGCCGTCTCTTTCCGGCCCGTCAACCGGACCAACATAGCCCGGTGGTACTCCACATTAAACAGGCTCATGTTCATGTTGTGGTTTGAAGACTTCCAGCACCCCTAAACCCAGCTCCCATCAAAACACCACAGTCTGGTGTATTCATATTGCTAGCAGTGACTTTTGTTACCGGCAAGTTATTCATTTGCACCAGTACTGTTTCACAATTGCCAATTGTGTTATTTAGCATATTAAAACAAATCCTCCAATTAAATGTTTATTCAGATATTATATAAAATATATTCTAATGTTCAAATCTGTTGACTTGACAGTGGAATGGATGTTTCACAGTTTTGACAGAATACCTAATTGGATAGTTAGATGCTGAGTCTGGCTATTCTGGGTTAGGTTGGTACAGTATATTTTGTCAATTTTCGATATACTGTATGTGTATTCTGTGGCAGATTTGCACTAGTTTTGTATGTGTTTTGATGCAACTGTTTTTACATAAAGCACAAATTACAGCGCATTATTAATAAAGCAGCAAAAATCATTGGTTGTGACCTCCCCACCCTGGACTCCATATACACCTCCCGAACCATCACCCGTGCCTGTAAGATCATTAAGGACCCCTCCCACCCAGCCCACCCTCTGTTCCAGCCCCTCCCCTCAAGGAGACGCTACAGATCAATTCCCACCAAAACTACCCGCTTCAAAAACAGTTTCTTTCCCACAGCCATACGGACTCTGAACTCCCTCAGCAGCACCCCTCTCTCCCTCTCCCCCCTCCCCCCTCACCCTAACTATACGTCTATTGGTCTTGTATCCTGTATTTATGTATTTATTGTTGGAAGTGGGAATGGTGTAACTGTCTAATTGTCTAAATGTATCAATGTCCTGTTTCCATGTTTTGCCAGAGCTACAACATCATGTACTGAAACTAAATACCACCAACATGGTTGCGTGGCAATAAAAGTATCTGTATCTGTATCTGTATCTGTATCGAGTTTGCTTGTGTAAGAAGTGTCCTACGAACAAACTGTAAGGGCTGACCTGGTTGTTGAGGCAGCGGAGCAGCAGATCCAGACAGCAGACTGGAGCCTGGACCCTCTGCTCTGGTTCTTCCAGAGCGAGCCAGCAGAACGCCCGGCTGCACGGGCTCCAGGGGAAGTCACGACCCTGCACACAGGCAGACAGACAGACAAAGACTGAGACAGACACACACAGACTGAGACAGACACACACAGACGGAGACAGACTGAGACAGACACACACAGACGGAGACAGACTGAGGCAGACAGACACAGACTGAGACAGACTCAAACACACCCACACAAGCACAGAGGATTCGGGCTGCAACCAATAATCCATTAGTTGTCAACTACTAAATCAATCACCAACTATTATTTAACAAAAGAGTGAAAATTCACAGATTCCAGCTTCTGAAATGTGAATATGTTCTGGTTTCTTCACTACTCTATGACAGTAAATTGAATATCTTTGTGTTGTGGACAAAACAAAAGATTTGAGGATGTCATCTTGAGCTTTGGGAAACACTGATTGACACTTTTCGCCATTTTATCGACCAAACAACTAATTGATTCATGGATAAATGTTGGTTAGTTGCCGGCCCACTGGACTCACCGTGTGCAGGATGAGGATGTGCGCATTGTCCAAGACGTCGGCCGTCACCACCTGAGGAGAAGATCACATGAGATTGTCGTCGATATCATCTATCCATCTGCAGTGGGTTGCACCAGCTGTGCGTGAGTTGAAACGTAAGCTAGTTTGAACGTAAAGTCTCACTAAGTCCGAGTTTACGCACTACTAAAAAATATTTGGGTTGCACCAAGTGAAATAGTTAGAACGTAGGCATAAGTTAGAACTTACATTTTACACCTGCGTCATACTAGGTGTAAAGTCCTCCGTAAAATAGCAGTTGGCACGGATTGCAACTTGGCACCGTGGCGCATCGTGGTTTTGCGTCCGCAACGCGCTCTCCGTGATCAATTATTACACCCTTTGATATTTATGACTCACGCTTTTGTTTCCCTCAAGCTGCAGCACTGCATACAAATTAAAATAACCGCAACAATTTAGCGAGGCAGGATGGTGGTAAATTAGCCTACAATACTGATGAGGGGCTCACAGATAAACGTTAACAGTAATATGAACCTAAATGAACGTTACTCAATGAGTGACGTTCTCATTTGGTTAGTGTTGATGAAATATGAAAGCACTAACTTGCGGTGGGCAACATGTCCGACTGTTTTCATTCCACTTAATTAAACAACGGTAAATAAACACCGTTTCCACCGTGCTTTTCGGTTTTTGTAACTATTTTGGTTAGTATGGACTTTAGGGTCTACTAGTTAAGATGTATCTTACGTCTCCGTGGTGCAACTAAACAAAGGCACAACTTTAGTGTCAAACTAACTAGTTTGAACATAGCAGTTAGTGTGGACTTTACACCCCAACTTAAGAGAGAACTTACGTTCAGCTGGTGCAACAGGCTGCTGGTTCTATCAGCCTGACCACCTGAGAGAATATCTATCTATATCCACATTACTGATGACAAACTTCTCTGGCCTCAATACCCCCCTCCCTGATCCCCTAACTGTTCCATTTTGCTTTTTAATAAAAGACACAAAACCAGAGCAAAACCAAAACAAGCAAACAGCCAACATTCAGACAAAAAGTCCTTCCTGCCCCCCTGACCCTGAGGTCATCTCTTACATCTTAGAGACGCATTTGCAGTTTTTGCCCCAGAGGCACATTCATATTGTACAACATGAACAGAGGTCATAATATACAACAGAGTTCATGAGTTCATCTTAAGTAAGTAAATTCACATTATAGAACAAATGATGTCATAGATCACTGACGTCAGACAGCAATGAGGCCATAAATGACAGATGACAGTGTTGAGAAGAGTCTGCTCAGTATAAAGTTGAGTCTAAACTGATGTGATCAGCCTAACCAGCCCACTATAAACCAGTCTAAACTGATTGGATCAGCTTAACCCAGCCCAGTATAAACCAGTCTAAACTGATCTGATCAGCCTAACCAGCCCAGTATAAACCAGTCTAAACTGATCTGATCAGCCTAACCAGCCCAGTATAAACCAGTCTAAACTGATCTGATCAGCCTAACCAGCCCAGTATAAACCAGTCTAAACTGATCTGATCAGCCTAAACAGCCCAGTATAAACCAGTCTAAACTGATCTGATCAGCCTACCCAGCCCAGTATAAACCAGTCTAAACTGATCTGATCAGCCTAACCAGCCCAGTATAAACCAGTCTAAACTGATCTGATCAGCCTACCCAGCCCAGTATAAACCAGTCTAAACTGATCTGATCAGCCTACCCAGCCCAGTATAAACCAGTCTAAACTGATCTGATCAGCCTAACCAGCCCAGTATAAACCAGTCTAAACTGATCTGATCAGCTTAACCCAGCCCAGTATAAACCTGTCTAAACTGATTGGATCAGCTTAACCCAGCCCAGTGTGACTCACGGTGTGGCCGGCTCTGTTGCTCAGGTGTTCTGCTGCCACCAGCAGCGCGTTGAGTGTTGCCCCCCCGCTGCCCAGCGGCTCCTGGCGGTCCTGCACCGTCAAAACCAACGCACCCCGAGAGAGAGAGCCACGCTGCTGCCGCAACTCCAGCTCTGTCACACACACACAGACACACACACACACACACACATACAAGTGTGCCCACACACACACACACACACACACACACACACACGCACACGCACACACACACACACACACACACACACACACAAGTGTGCCCACACACACACACACACACACGCATGCACGCGCACACACTCACACACATGCACAAGAGCACGTCATGGTCATGCAAAAATAAGCTATCCCTGCACTTAGGAAAGTCTGAATGTATTAAGGGACCAACCCAGCTTTCCAGTGGAATGTAACGGTACTAAGTTACAGGAAAGGTGTTGTGCAACGTATCTGGGAAGTCAACAGTGTTCAACAGTTAAAACTCATCATGGTCTATCAAATAGTGCATGACCAATGTCCAAATTACTTTACTAAGTAAGTACTTTCAGTTTGTTCGGGACACTCATACCTGAACACGAGAGCTAGTGTAGCGGATTAAAAACTACCCAAGCTCTAAAAAGCAAGGTGGGGAGAAGTAGCCTACTGTACATTCCTCTATACGGGACACTATGACAGGCGGTACTGTACTCTATACATGCATATAGATGAAGGATTTGGAACAGTGAGAGCTATGGGCCTCAGATTTATCTTAGAAATTAAATAATGGTGAAGTTCAACAATGTATCCATTTGCTGGGGACCCCCTGTCGCTGGAACCCCACCAGGGACCCCTGGTGGTCCCTGGTGGTCCCTGGAGCCCAAGTTGAGAAGCACTGATCTAGAAGAACATAAACTGAATTAAACACTCAGCCTAAATATCAAACCAGCAAGATGTAACAAGATGCATCATCCTCCAGGTGGTATTTGGGACTGTATATTTGAGTTAAATTGTGACCTTTGATCACAGTGCCCACTTTAGGCCAGTCAGTGTCATGGCATGGACAGACAGACAGACACAGACAGGCATACAGACACACACGCACAATAAAGCAGTGGTTCTCAACGTGGGGTCCGGGCCCGGGGACCACCGAGCGGTCCTTGAGGAGGTCCCAGGGGGTCCCTCAAATTGCTGACATTTTTTCATTTAAGAAGTTAATACAATTAAAGAATGTGGAATGACTGTTTTGACCATATATAGTTCTGTACCTACAATACAGACATATGGGATTCTGAATCTGGACAGAAACACATCTGAACACAAATCATCAGAGCCTGAGAGACAATGCTCAGTCATAATGGGGTCTGTGTGGCTCTACAGTCTCTACGGACTAAATGAGGGGTCCTTGATATGAAACGTGGTGGACTAAACGGTCTGTAGCGTTACCTCTCTGGAAGCAGTAGACAGTGTCTTTGTGTTGACAGGTCAGGACCACCACGGTCCAGCTGAACCCTCCAGGACCCGACATCACGACACGCACGGCGGATTCTTCTTATAGTGTCGTAAATTAACTGGCCATGGCCTCTGCCAGAGAGTACAAGCCAATGTAGGGGATTTGTCCGAGCTGTCTGTCAACTACTGCAGCGCCATAAACTTACTTGTGACAGTCCATGTTTGTGGCAGCAGAGTAAGCAGTCCGTCAGGGCGGAGTAGACGCACGGTGCGCTGCAGTGTAAACCTAACGAAGCCCGACCCCAGTGTTGTCCCCTTTTTATCTCTATCATCTAGAAATAAGCGCACGATTAACTCAAAAACATAAACAAAACAGCCGCGCTGTTCGTTCGCTACATGTAGTCCCTCTCCCTACTTGAGTTTTGACCACTCGGCTTCCGTAGGTAAACATCGTCGTGTTTGATTTTCACCTCTGAACCTCACAACAAGGCGGTGTGGGGAAATTCGTAGAAAGGTCTGCAATGTCTCGTAAGATTGGAAATAAGAGTTTGCTATAATAAAGAGTATAATAGTAGTTTCTCGTGGAGGACTGAGATCAGAAGGCTATCCGAAAATGACATAAAAAGACAATATTTTCACGCTTGGTCTAGCAGAACCCAGAGCAATCTGGCAGATACAGTCCATGGGCAGAACGGTTGAACCTAATGCACAAACGACAATATTCGACCGCTCGGCTTTCCGTACACCACGGTGAATAGCGTTTGATTCTAATCACTGGACGTCCCGTCAGGGCGGATCAAACTGCAAAGCTGCATAATAATAATAATAATAATAATAATAATAATAATAATAATAATAATAATAATAATAATAATAATAATAATAATAATAATAATAATAATAATAATAATAATAATAATAATAACAAAACATCTGACATTTCAATTTTTAACTCATAATGGAGTCAAATCTGAGGAGGGTGTAACTAATTATAGCCTAATTGTAATTGAACGTTAATGCAGCCCTATTTGAGTATTTCTGGTAACTTTTTACCATCCAGTGCAAAGAAAACAGATTTTCTCACGTTCGTACGCCTTGAAGTCAGTGTCTGTAAACAATCCAAAATTCGAAATGTTAACCTTTTCCTTTGTTATTGTCATCTATAGTGGTTATTTGCATAAAAACACACAGTTTGATTAGGAAATGATTGTATCTTTTTTTTACATGTACTTTGATTTAAAAAAAAACTCAATTTGTAACTTGAGTTAGGCTACTTGACAAAGTAACTGGTATGATATTACTGAAATCCTATAGGACGAATCAGCGTGATGTCACTTGCCACCCAGAAATGTGGGACCCCGTGGCAGTTAAACGTATGAGTTGTGCCAAATAAACGTTAATATCTCAAAAACTATACATGACATCGCTTATATTTTGACATTCTGAGTCAGAGCAGAAGTAGCTCAAGAGTTTGATGTATAATATATACATGTCATGTTAAAGTTGTGTGAACTGTCGCAGTTTTTAAAATGTAAACAGAGTTAGCCAGCTAGAGTCAGACACTCAAGCCTTGTGCCACTTGGGCTCCATAGGGTTCCATTGCCGTTGCCACCCAGTGACGCGTGATTTCTAACCCCACATAGGATAAGCAATAACCACGCCCTGTGGCGCTGGGATTAGCCAGGAGCATTGAAGCTTGGGACTAAAGCACCTGGGGTTTTTCATCTTTTAAAATAAAGATGTTTAAAAAACTATTTTCAGTGCTGTACCTTTTCTCTGGGTAAGAATTGAGCTTGAAATTAACGATATGATACATTATATTATATGAGCTATGAACGTGAACACAACACCGTTTATATTATTGCATGTTTTTGTAGATTGTGTACATTGTGTAGATTACAATTATTATACTTATTATTATTATTATTACTATGCTAAGGAAGGTAGGTGACCATAATTCATTTCAATGTCCGCTCTCAATGTCCGCGCTCGAAATCGCTGTCCGTTCTCAAGAGCTATTCAGTTGGTTCATGAAATCGCTGGGCTGCGTGCCCTCCAGTGTTGCTCCTGGCCAATCCCGGCGCCACAGGGCGTGGTTATTGCTTATCCTATGTGGGGTTAGAAATCACGCCCCAGTGACGTGGTTTGTTTACCAAAACTGCTGATCCCTCATATAAGTAAAGTAATAATAAGTTATATCACTGAGTTACTGCTAAAAGTAATATATTACATGTAATATGTTACTTTTGTAATGACTGAGTTACCCCCAACACTGACTATACTATAGTAGCCTACATACTGTAGCGAATCGGGTAATGACGTGTATTGTGGGGTCTCTGTGGTAACTAGGAACTAATGTGTGTGGGTGTGTTCCTAGGGGGAAGGGGGATGTATGGGACCAGCGGCCGCGTGCCGGATGTCAGGTCAAGCCATGCGAGCGAGCTGACCGGGTGTTGTGGCTAGAGCTAGCTGTGAAGCTAGCTGCTAGGAGCTGAATGAGCCTGTGAATAAAGAACCTTGTACCAACTACAAGTCTCTGTTCCTGGACGAATACACAATTCGTTACATTGGTGCAGAAGTGAAGCGGTAACGCCTCTGATTCGGCCGGGAGAGGAGAGAGTGAGGAGGAACGACGGAGAAAGTTGGAGCCGACAGCTTTGGGCGCGAGCAGCCAAAGATGAAGAGGGAGATGGAAGAGGCTGAAGCCTCGGTGTTTCCGGAGAATAGGGGGGAATACAGACGGATGAGGGAGAACCTCAGGCGGGAGGAGAGCGAAGCCGAGCCGGACCCTGCTGGCAGACAGGCGGGGAGTGACGAGGCTGAAGCACGGCACGCGACAGTGGGGGATGGCGCCCGCAGAACCAGGAAGGACGTGCTCGTCCTGAAATACAACGGTAAAGGCGAGTGGGAGGCATACTGCAAGCAGTTTGAGGAGGCTGCAGAATGGAATGGCTGGACGAGAAGGGAGAGAGGCAGCCATCTGGTGATGTCCCTCGAGGGCGAGGCTACGGCGTGCGTGTCGGCAATAGCTGATACAAAGGACTTGGATGTGGTGGTGGGGGCCCTGCGGAGACGCTTCGGCCGATGTGAAGAGCAGGCCATCGTAGCCGCGGAACTGTGTAACAGACGCAGACGGCAGGGTGAGTCGCTGCGTGCACTGGCAACGGACATTGAGACTCTCAGCCGGCGCGCATACAGCCAGCTACCGACGGAGGCGCTGGATGGGTTAGCCCTAAGCTACTTTGTCCAGGCCATCGAGCCACGGAGTCTAAGCCAGAAGGTAACGCTGGGACATCCGAAAACACTGGGAGCAGCGCTGGAGTTGGCGCTGGAGATAGAGACAGTAGAAGGCTGGGATAAGAGCAGCGGCATAATGGAGGCCGCCCCAGTGGTGAGAATGGCAGCGGAGAGCCAGCTACAAGAAGAGCCAGCGTGGAAGACGGCCTTGGCAGAGCAAGGCAACATGGTGAAAGAGCTATCTGAGTCGGTGCGCCAGTTAAAAGAACAACTGCTCCGAAGCGCGCCTCTGCAGCCCACCCCACGAGACAATACCGGGGCCAGGGGGCCCGGGGCCATGCGCTGCTGGACCTGTGGACGCCCCGGGCATCGGGCCAGAGAGTGCCGCGGAGGAGCGTGGAACCAGGGAAACGGCGCGGGGCCCGTCTAAGAGGGGCGAGACGGGCCCCCTACGTCAGATTCCCTATGGCCACGTCACCATTGGAGGGGGCCCAGCGGTACAGACGGGGAGGTGGGGCGTCGCCTTCCCCTGAAGCAGACGACATCGCCGGCGCTGTCAACATGCAGAACGGGCCACACACGATGAACGGCTGCCATGTTCAGGTCCGCCTGCAAGGGAAGCCCTGTGTCGCCCTGGTGGACATGGGGTGTACGGCAACGCTGGTGAACTACAACATGATGCCAGAGGGAGCGCTTCTGGAGCAGCCAGCGGACCAGCTGCTGAGGACAGTATCCGGTGAGTTGATGCCCATGAGGGGAAGGGGGTCCGTGATGATAACTGTGGGGGGACAGACAGTGAACTTTCCGGTATGGGTAGTAGAGATGGCGGGGCCCTGTATCTTGGGGGAGGACTACTTGACGCTAAACCAATGCACAGTAGACCTAGGGAAGAGCACACTGACGTTCGCAGGGGGGCCAGTAGTCCAGATGGGTCACCCTCCCACCGCTCCAGGGGAGCAACCAAACGTCAATAACATCACTGTATACCGCGTCACAGTTGAGCACGGGCCCCACGCGGAGCCGCAAAAGAGACTGTGTTGGACATGTGGAGAGCCGGGCCACGTGGCGAGGTGGTGCCGAAGCGGTCCCAGGAGACGGACCGGGTATGCGGAGCAAAGGTACTGGGGACAGCAGGGAGCCTGCTGGGCATGCGGTGGAGTGGGGCATTTAGCCAGAGAGTGTCGAGAAGCTGTCGGGGACTGGAAGACAGCGGGAGAGGAGAGACGTGCAGGCGGCGGACAGGTGAGACTCTGCTGGACTTGCCGTTCGCCTGAGCACTTAGCCAGAAACTGCACTGCGCCCCCCACGGTTGCTGTGCGGAAAGCCGAGGTGGAGAGCGAGGCCGGTTGTGTTCCCCCTGCTGTCCTGAACACGCCGCCCCCTGGGGAAGGGGGCCGGGAGGACGACCGAGTGCAGGAGGTGGAGGAAGACGAGGAGGACTGTCCAGATGTGGATCTGGAGGACGACAGAGCGACCATCAAGGATGTCGACGTGGGTGAGTGGAAACGCAGACAGATGGAGGATGCGGATATCGGTCCGGTGTACGAGTGGGTGGCGGCCGGACGCCGGCCCCCTGTGAAGGAGACTCACATGTTTTCCGGTGCCACGAAAGGACTGTGGAACATGTTTTCCGACCTGCGGCTGGATGAAGACGGGCTGTTGGAGAGAACAGAGCACGGGGTAAAAGGGAGGCAGACGGTTGTACCCGGTTACCTGCGAGAGTTGGCGCTTAAGGGGGCACACAAGGGCCCTGGATCCAGTCATTTCGGGCCCGAAGAGACACTCACCCGCATCCGTGGACATTTCTACTGGGGCAAACAAAGGGAGGATGTGCAAAGCTACTGCGGTGCGTGTGATGACTGTGGGGCATCGAGGGGGGACCGTGCTGAGTTACACTGCAGAGGACTAACCCCACTGGGGGTTGAGCGGGACTAGCGTGCTTCAGGTGGGACAGAAGCTGTAAAAGGGGGGATGGAAATGGGGTTTAAATGGAAAATTAAGAAGTTGCTGGAAAATAAAAGTTAATGTAAATGTTGGGGTTATTGGTGGGTTGAAATGTGTGTAAAGAAAAGAGGGAAAACGTAACGGGCTATTGTGTTGAATTTAAATGAATGTGTGAAAAAGAAGGAAATAATGAAAACTAGACATTATGGAGTGCCTAATGGAAAACTAGACATTACGGAGTACCTGATGAAAGCTAGACATTATGACGGGGGTGCGGGAAAAGAAAAGACTGCTGTTGGAGATGTTAATTGAAATGTTGTGTTGGGTGTGTTTTGGTACAGGGGGATATGTGTGTGGGTTGTGCATGTCGCGTGGAAGCGACATTAAATTTGGGTGGGGGAAATGTAGCGAATCGGGTAATGACGTGTATTGTGGGGTCTCTGTGTTAACTAGGAACTAATGTGTGTGGGGGTGTTCCTAGGGGGAAGGGGGATGTATGGGACCAGCGGCCGCTTGCCGGATGTCAGGGCTAGCTAGGCGAGCGAGCTGACCGGGTGTCGTGTGTAGAGCTAGCTGTGTGAAGCTACCTGCTAGGAGCTAAATGAGCCTGTGAATAAAGAACCTGTACCAACTACAAGTCTCCGTTCCTGGACGAATACGCAATTCGTTACAATATATATATATATATATACAGTATATGAATGCCAGGCAGCCACACTTGGGGCCGCGACCCCAAGGTTGGGAACTCTCTCTCTCTCCCTCTCTCTCTCAGGGACAACATGGGTTTCCCGGTGGTGGAGTGCAGCGCTGACGGCTCCTTGCTTCTCTCTAAGCCTCCTCAGACGGGCGGGCTGGTGTCGGTGGGCACGGTGGGCGAGCAGTTGCTGTACGAGATCGCCGACCCGCGCCGATACCTGCTGCCCGACGTCAGCTGTGACTTCACCCGCGTGACGCTGAAGGAAGTGCCAGGTACTGTACAACACACATGCACACACACACACACACACACACACACACACACACACACACACACACCCACACACACACACACACACACACACACACACACACACACACACACACACACATTTAAATACTTTTATTTGGATCCGACGTAGGGCAAATATTAGAGATCCAAATATTTTGGAAGAAGGTTGCAGTACAGTACAGTATATAGGACCAGACACTGGATGCATGTTCTTGTAAACATACAGTACAGTACAGTATATAGGACCAGACACTGGATGCATGTGCTTGTAAACATACAGTACAGTATATAGGGCCAGACACTGGATGCATGTGCTTGTAAACATACAGTACAGTACAGTATATAGGACCAGACGCTGGATGCATGTGCTTGTAAACATACAGTACAGTACAGTATATAGGACCAGACACTGGATGCAGGTGCTTGTAAACATACAGTACAGTATATAGAAGCAGACGCTGGATGCAGGTGCTTGTAAACATACAGTACAGTACAGTATATGGACCAGACACTGGATGCAGGTGCTTGTAAACATACAGTACAGTATATAGGACCAGACACTGGATGCAGGTGCTTGTAAACATACAGTACAGTACAGTATATAGAAGCAGATGCTGGATGCACGTGCTTGTAAACATACAGTACAGTACAGTATATAGGACCAGACACTGGATGCATGTGCTTGTAAACATACAGTACAGTACAGTATATAGAAGCAGACACTGGATGCATGTGCTTGTAAACATACAGTACAGTACAGTATATAGGACCAGACACTGGATGCAGGTGCTTGTAAACATACAGTACAGTACAGTATATAGGACCAGACACTGGATGCATGTGCTTGTAAACATACAGTACAGTACAGTATATAGGACCAGACACTGGATGCAGGTGCTTGTAAACATACAGTACAGTATATAGGACCAGACACTGGATGCATGTGCTTGTAAACATACAGTACAGTATATAGGACCAGACACTGGATGCATGTGCTTGTAAACATACAGTACAGTACAGTATATAGGACCAGACACTGGATGCAGGTGCTTGTAAACATACAGTACAGTACAGTATATGGATGCAGACACTGGATGCAGGTGCTTGTAAACATACAGTACAGTACAGTATATAGGACCAGACACTGGATGCAGGTGCTTGTAAACATACAGTACAGTATATAGGACCAGACACTGGATGCAGGTGCTTGGAAACATACAGTACAGTACAGTATATAGGACCAGACACTGGATGCATGTGCTTGTAAACATACAGTACAGAACAGTATATAGGACCAGACACTGGATGCATGTGCCTGTAAACATACAGTACAGTATATAGGACCAGACACTGGATGCATGTGCTTCTAAACATACAGTACAGTACAGTATATAGGACCAGACACTGGATGCATGTGCTTGTAAACATACAGTACACTACATTATATAGGACCAGACACTGGATGCATGTGCTTGTAAACATACAGTACAGTATATAGAAGCAGACGCTGGATGCAGGTGCTTGTAAACATACAGTACAGTACAGTATATAGGACCAGACACTGGATGCATGTGCTTGTAAACATACAGTACAGTATATAGAAGCAGACGCTGGATGCAGGTGCTTGTAAACATACAGTACAGTACAGTATATAGATGCAGACACTGGATGCAGGTGCTTGTAAACATACAGTGCAGTATATAGGACCAGACACTGGATGCATGTGCTTGTAAACATACAGTACAGTATATAGGACCAGACAAGTGAGAAAGAGGGCGCCTAGAGAGAGAGGCGACCGGCTGTGGAGCTCCGTGAACTTCGTAGAGAAATAGGTCTTTTTTTAGAGTAATTTCGTTTTGTTTATAATTTCGTCACTTCTATTCGCTTTGTAAATATCTAGTGTATATATCAGTGTCTTTTATACAGTGTACATAGTAGCGTAAGTGCACTTTTTTAGCAAAGGGAAAACAACAACAGCTTGGATTACAGCGTGGATTACCGCCGGGCGATCGCGCTATTGTTCCCACTGCGCCCCCCCCCCCAAAGGGACCACCAGCAATGGAGGACAACGACAACAGCGACAACAGCAACTTCAACAACAACGACGGCACCAACAGTACCACCGTACGTAGGTACAACAGGGGAGCGCTGCTAGACATCAGAAATGCGCAAAAACACCCCAAACAAAACTGGACGGCTCCCGACCTCTCTGAATACCCTGAACTTAAACGGCAAAAGAGAGGAAATAGAGGGGGTCTTCTTGCACGACAGAGAAGGAGAGCGCATAAGCCACCTCTGCCCAGCATTCTGCTGGCTAATGTCCAATCACTGGAAAATAAGTTATGTGAACTGAGAGCACGGGCACAGTTTCAAAAGGACATAGCGAGATGCAACGTTATATGTTTGACTGAGACCTGGCTTTCAGCCGACACTACGGATCAGGCCATCGCTATCCCAGGCTTCAGTATACACAGAGCGGATAGAGACCAAGAGCGCTCCGGGAAAGCGAGAGGCGGCGGGGTCTGTCTGATGATAAACAATAACTGGTGCACGAATACCACTAACATTGAAACGCACTGCACAGCGGACCTGGAATACATTATGCTCCAATGTGTCCCGCATTATAGTCCCCGTGAATTCACGTCAGTCACTCTTGCTGCAGTATATATTCCCCCCCAGGCCAGCGCGATAAACGCAGCCAAAGAACTCCACCGCGCGATCAGCGCACAGGAGCTGAAACAACCGGAAACAGCAATGATCCTGGCAGGCGACTTCAACAGAGTCAACCTGAGGAAGCGCATGCCTTCACTCCATCAGCACATCAACTTCCACACAAGGGGAGAACGCACACTAGACCAGTGTTACACGAACATCAAACACTGCTACAAGGCGACCCCCCGCCCCCCCTTTGGCAGATCGGACCACGCCTCCATCCTGCTCGTTCCCAGGTATCAACAACAGCTCAAGCGACACCCCCCGGCCTTCCGAACCACCCACTGCTGGTCAGACCAATCAGAGGACATTCTGAGAGACTGCTTCGACCAAACAGCATGGGAAGAGTTCAAGGCTGCAGGAGACCTGGACGAGTATGCAGACACAGTAACAGGCTTCATTCAAAAATGCACAGAGGACATAATCCCCCAAAAAATAATCAAAATAATGCCAAACCAGAAGCCCTGGATCAATAGTGACGTCCGGGCAGCCCTACACGCCAGGACCACCGCCTTCAACTCCGGAACACCAGAGGAATACAAACAAACAAGATATGCCCTCCGAAGCACTTTAAAAAGAGCACGGAGAGAATATGGCAGGCAGCTGGAAGCAAAACTGGACTCAAACAACCCCAAACACCTGTGGAGAGGCCTCCACGCTGCCACTGACTTCAAAGGGGCAAAACAGCAAAACAACAACGAGTCACCCACCCTGCCAGACGAACTCAACGCGTTCTACGCCAGGTTCGACCCCTCTGCCAGAGCGCCTCCCCTCCTCCTCTTCCACCCCTCTCCTCCTCTCCTCCCCCCCATCACCCCCCCCACCACCCCCCCTCCCTCCTCCTCTCCTCCCAACCCTCCCCCCCTCCTCTCCTCCCCCCCCTGCCACCTCCTCTTCTCCCCCCCCTGCCACCTCCTCTCCTCCCCCCCCTGCCACCTCTCTCCCCCCACCACCCCTCCCCCCCTCTCCCCCCACCACCACTCCCCCCCTCCGCCCCTCCGCCCCCCCACCACCCCTCCTCTCCCCCCCCCCACTGCCCTCCTCTCCCCGCGCCCTCCTCTCCCCGCCACCACCCCTCCTCTCCCCCCCCCCACTGCCCTCCTCTCCCCGCCACCTCTCCCCCCCACCTCCCCTCCCCCCCCCTCCCCCCCAGCCCTCAGCACCCCCTCCCATCCCCACCTAACCACCAACCCCCCCCACCTCCCCCCCCCACAGACCCAGACCGCCCTCTCACCATCACTGAGGAGGAGGTGCGCCGGTCGTTCCTGCGTATCAACCCTCGCAAGGCGGCCGGCCCGGACGGCATCCCCGGGCGGGTCCTCAAGGCCTGCGCCCACCAGCTGGCAGGCGTATACACAGACATTTTCAACCAGTCTCTCTCCCTCCGACGAGTTCCCTCCTGCTTCAAAGCAGCGACAATCATCCCCATTCCCAAGCAGCAGAAAGCGACCAGCCTCAACGACTGGCGCCCAATAGCCCTCACACCAATAGCCAGCAAGTGCTTTGAAAAGCTGGTCATATCAAAGATCCGCCCCACACTCCCCCCGGACCACGACCCGCTACAATTCGCATACCGGCCCAACAGGAGCACAGCGGATGCAGTAGCACACGTGCTCCACACCGCCCTGTCCCACCTGGAGGGGAAGGACACCTACGTAAGAATGCTGTTCGTGGACTACAGCTCAGCATTCAACACCATAGTACCCTCCAGGCTGGTATGCAAGCTCAAGGACCTGGGACTTAACACAGCAATGTGCGACTGGATCCTGGATTTCCTGACAGACCGCCGCCAGGTGGTGAGGGTGGGCAACCTCACCTCCTCCCCACTGACCATCAGCATAGGAGCGCCCCAGGGGTGCGTCTCCAGCCCCTTCTGGTATGACCTCTACACCCACGACTGCGTGGCGACTCAAACCTCTAACACCATCGTGAAGTTTGCAGACGACACAGCAGTCGTGGGGCTGATCTCGGGGAGCGACGAGACGGCCTACAGAGAGGAGGTGGGGGCCCTGGAACAATGGTGCCAGGACAACCACCTCTCTCTGAACGTCTCCAAGACCAAGGAGATCATTGTAGACTACAGGAGGGGGGGGGGCGCACACCCCCCAATCACCATCAACGGCACAGTGGTGGAAAGGGTGGACAGCTTCAAGTACCTGGGAGTCAATATCCACCAGGACCTGACATGGGCCGGCCACACCGCCACTGTCGTCAAAAAGGCCCAACAGCGAATACACGGACTCAAGCGCCTGAAGAAATTTGGGCTAAGGAAAGAAATCCTCAGGGACTTCTACAGAGGCACCATTGAAAGCCTGCTGACTGGCGGCTTCACCACCTGGTACGGGAACTGTACCACCATGGACCGCAGGGCGCTACGGAGAGTGAGACGCGCGGCACAGCACGTAACAGAATGTGAGTTGCCAGATCTGCATGAACTGTATAAACAGCGGTGCCTCAGGAGGTCCCTGAAGATCATCAAAGACACAAACCATCCCCACAACAGCCTGTTCTCCCTGCTACCCTCAGGGAGAAGATACAGGGTTCCGAAAGCACGCACAAATCGCTTGAGGAACAGTTTCCTCCCGCAGGCCACGAGACTCCTTAACATACACAAATAGTGTAGTAGCCGCACTGTACCGTACTGTAGCTGCTACCATTACGTATGTCTAACGTTTAATTGTATGTTTAATAAGGAATATGCTATTTGCACCTGTATGTCAAATACGCCGAATTTAAAATGCCGAGTTTAATTGTATGTTTAATAAGGAATATGTTATTTGCACCTGTATGTCAAATACGCAGAATTTAAAATGTTTAAGCACGTCTAAAGTATGCACCCGACACGTGCACCTATGTGCAGTGAATATGCCACTGTCTCTGACTTGTCTTATCACTATACTGCCTTATGCTTGTTGTGTCTCTTGTGTTTTTGCACCCATATGCCCTGTTATATTTGTTATATTTGTACTATTTGCACTATGTTGTAAACGGAGTCCACAGCACAAGAATTTCACACGTGATACTTGTACCATGGAGTGACAATAAAAATCTTGAATCTTGAATCTTGAACACTGGATGCAGGTGCTTGTAAACATACAGTACAGTACAGTATATAGGACCAGACACTGGATGCAGGTGCTTGTAAACACAGGAGAAAGTGTAGCGGGATGGAAGCTTATATGGATACAAGCAGACATAAACATGTTTAGCACTCAAGGGTAAACAAAGCATGGACTTTTCCAGATGAAAAGGCTGCCTCTAGTGGCTGCCTCTAGTTCAAGTTTGTGAACATGCCCCAGGCTCCCAAACACAAGCACAATGAGTTGACAGCTATATCCTAAAGTCGTAATATGTTCTACCAAGGGCTGATATCTCATGAGTTTGGATGTAAAGCAAGTGTCCATGTACAGTACAGGTCAAATGAGCTATTTCAATGATGGTGACTGACTTTCTGGTTTCAATAATGAAAACAATATCTGGGGTATTTGGGATATTGTGCAGTGTGTTATTATCGGTGCTGTAAACCAGTCCAGTTTTACAGTGCTGTGTTTGTGCAGCTTCATGGATTGTCAGTTCATACTGCCGTCCTCTTCATGGATCACACGGGTGTAAATAAGCGGATCTGTGATGAAGCGGTTGTTGAGCACGACAGTTGTACTGTCGGACATCGCCCAATTCAGCTGTAGTCCTGAGCGATGGCATCGGTCATTACACACCAGTGTCGGGCAAGTTACTTACAAAATGTAATACTACATATTACTAGTTACTTTCATTTGAACGTAATAAGTTACTTTCTGGGTAACTCATTACTCATTACACTATTTTTGCATTACTTTTACCAAAACAACAGCAGCAGCAGAATGACATCGGCGCCCAAGAACATCCCGAAAAGTAATTTCAACCGCCTTGAAGTCACTGTAAACAATCCAAAATTCTAAATGTTATCCTTTTCCTTTGTTATTGTCATCTGTAGTGGTTATTTGCATAAAAATGCACAGTTTGATTGGGAAATCATTGTCTTGAGTTACTTGACAAAGTCTTCCGTTCTGTCCATGCAAACGGTGTGGAAATGATCGGCCGGTGTGACGGAGTGATCCGGGACGGAGGGGGACAGCCAGGACTCAGTGAAGCAAAAGATGTTACAGTCTCTGATATCCCTCTGAAAAGCAATCCTTGCTCTGATATCATCCAACTTGTTTTCCAAGGACTGGACGTTAGCGAGCAGAATACTAGGCAAGGGTGGTCTGTTTGCCTTGCTCCTCAGTCTGTTACGGATCCCCCCTCGTTTCCCACGGTGTTTCTTGGCCCATCTCCCGCTGTATGTCCCGCGGCCTACTTGTTTGTTGCCCCGGAGGATCTCAGCTGGAAACGCCCGTTTGGTCTCGATCGACACAGGAATAAAAGGTAGGCCTGATTGATCTCTGATCTCTAAAAGCGTTTGGAAATCGTATGTGATCAGACTAGTGGTTTGATCGACAAGACAGATTAGAGAGAAAAGAAAGACATAAAGAATGCACAGTCTAAGCAGAGCGATCCCGACGGCGTCTGGACACAGCCGCGCCATCTCCGCTCTCTGAGCTTGCGACACGGTTGCTTTTGGAGACACAAACCCTGGACGTTTCATTTTGAGTAATGCATGAGGTTCTCTATGGTTTACGCAAGCTCTGGGAGTATGAAGTGCTTTAAATGCGAGGATTTTGGTCACAACAAGCTTGTGGACCGCTGCCTGTTGAACTACTAGCTAGGTAGGCCACAACCAGCTAGCCACCACACAAAAGCTAACGTTAACGCCAAACAAATCCGCAACTCCTCCCCACGTTTGGTTTAGCGTAACGCCAGCTCAGACTTTCCCCTAATCTCATAAACCTTGCGGGACATGTATTGCAAATTGCAATAGTGGTTGTTTTGTTATAATTTGAAACAGTCAGCCACACTGTCTGGAGGCGGCGGCCATGTTTCGCCCCTCTGCTTGGGTTGTCACTTGTAAACAGAGCTTTGCACACCGCCCCCATGTAACACGCTGAATTCTATTGATGTTGGCTCATTGGCCGAAACTCGGAACAATAGCAGACATAGCCAGTGAAACGCCGCATGCAAATGAATGAAAAAACCCCCTCAGCTAGGACTCAAGCCTGAAATCTTGATTTTTTAAATCGCTAAATATACCTATTTACTGATCCCAAAACTTCTTCATTTTATATGGAATGGATAGTTCAAATAATATATTTTGTACTATTGTAAAAAAAGCAAAACCACATAAAAAAAAAAAAAAACTTGCCCTCAGCGAGGATGCCACACCGGCGCTCCACGGGGCGGCCAACGAGGCACTAGGGGCCGAGGCTTCCCTCCAACGAGGGCAGACAAACTGCTTCCTCACCGACCCTACGCCGCTGAGGTTCCTCAACTGGAAACTCAAGCCACCAGAGGCCCCTCACTCCCTCGCTGACCCTACGCCGCTGAGGTTCCTCAACTGGAAACTCAAGCCACCAGAACCAGAGGCCCCTCACTACCGCAGTAGCTGGGTAGACCCCAAGCTCCTGCGCAGCTCCCGCACTGACCTCACGCCGCTGAGTTTCCTCAACTGGAAACTCAAGCCACCAGAGGCCCCTCACTACAGCAGTTGCTGGGTAGACCCCCAGCTCCTGCACACATTTTGGCCGATGGGGACAGTCACCAAATTTTCCCCTGGACTGGACAACAACGTGTAGACTCGTACCTACACCCGGCCGGTGGCCAAGCGGACCACAGCCCCCCTTACGGCCAGACTAATCAACCGAGCCCCGCCTATACCAGGTGGGACTGGAGGGCCATTTCTGCCATTTCTGGAGGAATACAGATTCCCCACAGGAATCTGGGAGCGGCTGTAGAAAAGGGTCTATAATGGCCCACCATCAGGCTTGTTCTTGGGGCAATTGATGCCCACGAGCCAACGACGTAATGACGATGACACCGCCGTGACATCATCAATGATGACGTCAGAGTTCACCTGTGAGGTCATCGGCGATGTCAGACGGTCTAGGCTGACTGTGATGGCAGACGGGACTTTGCGGGGTCACCGATGATGTCATACCTCCTCGGACGTTGTGACATCGCCAACGATGTCATGCACCGGATGTGGGGGTGTATATGTGCAGGGTGTTCTGTGGCGATATATACTTCTTACTATGTCTTCCTTCCCTGGATACACAACCAGCCGGGTCCCGGTGTCTGGCTGCCTTACAACCAGCCAGGTCCCGGTCACTGGCTGCCCTACGACCAGCCAGGTCCTGGTCTCTGGCTGCCTTGCGGCCAGCCAGGTCCTGGTGACTGGCTGCCTTACAACCAGCCAGGTCACGATTGGTTGTCTTCTTCCTCATATGTCTCCCCTTCCTTCAACCACGTCCGAGGACCGACATCTCTGTGGTTCTGACCGACCACTGCCCGTGAGCCCTCACTTACGATCCAGCACACTTCACACTTCACCCGAGGCAAGCCCACAAGCTTCCTTACAGGCTGCCTACCAAATGCTAGAACAGTGGTTCCCAAAGTGGGGTTCAGGACCCCCAGGCGGGTCACGAGATGATTTCCAGAATGTGTGAAATTGGCCTAAAGAACATGTGAACTACAAAATGTGTGAGGAGAATACAAAAAAGTCAGCCAAGAAAGCTCAGCAGGCCAAGTAGAATGCAAAATAGAAAAAAGGAGCTTCTTGGATATTAAGTTCACGTTTTAATTTAGAAGTAATGTACAGGTGTACTACACAAGTTTACTAACATGTACATCTTCAAACAAAAACACGGGCAACAAAACGCAACGCGTTTCAACCTCGCTGGTCTTCGTCAGGCTGTATTAGCTGGGTGTGGGGCTGGTCTTCGTCAGGCTGTATTAGCTGGGTGTGGGGCTGGTCTTCGTCAGGCTGTATTAGCTGGGTGTGGGGCTGGTCTTCGTCAGGCTGTATTAGCTGGGTGTGGGGCTGGTCTTCGTCAGGCTGTATTAGCTGGGTGTGGGGCTGGTCTTCGTCAGGCTGTATTAGCTGGGTGTGAGGCTGGTCTTCGTCAGGCTGTATTAGCTGGGTGTGGGGCTGGTCTTCGTCAGGCTGTATTAGCTGGGTGTGGGGCTGGTCTTCGTCAGGCTGTATTAGCTGGGTGTGGGGCTGGTCTTCGTCAGGCTGTATTAGCTGGGTGTGGGGCTGGTCTTCGTCAGGCTGTATTAGCTGGGTGTGGGGCTGGTCTTCGTCAGGCTGTATTAGCTGGGTGTGGGGCTGGTCTTCGTCAGGCTGTATTAGCTGGGTGTGGGGCTGGTCTTCGTCAGGCTGTATTAGCTGGGTGTGGGGCTGGTCTTCGTCAGGCTGTATTAGCTGGGTGTGGGGCTGGTCTTCGTCAGGCTGTATTAGCTGGGTGTGGGGCTGGTCTTCGTCAGGCTGTATTAGCTGGGTGTGGGGCTGGTCTTCGTCAGGCTGTATTAGCTGGGTGTGGGGCTGGTCTTCGTCAGGCTGTATTAGCTGGGTGTGGGGCTGGTCTTCGTCAGGCTGTATTAGCTGGGTGTGGGGCTGGTCTTCGTCAGGCTGTATTAGCTGGGTGTGGGGCTGGTCTTCGTCAGGCTGTATTAGCTGGGTGTGGGGCTGGTCTTCGTCAGGCTGTATTAGCTGGGTGTGGGGCTGGTCTTCGTCAGGCTGTATTAGCTGGGTGTGGGGCTGGTCTTCGTCAGGCTGTATTAGCTGGGTGTGGGGCTGGTCTTCGTCAGGCTGTATTAGCTGGGTGTGGGGCTGGTCTTCGTCAGGCTGTATTAGCTGGGTGTGGGGCTGGTCTTCGTCAGGCTGTATTAGCTGGGTGTGGGGCTGGTCTTCGTCAGGCTGTATTAGCTGGGTGTGGGGCTGGTCTTCGTCAGGCTGTATTAGCTGGGTGTGGGGCTGGTCTTCGTCAGGCTGTATTAGCTGGGTGTGGGGCTGGTCTTCGTCAGGCTGTATTAGCTGGGTGTGGGGCTGGTCTTCGTCAGGCTGTATTAGCTGGGTGTGGGGCTGGTCTTCGTCAGGCTGTATTAGCTGGGTGTGGGGCTGGTCTTCGTCAGGCTGTATTAGCTGGGTGTGGGGCTGGTCTTCGTCAGGCTGTATTAGCTGGGTGTGGGGCTGGTCTTGGTCAGGCTGTATTAGCTGGGTGTGGGGCTGGTCTTCGTCAGGCTGTATTAGCTGGGTGTGGGGCTGGTCTTCGTCAGGCTGTATTAGCTGGGTGTGGGGCTGGTCTTCGTCAGGCTGTATTAGCTGGGTGTGGGGCTGGTCTTCGTCAGGCTGTATTAGCTGGGTGTGGGGCTGGTCTTCGTCAGGCTGTATTAGCTGGGTGTGGGGCTGGTCTTCGTCAGGCTGTATTAGCTGGGTGTGGGGCTGGTCTTCGTCAGGCTGTATTAGCTGGGTGTGGGGCTGCCGCACCTGTATAAGAGAGCATACGTGGCACAGGTGAGGTGACGTGGCACACGGAAGGAAGTGTCTGACGCAGTGGTGACGTCAAAATATAGAAAATCATATGATAGCATGTGATCAACAAGAGCATAGAGAAGACACACTTAGAAATGTAACAGAGAAAATGAATGAATGAATGAATGAAAGTTTTATTTACGTGTCAGGACAAATTACATGACCCATCCCACATGGGATTATCAGACACATCAACATAAAGTTATTACCATATCGTTTCCGGTGCATAAACAATACAAAACCATACAAACACACACACGGACGGCATGGACAGCAAAACACCGATTTAACTACAATATGTAGTAAGTAAAATATATGAATTATCTATCATATGTCATCTTTTTCCTCCTATCCCACGCATGAGAAATATATTCGGAAAAAGCAAAGATGTTGTCAAAAAGAAATTCAAGTATGGCACCTTCTTCAAAATCTAACAAGTTTAACTCGGGGGAGTGAACTTTTTTAAATAGAATCTCTCGTAAGTCACGAGTCATAAAATGGGCAATACAAAATAAAATGAAATTCATTCTCCACTTCCTTCAACTCACAATATTCACAAATCCTATCCTCCTCCGCCGTCCCTCTGTATCTGCCTGTTTCAATATGTAAAGGCAGGATACCACATCGTAACTGAGCACATAAGGACCTCTTGCTTTTAGGTAAATTAAACATAACATATTTTTCACATTTAAATTCATTTTTAAATAAACAATAAGTTCTTAATTTTGGCTTCTGCCATATTTCTTCAGTCCAAGACTGTAACCAGTTAGCACGGATCAGAGATTTAAACGGCTCTACATTTATACACATTCTTTGAGCGTAATATTCTCCAAAACCACACTCCTGAAACAAGTCATACATATCTGAGACCCACTTCCCTTCAACAGACAAGTCCCAGAAGAAAATCTGACTAGCAACCCTATTGGATGGTAGGTCCAGCAGTCTGTTCCATAGGTTCACCATGCTGGCTTTCCATCTGACCACACAAGGGTCCCACCCCATTTCTCCACTAACTGCTGGAAGAGGAGCATATTTATGAAGACCCAAAAAAAAGCGAATTGCCCGGTTCTGGACACGCTCGCTTAACAAAAAACGTTTACCACCCCAAACAGCAGAAACATAATCTAACCCATAACACAGGAGTGATACAGTTTTGAATAAGTAAGGTAGCCTAAATCCCTCAGAACTTTGGTCTTACCTATAACACCTCCTAGAGCCCTGCTTGCAGAGTCTGCCAACATAGAAACGCCAGGCAAAAAAGACAAGTGGTCATCCAAAAATAAACCGAAGTACTTGTATTTGTCAGTGAATTCAAGCTGTGTGTCACCAATAGAAAACACAAACTGACTTCTTGCGACACCCGGCTTTCTGAAGTGCATTATTTGTGTCTTCTTTTGGTTAACACACATCTTCCACCTGTTGCACCACTCGTTGACACATTTCAACATCACTTGCAGATCTTCTTCACATTCTGAAAGCAAAATAATATCGTCTGCATAAAGAAGGATGCTGAAGAGTACCTGGCCACATGAAACCCCTATCCCCAGCTGTTTAACTTCTCTAGCCAAATCGTTTATAAAAAACTGCGAACAAGGTTGGTGAAAGAATGTTCCCTTGTTTGACACCAGAGGGCGCTGGAAACCACTCTGTGAGATAATCATTCACTCTGATGCAGGCCAAAGGAGCTTCGTAAATAGCAGTGATCGCTTTATGAAACTTTCCATTTATCCCCAGATTTAGTGTAGCTTGTGTTTAAGGAGGTTGTGGTCAACAAGATCAAACGCCTTCTGTAAATCAATAAAACAACAGAAAGTGGGGGTTTTATGCTTCATTCTAGTCCTAACTACAGTGGTCACAACATAAATGTGGTCAATGCAGGCTCTTCCTTTTCTGAAGCCGTTTTGCTCCTCTTCTAATAATCCGTTATGCTCTAAGAAATGCAATAATCTATTATTCAAAACAGAAGAATATCATTTATAAACAGTGCTTAGTAAGCTAATTCCACGATAATTTAGTGGAATCCTGGGGTCATCCTTTGGGGATTTTGGTATTGGAGTTATAATAGATTTAAACCAGGCAGATGGTACCAGACCATGATCAAAACAAGTATGAAAAAGATGAAATAATAAATCAAACAACTTAGGGTCTTTGAGCACTTCATTTGGTAGCTCATCTATACCGACGGCCTTTTTTACCTTTGCAGATTGAATGACTTTCATCACCTCCTCTCTACATACAGCACCATTTAGAGGAATAACACTGTTGGGGTGGGCGTAACCCCCCTCCAAACCGGATGTGAAAACCGCAGAGCCACCCGCATCATCTTGACTCCTAGAAAATAATCCAGAGAAAGCCCTCTCCCACACCTTCAATACCTTCCCCAGGTCTGATGTTAATTCCCCTTCACTCCACACCTGCATGGGAATCTTTTTCTGTCGCTTAGGCCCCAGGTTATTTATCTCACGCCAAAACTGTTGCGGATTCTGCGTTTGTAGTTGATCAATTTGTAAAATCTGACCTCTCTGATATTTACGTTTATACATTCTAAGTGATTTATGAAAACTATATTGTTTTTGCTTATAAATTAATTTAAGATGCTTTCTTAAAGCATGGTCATTACATTTCAAAAAAAGACGTTCAGACTTACACATATCCGACCATAGCAAACTCAGCTCATTATTCCAACAGGGGTTATTCTCTTTTGATTTCCTGAATGTGGGTTTAACGATGTTTGTGTGCAATTCTGATATCACTGAAACACAGAACTCACCATACCAAGTGTCCAGTTCCTCCTCTATAGGTCTATAGGTGGGACTGGGAGGAATGGAGAGGGTGACATGCACGCAGAGGCAGGGCCTAGCGGCACTGGAAGGGGTCACAGTAGCGGAGCTGGCCATGGTGCTGAAATGGCCGGAGGGCGAGCGACCCGGGCACGCGGAGGTTGTACCGTCGCTGTCCAAGGTGCTGATCTGCCTTCCCGCCTCAGGAACAATGGCGGGAGACAGGGCAGCGCCGGAGCCAATAGGAAGGTGAAAACAATAATTCAATAACCCCACTGATTCTGTAACTTTCTGCACCTGGTTGACTGTCTATTTAAACACGTTTACTTGCAGAGCCAGTCGCTGATTATTGTCTTGTGCTGCTGTGGTCCTGGCTGTTCAGAGATCCTCCCTGTGACATCTTCCCTGTTGGACTGTTCTGCTCCTAAGTGACTCTTCCCTGTTGGACTATTCTGCTCCTAAGTGACTCTTCCCTGTTGGACTGTTCTGCTCCTAAGTGACTCTTCCCTGTTGGACTGTTCTGCTCCTAAGTGACTCTTCCCTGTTGGACTATTCTGCTCCTAAGTGACTCTTCCCTGTTGGACTATTCTGCTCCTAAGTGACTCTTCCCTGTTGGACTATTCTGCTCCTAAGTGACTCTTCCCTGTTGGACTGTTCTGCTCCTAAGTGACTCTTCCCTGTTGGACTGTTCTGCTCCTAAGTGACTCTTCCCTGTTGGACTATTCTGCTCCTAAGTGACTCTTCCCTGTTGGACTGTTCTGCTCCTAAGTGACTCTTCCCTGTTGGACTGTTCTGCTCCTAAGTGACTCTTCCCTGTTGGACTATTCTGCTCCTAAGTGACTCTTCCCTGTTGGACTATTCTGCTCCTAAGTGACTCTTCCCTGTTGGACTGTTCTGCTCCTAAGTGACTCTTCCCTGTTGGACTATTCTGCTCTGCTCTCATAGACATTTATTCTTGTGTTGAGTTGAGTTTATTTGGCTCCTCATCCCCGTTTAGTCAGCTCTAGTCTGCAGCATCATTTTCTATCCTTTGTTGTTTATTTTACTTTTGGTCAAGTCAAGTAAAGACGTTGAACCTGCTTTTGTCTCTACATTTGGGTCCGCACACACGCACAGCCTTACAGAGGGTTGCGCACTATTGTTTTCATCGATGCACGTGGAGACGGCTCATAAGTGTGCATTCTGTCACTCTGCCAATGAGGCTATTTATTTACGTTACTCGTTTAAATCCTGCGATCTAACGACTGCGTGTCACGCTGTGTAAATTCAAAGTGTCACTTTGATCTTGAGTTCTATGGACAGTTATCCTATGCGCAAAATGAAGAGACTATCTTTTTTATTATTGTATTTTCGCGGAAGGTATCAGGTATTTTAAAGTCAAAAGGCTCAAGTCCAAGTGAAGCCAAGAGTCATATTGGTGTTCAAGTCCAAGTCGAGTTACAAGTCTTTGTTGATTTTGTCAAGTCAAGTCTATAAGTCATTCGATTTGTGAATGTGAGTCCACACCTCTGCTGTATAGAATCTAGCCTATATAGATCCTTATCGTATAATCATATAAGCGGATTCCACTGTAGATGGATGTAGGCTATAATATAGAATAATAATATAATATATAGGAATTACAAGATGCAATACAAGATATAGCTTACCATAAGTACCAAATCAATATAAGATACAATACAAGAATTATAGATCTATAGGATCTATAATTTATAGAAACAGCTGCCTGTGAATAACTGGACTCGGGGTGCCTTTTCTATGGGTAAACAAGAAGTGAGCTTGAAATGAACTGAGCTGCTCATTTTTTGGGACTGTGAGCTTAGTTCAAAGTTCAAAATATGAGCTATGAACGTGAACTAGTTCATTTTGATCTGCATGAGCTGAACATTGAGCTAGCTGTTGTGAAGTGAGAGCTACTTGTAGCTTCCCGAGTAGAGCTTTAGATGCAGATGACGATGCTGCCACAGAGCAAGAATCCAACTGACACAGAACTAATGAACAAACAATTTGGCAAAGTAATAATGTAACAAACGATGCACACTTTCTAGTAATGGCTAACTGCTCTACCAATTTTGGCAACTATTTTGTTGATGTGCTCAGACCAAGACAGTTAACAATCAAGCCATTCCAAGAAGCTTTGTTGTTTTTACTTGTTGTATAGATTGACATAGATTGATTATCTGTAAATTCATTTGACCATTGTGTGATAATCTATAATTAGAGCCGAATATTAGAAAAACTGTTTCTGATATGTTAAGTATACGTTTATTTATTATTATCCAGTTATATGTTAAGCTCACAGTTGGTGTGTGAAGAGTTTAGAAAAAGTGTTGTGAGTTTTGCAAAATGTTTGCTAGCGATCACACAAAGCTGTAACATGCACAGAGTTTCCAGCAGCTCTCTCTTGTCTGTGTTCAGGTCATTGTGTTCAGGTCATGATGTGTTCAGGAAGAGATTTCTGTGGGATGAGGCCGCCCTCTACTGGATTGTAGTGGCTACAGCATGTGTGCAGATCGGCAGCTTCACTGCGTGGACACCAGCCAATAACTTAAGCTGCCCACAGATGGATATGATGACGTACGTCAGCAGCTGGTCTGTGATTGGCTGCAGAGTTGATCTTATCAGTTATGAAACAGAACACATCAAAGCACATTATCTGAATTTATTAATCAACACAAAGAAAACTTTCCTCAACAATAACCTTTATTAGACCTGTTCAATATGGACAATGAAACTAGACTCTAGTTGAAACTAGTTTATCACCCTATTTATGCTACTGTGTGTGTGAGTGTCTGCGCGTGCGTGTGTGTGTGTGTGTGTGTGTGTGTGAGAGTGTGTGTGTGTGTGTGTGTGTGTGTGCGCGTGCGTGTATGTGGGTGTGGGTGTGTGAGAGTGCGTGTGCGTGTGCGTGTGTGTGAGAGTGTGTGTGCGCATGCGTGCGTGCGTGTGGTTAACACCACTTCCTCCTGACTGAGCTCTGCTTCCTCTAACACAGTGTTCTCTTTTTACCACGTCGTTGTGTCCAGTGTCACAGTGCAAAATAGATCTAATGCATTGTGTTATTTAACACATTTTCTACATGAAAAAGGTTAGATTTCATCAATAATATTGACTTGCTTTTATTGATTAGATTTGGCTTAATAAAGAATAGACATGATTCTCATAAGATTATACAAAATGGTTTTATAAACAGTGATGTGTAGTTAATAATGTGATGCAGTTTGATATCATACAGCTACAGAGTGTATTTAGCTGCTGGTCATAGTGTTCAGTAGAGGAGTGATGTAGTTTGATATCATATACAGCTACATAGTGTATTTAGCTGCTGGTCATGTGTAGTTGATAGTGTTCAGTAGAGGAGTGATGTAGTTTGATATCACATACAGCTACAGAGTGTATTTAGCTGCTGGTCATGTGTAGTTGATAGTGTTCAGTAGAGGAGTGATGTAGTTTGATATCATACAGCTACAGAGTGTATTTAGCTGGTGGTCATGTGTAGTTGATAGTGTTCAGTAGAGGAGTGATGTAGTTTGATATATACAGCTACAGAGTGTATTTAGCTGCTGGTCATGTGTAGTTGATAGTGTTCAGTAGAGGAGTGATGTAGTTTGATATCATATACAGCTACAGAGTGTATTTAGCTGCTGGTCATGTGTAGTTGTGGTCAAAACCAAAGAGAGGCTTCAGAAACTCTACACAGTAGAACATGTCTGCCTTGTCATGTCCTGTGAGCAGAGCCACGCAGGCCTCAGCTCAGTTTCCTTGAAGCTGCTGGAGAGAAAAACCACAGAGACAAAAACAAAGGAAGAGGGCGGGTTTCATTTGGTGGATAGTGTAGTGTGCCTTCAACTTTGTGCAACCTCTCTTTCATTGTTGCAATGATGCATCATTAGACAGACATCAGATTTCCATTTGGTTTATTAACCAATTCACTAGCAAGGACCACACCACAACAATGTATCTTTTGAAGCTTTAATGAAGATAGATATGTGTATGTGATGAGGTGCACGTGAGGGTGCTTGAAGGTGCATGTGAGAGTGCATGAAGGTGTCATCCGTTGATGTCTGTCTGGGAGGAGACAGGCAGAAGGAGACTCAGCGTTGGGGGTTCCGTCTCGGCGTGTGCTGCCTGAGCTGATTGCTGTTCGGCGTGTTTACATCCGAGCTGATTCAGACCCCCAAAAGAGATGGATTTAGATAGAGCTGAGTTGAGCATGAGCTCGACGGAGGTCGTTGAGATTGTTACGGATGTAGGAACGATAAGCTTGAGATGACCAGCGGCCGAGGATTTGAATGGTTTGCTCGGAGATTCCCGATCTGGCAGCTGTGGATGCTGCACCGATGCGGAAGGAATGGCTTGAGTAGTGTTCAGCAGATATGCCTGACCTTTGCAGGACTTTGTGAAAATGCTTTTGAAACCAGAAACGGTTGGCCACCCTTCCCGTTTCAGTGAGGAAGAGTGGGTGTTGAGGTGATGCTCCTGCAGCATACCTGGAGCTGATGTACTTGGTCAGGGGTTCGAATGGGCTGAGATAAGAGTTGAGGCGGAAAAAGTAGATGGGAGAAGACAATCCCAGCTGGTCTGTTTTGCTCCTTCGGAGCAGGAATATCAGAGAATCTGAGGTGTGACTGGTGATGTCTGACAGACTGGGATGACGAGATGGATCGTAGACGGATGAAGTAGGTGCAAATTCCGAACACCTCAGGAAGCCGAAGAAGGCCAGCAGGAACATGGCTTCTAGAGTTAGGTCGATGGTAGGAGACATGTAACCTGAGCGTAGAGTATGGATGCAGAGGCTGAGAAGGTCAGATGTTAGTGGCAAACGTCTAACCGGGATAGCAGGTTCCTGTTTACGCAAGCCTTTGATTAGCATGCGGACATGAGAATGAGAGGTTGAAGAACAATGGAGGCCGGTAACTAATTTGAGGAAGAAATTGATACCCGCTATGTAGGTCAGAATGGTGGAAGAGCGGATATTTTGTACTGAATGTGAGTAGGTAATGAAATTGCATATGGACATGACGTCGAGAGAGGGAAATGGCAACTGGTAGGTGGCATGGTATGTTTTGAAGCACTTCCAGCCCGTCAGGTAAACAGAGAGAGTTCTGGGAGAGAAGCCATTGAGGATCGCTTCTTGTGAAGCGATGGTGATGCTTGATAGAGGATGCGTTAGTTGTATGTCGTGGCGGAAAACGGTGGGACTGGTGTGGGATGGATATCCGAGTCCGGAGCCAAGCGCCTGAATTTCTGGAAGGCAAAGCGAGACAATGAGTCAGCAATGCTGTTGTGATGACCGGGAATGTGCGCTGCACGGAGGATGAATTGGTGACTAGCAGAAATCATAATGAGCCTGCGCATGAACTGCATGATGGCAGGAGAACGTGAACGGCCTTTGTTGATGATCTCGACAACCGCAGTGTTGTCCGAATGAATCAATATGGATTTTCTGGACCATTCGTGCCCCAAAAGTATGGCAGCTATGATAATTGGATACAGTTCGTGCAATGTCGATGAAGGGGACATGGACTCTGAGTCGAGAGATTTGATCTCTGGGGGCCAATCGGAGGCGAACCATTTCCCTCCATAGTATCCACCGAAACCGATGGAGGGAGCTGCGTCGGTGTACAGTTGTATGTCTTCTGGCTGAGTGATGAAGTCGTCGTAGAAGAATGAAATTCCATTCCAGGAGGATAGGAAGTGTTGCCACATTCGCATTTCCATCTTGCAACCGTCATCGAGAACCACTCTGTCGTGAAGAGAGGGGGCGGCTGCAGATTTGGTCAGGAGATTGGACAGAAACGATTTTGCTTGGGGAATTATGCGAATGGCATAATTGAGGTGACAGAGGAGGGCTAGCAGCTGACGTTTTGTGCATCGATCTGCCAGAAGATAGTTTGACAGAAGCAAGGTGATGCGCTGGATTTTCTCCAGGGGCAGAGATGCCTGGAATGCAACTGAGTCTAGGGTGATGCCTAGGAACTCGAGTGATGTGCTGGGCCCTGAAGTCTTCTCTTCTGAGAGGGGAACGCCAAGATCGGTGAAGGCTTTGACTAATGTGGTTAGCCCGTAGCGAGGAGGAGAGGCTGGTGGAGTGACAACAAGAAAGTCATCGAGAAGATGAATGAGATAGGGCAGCCTGTGATTGTTAATCAGGATCCAACACAGAGCTTCGGAGAGACTGTCGAATATTTTGGGACTGGTTCTGCATCCAAAGGTGAGGCGCACTGAGAAATAGAATGCACCTTTCCAGCTAACTCCGAAGAAGCGCCAGAAGTCTGGATGGATCGGCAGGACTTTGAAGGCGCTCGTTATGTCTGCTTTGGAGAGCCATGCTCCGTGTCCTGCTAGACGGATGAGGGTGATAGCATGATTGATGGTTGCGTACTGCATTGAGAAATCTGGGCTGAGGATGACACTATTGATACTTGGAATGTGAGAGCCGTGTGGGGAAGACAAGTCGATAATCAGCCTCTTTTTCCCGGAGTACTTCCGAGTGGCGACACCTATTGGACTGATACGATACACTGAGAAAGGAGGATTGTTGAACGGGCCTATCATGAATCCTTCCTTTACCTCCTTAGCCAGTAAGGTATCAACAGTATCTGGCTCTGCGAGAGCAGATTGGAGGTTATGACAGATATGGGAATTCTCGGGGAGTACTTCAATACCTGGGTGGAAACCATTTGTGAATCCGTTGATGAGGAAATACACAAACTCTTTATCAGGATGGTTTTGAAGAGCGATAGCTAGCGCATTTACCTTAACAGGTGTGCCGAGGTGGCGTGCTTTCCAGCTGTCTGCGGATGTAGTTGCAATTGGGGTTGGGTTGTGAGGGCAGGTGGACCTGGCGTGTGCACCACCGCAGAAGGAGCAGACATGCAGGAGGCGGCAACTGGAAATCTTGCAACCCAGATCATTGAAATTGTTGCATACCATTCTGCCTCCTTGGTAGAGAATCGGCCTTCCTCTTTTGTCGGTTCCCTTAAGCAGGGGGCCATCAGATTTTTGCTGTATAGCTAGGGGCTTAGGAATGATGAAAGGTGGGGGTGCCGCTGACGAAAGACGGTTAAAGACTGGGGTGGTGTCAGTGAAAGGGGGACGTGAACGGGGTAGTGGGGCGCTTACTGTGCATGCTGTGGCTGGGTGAGAAGGGGCTCCGCATAACTCACAAGAGAGCGAGACACGGGCTGCGAAAATACGGCAGTACAGTTCGGAGTCAAGGGCCCCCCAGTATGTGCTTTGATTAAACTGTTGTAGGCGGCCTGCAGCCTGGTTCGCGAAGAGAACATGGTAAGAATAAAACCCAGTCCCTCCGAAACGTAAAGCCAAATCGAGTATGATAGATAAATAATCATCGATTTCAGCTCTCCGTATGGGATATGCGGAGCAAATGATGTCCCGGTAAAGGGAAAATGCCAAGGCAAATTCTGCCGGAGTTAGGTCTTTAACTCTAGAAGGAGTTGGATTACGGAGCTGCACGATCCCGAAATTGGTCTGCATCTCCCTGGGCAGACTAGAGTCTGTGTGAGATGGTTGAAGGAGCTGAGCTAAATCAACATAATTACCAGTTAGTATTTGATGACGTAGTGCAGGAGAAACGGGAGAAGGGCGATTAAGTGAGGAAATTGGTTGAGTGGGTGGCACTGCTGTGGCTAGAGTGTAGTTATTCACACAGGGGAGAAAAACATTAGCCTGATGGGGAAGGTAGGGGTTGGGAGGGGGGAAGGGAGGGGGGAAGGGAGGGGGGTAGGACAGACCAGTTGGAAAAATCTGAGGTTGAAACTGATTCAACTGTGGCGTGGCCCCTGGAGCTGCTGCTGCTGCCGCCACATTGGCTGAGAAAGAAAGGGGGGGGGGGCAGAAGCTATGTTGCTTGGATAGCTTGAAGGAAGAGTAGAGGAAGGGATGATGGGATGAGAGGATGTATGTGTACGGGGATGATTTTGTGCAGCCTGCAAAGACAGGGAAAATGGGGGAGCTGAGGTCAGCTGAGAGGGGTAGGGAACAGAGGAAGCAGGCACAGGGGGACATACGACCTGTCCCCCGCTAGGGGGAGCTGGAGTTGCAGTCTGCTGCAGCAGTAGAGGCTGCGTGACGTCATTCCTGTCGACACGGGCAGGGGCCGGGTTTGTTGACGCTGAGGCAGAAGCAGGAAGCGCGGGGCTTTTTGTTCCAGCGTTGAAATTGGCTGAATAAAGCCGAAAAAGCGTAGCTTTATTGTCTCCACGGTGGAAGGGAATGTTATTTCCCTTCAGGAAACGTTGAAGGCGAGCGACTGTCCAGTCACGGATATTTGGCTGACTTTGTGCACGGGAAGACTGTGGAATGGCGGATGAACGCGCCGAGCGTCTACGCCGTTGTGGAGAACGGGGGCTTGTGGACTTTTGCGTGGAAAACTGCTGCCGACGCGAGCCGGGTTGGAGCTGGCTCCGACGGTCATATCTGCTGCGTCCACGGTTTTCATCCCTCATGGAACCAGGAGAGGAGGCCTGAGATCTGCTGGGAGTCGGTGAAATCTCATTCCTGAAGCTTGACTGGGAAATCCGCTGGCCTTGAGGTACTGTAACCACCGAGCGGACGCGACTCTGCTGGGACGCTTGGCTCTGGTGGCTTTGACGTGAAGTTGGCGTTTCTTGAGCTGCACGAAGAGAGCCTGTCTCGTACAGATCGTCATACAGATCATCGTCGGATATTACAGGATTGATCTGCAGTTCAGGATCATCCATGGCGGTGAGTAGATTTGTTGAGAGCTTGTATAGTGCTATCGATCGTATAGCAAGCATACACAGCCTGTGCTCGAGAGAACTGAGACAAACGGCAGGATGTGTTCCACAGGTATATGTAACTCTGCCAGGTAATTGGGGTGCGGTTTAGAGGCGTGGTTAGAGTGGTTGAGGCGTGGCCTACTCCTGAACTTAAGTTAACATTCATTAACTAACATTAAATGTATATACAGCCTATGTGACACATTGATTGCAATTATCATGAAAAAAAAAGTCAATTAAAGTTTCTTCCAAGTATTTTCCCCATGACATTTCTACTTGTGAACAATAGATGACCATCTAAAGTCTTTCTGGCAGATTATTTATTTATTTCTGGCAGGTTTGGAATCATGCACTGACCACACTTTGTTGTGGCTGTTGGGGCATCTTCAGTGCATTCATTCTAAATCATTCATGGATAGAGAACCACAGGCCCGCATAGATAACCTATTTTTGTAGGCCAACTTAGCTACTCATGCTAATTCCTGTTCCCAAGTCTAAAAGTCAATGGGATTTTTGTATGGGAATTTTGGTTAAATGCATGAAATAAGGTATGTGGTAAACAAAAGTTTATGAAACAGCCAACTTTGTATTCAGCAACATAATCTTCATAAAATAAGGACCACTTATGACTTTTGAAGCATTTTCTGAAAATTGCAATTTAAAAACAACACACATTTATGCTTTGAAAATCATGAAAGTGGTCCTCATTTTGTGAATATTATCTTGCTGAACACAAAGTTTGCTGTTTCATAAACTTTTGTTAACCACAGATCTTATTTTTCCAAGATATGAAAATATCTGAATCATGTGGCATTAGTAACCCTTTGAAATAATCAATCATCATTTTTTGACTTTTTCATGGAAAGGTAGGTGAAAAGGTGTTTTATGGTCGGCAACAAACAAACAAACAAGACCGGTGGGATAACACAGTGCATCCAATGTGTATACTGAATTAACATATTCCTCCCATGCAGTCATGAAAATTCTTATCCCAGCCCTGATATTAACACATTTGGGGGGGGGGGGGGTGCTCTGTGCTACAGGGTGGAGCCAATGTTCTAGTGGGCGGAGCCTCGATACTCGCTCCTCCTCTTCCTCCACAACCTCCTCACCAGTGGGGGACTGGAAGCTGCTGTCATCATGCAGCCGGTGGGGGGTGTAAGGCTGAAGTTTAGGACCCAGATGCAGAGAGGACAGACACAGATGAGGTTCCAAGTCTTTTACTGACTTTCAAAAGATTTTGCAAAACAATGAAAGGACCGAAAGGTCAAAACTGAGGAGCCTGACCTAAACAGGTCGGAAAGCCGACAATAACTAAAAAGTATTTTAAATCCAAACGAGGAAGCGGTCCAGGGAATCCTCCGAGGGCAAATAACTCAAAGTATTCTACAGGAGGGAAGGCAGGCCAGAAGATCCTCTTGAAGATAGCGTCCAGTGAGACAGAGGCTCGGGAAGACAGCGGGTTCGGGCGGCAGCAGCACAGCTCAGTTCAACCAGGGGAGTGTTAAGATCAGCACAGTTCTCTGAAAGGACAAGTTGTTATATTGACTGTCAAACAGGTGCAGGGCATTACTGTGAAATTGATAGAAAATTACAGCTTATCTTCTATTGGCTGTGGCGCTGCCTCCGTGTGCTGTAGCGCGAAAGTTGGTTTACTCGCGGGAAGCTTTTCAGCACCATGGACAGCAACGGGGCAGCCTCTGTGCACTCTGAGCGACCGGACAGGTCTCTCCACGCAGCCAGGAGGGACAACATAATTAGGCTATGTTCCCGTGGGCGTGTCAGGGGGGAGTCCAGCATGACCTCTGGGACTCTGTGCGGACACGGGACCCTGCTCCGTTTCTGTGGTGCCGGCAGCCACAGAGGTGTTGCCACCGCCTCCTGGTTGGTGGGTGAGAGTTCCTCCTCTGCTGCTGGCTTATCTCTCCCTGCAGGGCATCATCAACTTCCTCTACTGTGCTTCTTGTAGCACATTCACCCACTGATGGGACTGATGTTTTGGGACTGGTGGTTCTGTTCTCACTCTGGCTTGGCTCGTGCGCTTGGCTGTTCTCATCCTCCCCTTCCTCCTCGCCATCCTCCATGACTCACCAGGAAGAACTTGAGAGTCCTCCACCTGGATCATGGACACCACCTGCTTCATCCTCCTCCTCCTCTGGGACTCCTTGCCCTCGCCACCTCTTCGACTCTGTCCACCTCCTCCTGGGCTCCGTACTTCCTGGCCCAGTCGATGGACAGGTTTTTGCCCAGAAGGTGGAGGTTGGAGTCGCTGCTGGTGAGGACGATGTCCCTGTACAGTGTACAGGTTGTGTCTCCACTGGACCGCTGCCTCCTTCACAGTCATCATGATGAGCATGATGTAAAAAGCAACACCTCCTTGAAAATGTTCTCCACCAGGAGGAAAGGCGAGCTGGAGACTTCAAAACTCTGCCGCAGACCCTCCAGGCTCAGCTGCTCCACCTCCACATAGCAGCTATCCATCTTCACCATGGTGGAAGGCCAACATACTGATCTTCTCCATATGACTCACCACATTCTCCTTGGTGCCTTTGTTGAGGATGTTCTTGCTCATGTCCACCAGCTCCCTGAAGGTGGTACAGTAGATCTCGGAGAAGCCCTGGCTGGTCGGCTCAATCATGGCATCCAAGGTGGAGCTGATGTAGGGCTGGATGCTAACCTTCAGCAGCTTTCTTTGCCTTGGGGTGGACCACCGCTCACATCTTGTTGGTGACATGCTCCTTGGTGGTGATGATCTGGTCCATGTCTGTTCATATGGAGGCCTGCAGCATGGGATGTCCCGCCTCACACCGCTGCACCACAGCCTTGTACTGGGTTTGGCGCTGGTGCTGCAACAGGTTGTACACCGTATCACTGATCACCATCCAGTTCCTCTGCCTCTCATGCATCTTGCCTTTGAGTCAAGGGAGATGAGCTCCCTCAATTTGGGCAGGAGGCCCTCCATCACCAGGTTAGACAGTAACTGTGACGGTATGCCACATGTCATGTCCCAGGTGCTGTAGTGCCCATGAGCCTGGCGGTAGAGTCGCACTGCTTTGGTGAAGGTCTGAACCTTGTTCTCCTGTGACATTACATTACATTACATTACGTCATTTCGCAGACGCTTTTATCCAAAGCGACTTACATTAACACATTTTTGTCAGCAATAGAGCAATCAACTATGCAACACAGTCTATGACAACTACAACCTCTGAAGGAACAGTGGTACAAGTTTAGTTTAGTTTATTTTTATTTATTTTTATTTTTTAGAAAGAGAGAGAAAGAAGTTAGATCAAGAAGGGCCCAGATGGAGCCTGAAAAGGTGTGTCTTTAGTCTTTTCCGAAAGATCGGCAGTGATTCAGCTGTCCTGACCGAAGGTGGAAGCTCGTTCCACCATTGAGGTGCCAGGGACGAGAAGAGTCGAGATCGGGATGAGCGACTTTTGAGCCCCCGTAGCGAAGGAGGGTCGAGGCGTCCTGCACTGGTGGAGGAGCGAAGGGAGCGCTGAGAGGTTTGGAACCTGACCATAGATTGCAGGTACAGGGGAGCTGACTGGTGTACTGCCCTGTAGGCCAGTACCAGTGTCTTGAATTTGATGCGTGCCGAGATGGGAAGCCAGTGGAGGGCCTGGAAGAGGGGAGTGACATGAGAGAATTTGGGTTGGTTGAATACCAGACGGGCTGCAGCGTTCTGAATGAGCTGAAGCGGTCGGATGTCGGTGGCAGGTAGGCCGGCCAGGAGCACGTTGCAGTAGTCCATGGCGAGAGATGATAAGTGACTGGACCAGGAGTTGAGTTGCTTCTCTTGTGAGAAAGGGACGGATTTTGCGGAGGTTGTAGAGGGAGAACCTACAGGAGCGTGCTGACATACCATTGGTGGCATGGCTGACGTACATTTGAAAATCATGACCCATCCCTAATGTATGTGTATACCTAGAGGCACTGTGTTATCCCACCGGTCACTATTGTTGCCGTCAACATGTTTACTCATTCTATGACCACACTGAACAAAGTTGAGTAATTGCAAATCCATAATCAACACTAGACACCTTGAAGATTATGTGTGGCAAAAATTGTTGACCTATCTTTATGTTAACTTAACATACTTTAATAACCCTTTGTTTGGGAGCTTTGATGCAGGCAAGCTCTTCGCCTGGTGCAACCAGGAAGTAAACATCATGTGACAATTTACACTAAACATGTGACACTGCACATATTTCATTGAGACCATTTACTCTTTCAATATTTGCTGGAAATGCATTGATACGTCATTCAGGAACATTTTTAGAGCCGTATAACTGAAAAAGTTTTTTTACGGACACTATTGTGCCCGGTAGGATTAAATTGGTTAACCAAAATCCCATACAAAAATCCCATTGTTGCCAAGTCATCCTCTGTGGGGGAAGAGAAGTTAGACAGAAGAGGAGAACACGTGTTACTGTTGTTGGGGTTGCTGTTTTATGCTGACACTGTCCATTACATAACTCCACATTCAAAGAATAGACAAAAGTAATACGACAGAAATAACTAATTTCTTACTAAATTAACTAAATTGGAAATCAAATAAGATGTCAGATTTACCCAATGTAAAAAAAAAATTGTAACTAATGTCTACAAGGCACATAAGACCGGACCCTATGAAGCTCATGTCTGTAACACATTATAAACATACTTGTGTGTTATAATCTGTTTATAGCTTTTGATTGATTGATTTTCTTTATTTCAGTGTCATGCTTTGAATGAAGCCCAGCCCATATGTGCTTACAGGACACTTTTACTGTTCATAATTTAAACAAACAATGATCAAACAAAAAACCAACAAAAACACCCAAAATACATACAGTGAAGTTGTACAGCATGAAAACCACCACCTGAACCTACTTAAAGAGCTGTGCTTGCCTTCTATTCCAGGCCCTATGAATAAAGTTAGCAGTCTTAAATACCTCAGTCTTAAACAACCACTCCAACTTCTGGCCATCATCTGCCCAGAAGAGCTCAGGTCTTTGCTTTTGCATTTCATCAAATAAGCAAATCCTTAAATCATCATATAAAGTACAATAAAACATGAAATGAAACTCATTTTCAACATCCTTTAGATCACAGACATTGTATATCCTGTTCTCTTCTGGTATAGCTGTGAACCGCCCTACTTCAATGGCAAGAGGCAGGATACCAATTCTTAGGTGAGCACATAAAGACCTCTGGTTTCTGGTTAGAAAGGAAGTGACATAGGGCTCAGGACCAAAACGCTGCTTCATCTGAACATATGATCTAAGCTTAGGTTTAGACCATATGTCGCCCATTCCTCTCTATAATTAAGAGATAACTTTTGTTTCAACATATTAACGTTACAGCAAAGCATGTTGTGAAAAATATATGCCAGGTCTGCCTCTCTAAGAGTAGAAAAAATGTCCTTTATCCAGGGGTGACTGTGAGCGTTGTCCAAGGTGAAGACCTTCTTTGTTAACCTACTCTCTGGCATATATATGAGGCGGTTCCATAGCCGTATCATTTCTCCCTTTAGTCTAACCTCCACCGGTTCCCAACCCATATCACCCTGTATAGCAAGTGTAGGGGCAAATGCATGTAGCCCAAGGAAGCATCTTATGGCTCTATTCTGGATGGAATTTACTTTTTTGGCATCCTTGCAACCCCATACTCCAGCTGCATAACTAAAAATGGGACAAACACATGCTATAGCACTGTATAACTATAATCATACAATGTCCATAATGCTTTTTGCTGTGCGGGCCACACAGGGATCACCTGCGGACTATGGACGTGAGGAAGGTGCTGCCGCACAACATGGCTGTATTTGACAGATTGAAAGGATCTCTTTTTTCTGTAATATCAGGGATGTGGATATCCATTCAACAGGTTGTTTGATTGTCACACAGAACCTCCACCCCCCCCCCCTCCTCAGTCAGACCTTAAATCTTAGAATATTTCCAAATTTAAAATGAAATGATGGAGTTAGGCTCAGAAAGGGGGATAAGTTACTCTTTAATACATTAACTTGTAAAGGTTATGTGAAGAATGCTGAATAATCATTTTGGTGATTTGTTTTTTTGTTTTTTGTCTGGCTTTGCCGGTCTGCCGACTGCACAGCACCATCAAGTGTTGAGGTGGTGAGAGTCAGATGCACCAGAGCTGCTTACTTTGAGATCACATTGTAAACCCATATGGGGGGGGGGGACATGAGCCGTCTGTGGCAAAACAATCACTGATGCAAAAAGACAGATACAACTTTAGATTTCTACTCTGCCTGACATTTTCAATTTCATATTTTTTCTTCAAAATGCTCTTGTCATGTAGTGTTAGGGGTAATAGCTGCAATAAAGTTCTAAAAAAGGTGTGGGCAGATGTTTCCTGATTCAAACCAGTCTCCCCCCCCCCCCCCCGGTCTCTCTCTCTCTCTCTCTCTCTCTCTCTCTCTCTCTCTCTCTCTCTCTCTCTCTCTCTCTCTCTCTCTCTCCGCCCTCTGGGTTCATTTCCTCGTTTCCTGGTTAGTCGTTGCGCAGATTATTTTCTCCACCTAAAGATATTGATATAAATATAGATATAGATAGATATATAGATATATAGATATAACAGCAGTTAACTGACAGTTTACAGTATATTTTACTCTCCTGACTCTTTGATGTGACTGTGTTTGCAGCTACCATTTTCTTATTTAGACTAAAAAGAGGAACTCTCGGCTGTTAAAGGTTTGTCTGAAGTTTACATTCAAAACAACTCAATGCTCTTTTACAACATGTTTGTGTTTTAGTGTGGTTTTCCTGTTCAAATAATGTAGAAATGGTTCATAATCAGTTGTGTTGCTTTCTGCCTGCAGGTTTGAGGGAAAAAAAACGTTGGTTTCTCTCATGCACGAGCTGCCAGATAGGCCTGTTTATGAGATGCTTTTGACGATTGACAAAATGAATAGGTAAGGTTTATCACACAAGTTCAACCATGCTTTATCAACAATATTATATTGTATTATACTGTATATTACATTTTAATATAATATAGTGTAAGCTATTTAATGTATTATTTACTTATTTAAGCAGGTTTTACTTCCTGTTCTCGACTAGGCCTAAAACCTGAGGAAGCAAGTTACAACCAACAACATGATGAGGCAATACATTAAAATACAACAAATGACAAAACAAAGTACAAAGTAAAACAATGTAATCACAAGATAGTAAAATCTCTTGTGATAAAATGGAATGAATGGAATTCCTGTCAGCTGCTCCACCTCAGTAAGAGTTTTGATATTACAGCTGTTTGTGACGTCCTCAATGCATTACACAACTATGTGCTGGTCTGCTGTTTAGGTGACTGTAGATGATGTGGTTAATGTCTCCATCTAGTGCACAGACAGTACAACTACATCATCTGATCTGTGGTGTCTCTTGGTTTCTGGCCTCAGGTTAGACTGCTTTGGTGTCAGACTAGACTACTAGACTTGTTTACCCTGAAGTTATGAGGTTGCACCCTCACATCAAATGAACACAGATACCCAGGACTGACAAAGGAGAGTACTAAGCAGTCTGTCTCTCTTTCTCTACAGATGAAGGCAGAACGTCTCTGTGACTTGATGCTTTGAATTCACCAGGAGAACATCTTCCCAGGTAATGCTGACAACATTTGTCTTTGTTTACTGATTGTTTGTTGTCTGGCAACGTGTGAACAAACTTCTCTCTTTAAATATCTGTACTGTTAGGAGGCATCTCTTGAAAAAGGCAACACTGTCTCTTAGACAAATGTGAAATAGTAACATTGGTCCAAAAATGTTTCTATTTCACAATTTTGGCTCTAAAATTGTTGTGAAATGGAAACTTTTTTTTGAATAGGAGTTTATACAGGGGTGAGAGTTTTTAGAGTGGTGGGAGAGGTTAGGTTTAGTCGTAGGCGGTGGGAGAGGTTAGGTTTAGGGTCTGGATTAGGGTTAGGTGTGGGGGGTGGGAGCAGTGGCGTGTCTAGGGAGTGGCCTGGGGTGGCATGGGCCACCCCTAGAATCTGATTGGCCACCCCAGGTGCCACCCCATATGATTGGCTCTCTGCACAGTCAGTAAACCAAGCTTCCGTGTATAGGCGCAATCCAGTCTTAAACCTGAGAGGCAGTAATGAGCCATAGTAGTGTCTAGCCTGCCGAAAGCCCCAGAGAAGAAGATCTTGATTTGAGGATTTGGCGCAGCTGAGCAGCAAACAACTTAACGCTAAACCAACGTCGTGTGTGTGTGTGTGTGTGACGAAGTGAAGCATCCTCTATCTGATTCCTGGCGGCTACATGGACCAGGTGTGTTCTATATGCTATTTATTTATTGTGGCATGCGTGAGTAGACTCTTTGATACATATGACATAGCTACTGTGCCAGTGGTTTAAAGAAAGACAACATACTGTACATTACCTGCCAACAAACACGGAGATTTTCACTTTGAAATTAAGCACCCTCGCTAAAAAAAATATCATGACATGTTACGGTAGACTTGAAACTTCACCCTGTCTTTAAAACTAAGCCTGCTACTAACAGGGTAAACGGACAATAAACCTGTGTGCTAGGCTACGTGATAATGTGGTGCAGCAGGTGTGTTTTCATCTCAGCTTGCTAGTTGCTAACATGAGCAAACCTGTCGTCAGTCATTGTTTGGTTGTCAATGCTAATGCTAGGAATGTAAATCTGTCTTGTGTAACTTTGTAGGCCTGATGTGAGCATGTCAAATGTATCCATGCATGCACAAGGAAATCTATTGTGCAAGACATATAAAGTGACATACAGTATGTCTTCATGTGACTATTACAGTATGAAAATAAATTTAGAACATTGAGGATTTCTTCTCCATCAAAACAAAGAAATTAAAAACTGCACATGGACAGAGCAGCCAGCAGCACTGCTACCAGTCATATCAGTTACAGTCAGAGCTGCAGGAGAGAGCAGCAACAAGCTCTCCTCCTTGTCAGTCAGATGAGTCAAGCCAGCAGCTTGACAGCAGGAGCCCCCAGCTGTATGTGTGGTTATGTATATACTCTAAAATCCTAATAGTTCCAGATTTATCTTTAGTAACCTAAACAGTTATCTTGATATTGCCTTGATGTCAATGGAATTGTGGTTAATTGCCAGACATTGCAACTAAAGTTGAAACTTGTCAATTATGTGTGTAGAACTGGGAAGCTTTATATTACATTTGTATGGTGCAGGGCTGGACTGGGACCAAAAAAGCTACCTGCCATGTGTCAGACAGGCCCACAATTTCGAATCGGCCCAATTTTTCGAGCTCGCGCTCGCGTCGCTCGCGCTCGCATAGATACTCAAAACCAAAAAATATAGAGTAGATTACTTTGGACATAATATAGCCACACAAACATTTCCCATATCTGATGTATCTTTCCCCATAGTCTGTTACAACTTTACCCCGCTCGCCGGGCGCTTCTGGCTCATACTGAGCGCATTAGCGCCCGGCGAATGTAACGCATTTCCCATTTTACACTGTGCCATTTTCACGTCTAGGTCTAAATGCTGGCTCCTACCTGAGTCTTCACGTGAAGTTAAGACGCTATCCGATGTAAAACATCCTCTTCTTTTAATGACACCTAGTTGTTGCATCCAAATTGTTGCATAAAATCCACTTTTCTGTCGCTCAAAAACCGAAAACTAACAGTTGCTATGGGCTGGCCCAATTGTACGTGAACCAACGTTGATTGGTTAGAGGGCCACTCCAGAGACCAGAATCATTCATTATTGACGCCTGAATGGACTGCGGTCATGCCATCCGCACTTTGAGGAAGCGTAGTCGCGCTATCTGCACGTAAAATCCATTGAGCATCTACTTCGCTCTGCATGGTAAAAAGAGTGGGTGAGCCCCTCATGGTGCCTTCAGGTACGCCTCGTACACCCATAAACAGATACTAATGGCCACAGAGCTTGTTGTAAACAGCACAGATAATGTTGATTGGGCCGCTACCGGCCCAATCAAATACATAATACATACTTTTTCACCAACCTGACCGGCCCAAAACGCAGCAGCCCGCCGGCCATCGCACCGGTAAGAATACATTACAGTCCAGCCGTGGTATGGTGCTACTCTGTGTGATTGATGGGTCTATTTCTCTTAAATTATTCAAGATTCAAGATTTTTATTGTCACTCCATGGTACAAGTATCACGTGTGAAATTCTTGTGCTGTGGACTCCGTTTACAACATAGTGCAAATAGTACAAATATAACACAAATATAACAGGGCATATGGGTGCAAAAACAACAAGAGACACACAAGCAATAAGGCAGTATAGTGATAAGACAAGTCAGAGACAGTGTCATATTCACTGCACATAGGTGCACATGTCGGGTGCATACTTTAGACGTGCTTAAACATTTTAAATTCTGCGTATTTGACATACAGGTGCAAATAACATATTCCTTATTAAACATACAATTAAACCCGGCATTTTAAATTCGGCGTATTTGACATACAGGTGCAAATAGCATATTCCTTATAAAACATACAATTAAACGTTAGACATACGTAATGGTAGCAGCTACAGTACGGTACAGTGCGGCTACTACACTATTTGTGTATGTTAAGGAGTCTCGTGGCCTGCGGGAAGAAACTGTTCCTCAAGCGATTTGTGCGTGCTTTCGGAACCCTGTATCTTCTCCCTGAGGGTAGCAGGGAGAACAGGCTGTTGTGGGGATGGTTTGTGTCTTTGATGATCTTCAGGGACCTCCTGAGGCACCGCTGTTTATACAGTTCATGCAGATCTGGCAACTCACATTCTGTTACGTGCTGTGCCGCGCGTCTCACTCTCCGTAGCGCCCTGCGGTCCATGGTGGTACAGTTCCCGTACCAGGTGGTGAAGCCGCCAGTCAGCAGGCTTTCAATGGTGCCTCTGTAGAAGTCCCTGAGGATTTCTTTCCTTAGCCCAAATTTCTTCAGGCGCTTGAGTCCGTGTATTCGCTGTTGGGCCTTTTTGACGACAGTGGCGGTGTGGCCGGCCCAAGTCAGGTCCTGGTGGATATTGACTCCCAGGTACTTGAAGCTGTCCACCCTTTCCACCACTGTGCCGTTGATGGTGATTGGGGGGTGTGCGCCCCCCCCCCTCCTGTAGTCTACAATGATCTCCTTGGTCTTGGAGACGTTCAGAGAGAGGTGGTTGTCCTGGCACCATTGTTCCAGGGCCCCCACCTCCTCTCTAATTATGCTTTAAACACAGGAATGTAAGACACTGTACTAATTAAAGTAGATATGTAGTCTAGTTGGGATGAACATGGTAAATTAACGCTATTCTGACGTGTGCCGTGTGCGTGCACAGTGCGAGCGAGTGCATGTGTTTTTTTGGCTAAAAGTCCAAAAAACGTCAAATTTTCTTCGCCACCGCCCTTGCCGCCGGCGCCGTGGCCACCCCTTCGTAAGTCTGTGCCCCACTTGTGCCACCCTGGTAAAAACAGTCTGGACACGCCACTGGCCAGGGCACCCAGGCATTTAGACAGGAGGCGCATCTCTCTGCCTGTTCACTCTCTGCAAAAGTTCCTCTTCTGTATTCTCTCTGGTTCATAATTGTATCCTCTTGTCACCAAGGTGAATGGCATATCATCCTCGCTATCAAAATCACTCATATTTTCGTTCGTGTATTCTATTTGTTGTGTCTTCACTAACAAACCGAGAGAAATAAAATACCCCCAAATAACTGCGGAGTAATCCAGTGCTGCGGCTCTGTGCAGGCTTTTAGCGGAGGAATACGGTAGTTGTACGGTTGGGAGAAAAAGCAGTGCCGAATGAAACTGCTGTTTTGCGGAAAAGTAAAGCGCTGAAAATTGTCAAAATAGAGCGTGCATGTACACAGATATCGATTTGTTTAGGTGGGCGTTGTTTTAGGTGCTAAATTACGTTTTAGTTGTTGACCCCCAGGACTTACAGAGAAAAAGCTGGTGAGGCTGCTGCTCTGGGTGCCGGATCTCGTTCGACGCTGCGCCCCGCTTCAAGACCACTGTACCTAATTAAGTTAGTGTATCGAACTAGCTGATAGGACCCCACTTCAAACAAACCGAACTATCCCTTTAAAGTGGCAAATAACCAAAGCAACATTAGATTTTTTAATACAAGTTCTGACAATATGTAAACACTATGTAAAATATAATAAGATGTAGCCTACAGAAAATGAAAAATGTATGTCTAGCAAATTCGAAGAGTTCGAAAATGTTCTTCTATGTCATGGATTGTTTGCTGGAAGCCACGGTATTGTTTATCAGGTGAAGGGTACCTGGATCGCCTGCACAACACGCTGGCAAAACAATATGACGATGCCTCCCTCTCTCGCCCTGTAGAACTCACTGGAGGAAATGTCGATAGGCCATCAGGCGACACTGTCAGCAAAAAACAAAAACAAACAAAGAAAAAACAGTATTAGAACGGCAAGCCTATTTTCAGTGTAACGTTTGACGTTACATACAAATGTTCTGCTAAATAGTATTATGCAAAAAACGATTGGTTATCATCATAATCTACTGCTAGCTATCAGGACTAACTTTACACAGACACCAAAACAGTATAGTAACGTATTGTTACACGTATCGTTGTATCGCTATGAAAAACATAATCACATAATTAGTTAATTTATTCCCAGATGCCACTCTTCTAAGACCAAAACAGTATAGTAGGCTAATGTATTACACTATTACGCTATTACAGTACTTACTCGATGCTGCTGGCCTTGGCTGTCTCTTCTAGTTTATTTTCCGTCTCCTCAAAAAAGTTTCTAAAACCCAACGATCCTAGCCTGGGTAAACCCAACCCCCAGTGACCTGCTCTCAGGCTCACCCTGCTTACAGTCACAAGGGTCTGGCCGCCCACCTATGGTAATCGATTTCTAGCGGTTGTTGCGCCCCCCCCCGATAGACCACTCCATCAGCCAACCGTCATCCAACCAGCTTAGCGCACAGAGCACATGCGCAGTGCAACAGATAGCGTCATCACTCTGCAACCTTTGTTGTTAGCACATGAGCTAACACTTTTCGTTTCAGTACTGCTAGCACGCAAATGGCTACAACCAGTGTGCCCATGCAGCCCCTCCGCCCGAAATGTAAACAGACTCAGAGCTGGCCTACGGATCGATGTGATTTCCAGGTAAGAATATGTTATTCACAGGTATATGCCACACTATATATTATCTCAGAAACTAGCGTAATTGTGTTTGGTAAGAAAGACATTTGATAAATGACTGACTTTTCCTCATCGGCTGTAGTGGGTTAGCGAGGTAACGTTAGCTAGATTACGGGAGCATTTAACGATCTAATGAATTCTAGAAAAACATGTCAGAAGCTAGCTAACGTTAGCCACGTGTAACATACAGTAACTACTACATTTTATATTATTAGAGCTTCCAAGAAGAGAGAACATCGCCTCTGCCAATGACTCCTGTGACGGTGGTGGAGGAACAGGACAACTGTCTACACGGACCCAAACCTCGATCCCTGCTGCAGATGGCCACAGATCTGGAGAGATATTTGTGGCTGTGAAGAACAGTCATCTATACAGTGATATAATCTAGTTATCAGGGACACGCTGTCTTATCTGCATAAATCATATTGAATAGTACCAGACAAAACCTTCAAAACAAATCAAGCTCTGGAATTTTTTCAATTGGAGATGTGTAGGGCAGTGGCGTGTCCAGACTGTTTTTACCAGGGTGGCACAAGTGGGGCACAGACTTACGAAGGGGTGGCTACGGCGCCGGCGGCAAGGGCGGTGGCGAAGAAAATTTGACGTTTTTTGGACTTTTAGCCAAAAAAACACATGCACTCGCTCGCACTGTGCACGCACACGGCACACGTCAGAATAGCGTTAATTTACCATGTTCATCCCAACTAGACTACATATCTACTTTAATTAGTACAGTGTCTTACATTCCTGTGTTTAAAGCATAATTAGAGAGGAGGTGGGGGCCCTGGAACAATGGTGCCAGGACAACCACCTCTCTCTGAACGTCTCCAAGACCAAGGAGATCATTGTAGACTACAGGAGGGGGGGGGGGGGCGCACACCCCCCAATCACCATCAACGGCACAGTGGTGGAAAGGGTGGACAGCTTCAAGTACCTGGGAGTCAATATCCACCAGGACCTGACTTGGGCCGGCCACACCGCCACTGTCGTCAAAAAGGCCCAACAGCGAATACACGGACTCAAGCGCCTGAAGAAATTTGGGCTAAGGAAAGAAATCCTCAGGGACTTCTACAGAGGCACCATTGAAAGCCTGCTGACTGGCGGCTTCACCACCTGGTACGGGAACTGTACCACCATGGACCGCAGGGCGCTACGGAGAGTGAGACGCGCGGCACAGCACGTAACAGAATGTGAGTTGCCAGATCTGCATGAACTGTATAAACAGCGGTGCCTCAGGAGGTCCCTGAAGATCATCAAAGACACAAACCATCCCCACAACAGCCTGTTCTCCCTGCTACCCTCAGGGAGAAGATACAGGGTTCCGAAAGCACGCACAAATCGCTTGAGGAACAGTTTCTTCCCGCAGGCCACGAGACTCCTTAACATACACAAATAGTGTAGTAGCCGCACTGTACCGTACTGTAGCTGCTACCATTACGTATGTCTAACGTTTAATTGTATGTTTTATAAGGAATATGCTATTTGCACCTGTATGTCAAATACGCCGAATTTAAAATGCCGGGTTTAATTGTATGTTTAATAAGGAATATGTTATTTGCACCTGTATGTCAAATACGCAGAATTTAAAATGTTTAAGCACGTCTAAAGTATGCACCCGACATGTGCACCTATGTGCAGTGAATATGCCACTGTCTCTGACTTGTCTTATCACTATACTGCCTTATTGCTTGTGTGTCTCTTGTTGTTTTTGCACCCATATGCCCTGTTATATTTGTGTTATATTTGTACTATTTGCACTATGTTGTAAACGGAGTCCACAGCACAAGAATTTCACACGTGATACTTGTACCATGGAGTGACAATAAAAATCTTGAATCTTGAATAATTTAAGAGAAATAGACCCATCAATCACACAGAGTAGCACCTAGGGCTGGCACGGATCACGGATAATCCGTGACCCGTACGGATCAGCCCCCACGGTTCGGAACGCGGTTCGGAACGTCAATGGTCCGCGGACTCCCCCCCCCCCCCCCCCCCCCCCCTTCGTTTCATTTAACGTTTAACGTTAGTGTATGAGAACGCCCAGCGCAGCCAGACACAGACAGGCATCATCATGGCATGCACAAGTGAGCTTCCTCATCCCTTGTCGCCGCTGTAAAGTCTCTCTGAAGGCTGTGGCTAGTGGCTACTAAAGACAACAAACTTATTTCAACACCTCTGAAAAAGCACAGGAATGCGATCAGCGTGTTGCGGGCTGCACAATATAACAGAGCCACAACACACACACACAAACACATTATCACCGGACGGTGAAATGTTGCCTTAGGACACATAACAACAAAACAACATGTGGGGCCACTGAGTAGCTTAACGTAGCATCAACGTTATATTTCCAGACTGACCTGGTCTGGTCTGTAGGTCTGTACCCGTGTCATGTGACTGGTGCAAGCAACAGCCACGAAGTTAGGCATAACAGTGCCACCTAAAACAGGAAGTTGGGTTCTGCCTTCAGAGTAAAAGCATACATTGTGTCACTTATGAGAAAAAAATATTTTTTGAGCTGTGCAGGGCAACAAATGGTTAGAGAATTATAATAGTATTAAAAAAATCTAATCGAAAATCTAATTTTAAGAGAAAAAATCTGATATATATATTTTTTTGCTGATCCGAAAAATCCGATCCGTGGGTTTTCTGATCCGTGCCAGCCCTAGTAGCACCATACCACGGCTGGACTGTAATGTATTCTTACTTGGCCGGCGGGCCGCTGCGTTTTGGGCCGGTCAGGTTGGTGAAAAAGTATGTATTATGTATTTGATTGGGCCGGTAGCGGCCCAATCAACATTATCTGTGCTGTTTACAACAAGCTCTGTGGCCATTAGTATCTGTTTATGGGTGTACGAGGCGTACCTGAAGGCACCATGAGGGGCTCACCCACTCTTTTTACCATGCAGAGCGAAGTAGACGCTCAATGGATTTTACGTGCAGATAGCGCGACTACGCTTCCTCAAAGTGCGGATGGCGTGACCGCAGTCCATTCAGGCGTCAATAATGAATGATTCTGGTCTCTGGAGTGGCCCTCTAACCAATCAACGTTGGTCCACGTACAATTGGGCCAGCCCATAGCAACTGTTAGTTTTCGGTTTTTGAGCGACAGAAAAGTGGATTTTATGCAACAATTTGGATGCAACAACTAGGTGTCATTAAAAGAAGAGGATGTTTTACATCGGATAGCGTCTTAACTTCACGTGAAGACTCAGGTAGGAGCCAGCATTTAGACCTAGACGTGAAAATGGCACAGTGTAAAATGGGAAATGCGTTACATTCGCCAGGCGCTAATGCGCTCAGTATGAGCCAGAAGCGCCCGGCGAGCGGGGTAAAGTTGTAACAGACTATGGGGAAAGATACATCAGATATGAGAAATGTTTGTGTGGCTATATTATGTCCAAAGTAATCTACTCTATATTTGTTGGTTTTGAGTATCTATGCGAGCGCGAGCTCGAAAAATTGGGCCGATTCGAAATTGTGGGCCTGTCTGACACATGGCAGGTAGCTTTTTTGGTCCCAGTCCAGCCCTGCACCATACAAATGTAATATAAAGCTTCCCAGTTCTACACACATAATTGACAAGTTTCAACTTTAGTTGCAATGTCTGGCAATTAACCACAATTCCATTGACATCAAGGCAATATCAAGATAACTGTTTAGGTTACTAAAGATAAATCTGGAACTATTAGGATTTTAGAGTATATACATAACCACACATACAGCTGGGGGCTCCTGCTGTCAAGCTGCTGGCTTGACTCATCTGACTGACAAGGAGGAGAGCTTGTTGCTGCTCTCTCCTGCAGCTCTGACTGTAACTGATATGACTGGTAGCAGTGCTGCTGGCTGCTCTGTCCATGTGCAGTTTTTAATTTCTTTGTTTTGATGGAGAAGAAATCCTCAATGTTCTAAATTTATTTTCATACTGTAATAGTCACATGAAGACATACTGTATGTCACTTTATATGTCTTGCACAATAGATTTCCTTGTGCATGCATGGATACATTTGACATGCTCACATCAGGCCTACAAAGTTACACAAGACAGATTTACATTCCTAGCATTAGCATTGACAACCAAACAATGACTGACGACAGGTTTGCTCATGTTAGCAACTAGCAAGCTGAGATGAAAACACACCTGCTGCACCACATTATCACGTAGCCTAGCACACAGGTTTATTTTCCGTTTACCCTGTTAGTAGCAGGCTTAGTTTTAAAGACAGGGTGAAGTTTCAAGTCTACCGTAACATGTCATGATATATTTTTTAGCGAGGGTGCTTAATTTCAAAGTGAAAATCTCCGTGTTTGTTGGCTGTACAGTATGTTGTCTTTCTTTAAACCACTGGACTATGTCATATGTATCAAAGAGTCTACTCACGCATGCCACAATAAATAAATAGCATATAGAACACACCTGGTCCATGTTAGCCTAGGTAAACCCAGCCCCCACGTGACCTAGCTGCTCTCTCAGTTCCCAGTCACTAGCGTCTAGCGAACGGGCCATTCAAATCGATTTCTGGGGCGATTGAAAGACCCGCGCAGACCCGAAGCCAATGAGTGACGGCGTGACTGCCAACATCAGTCCTGCCGTGATCGGCCAATCAGAGAGTGCGTCTTTGTCAATGACGTATAACAGCTGCAGCGGCTAGCCATTAGCTTTTGGTCTTTCCAAAGCATAGCTCCCGAGCTAGCTACTAGCTATGGCTATGAACAGCTACAGCTACGTATTGTTGTGTCGCCGTTAAATGCGCTAATGGAGGACCAGATACGCGAGGCTTCTAATCTGGGAATCAAGGCGTTGCAGATCGGTGGGGTGAATGATAAAGACAAGGACATGGACGCTGCAAGCTTGTGTATGCAAGTCCAGAGGCCTTGATGAAGAAAAAGTGGCGAAATATGCTGGCATCGGCTACACGAAAATTAACGTTATTAAATGCTGTAACGTTAACGGTAATTCTCATGTGTATGGTTTATTTAGCCTACTCAATCTCTCCTGAGATTATAACGTTAACCTGTTAGGACGCTGTGAGCTTGTGTATATAAGTCCAGAGAACTTGATGAAAACAAAGTGACAAAATATCCTGGCATCGGGTACACGAAAATTAACGTTATTAAATGCTGTAACGTTAACTGTAATTCTCATGTGTATTGTTTATTTAGCCTACTCAATCTCTCAGCCCATGTTGATGCTGAACCAAATGACCAGTCCGGCTGCAATGGTTGATTTGTGAGGTTAATGGCAGCCAACAGAACTTCATATTGTTTCCATACTGTACTGCATGTTGTACTGCATGTTGTACTGTTCATACTCAAATTGTACTTTTTTGAATGGAACTGAATAAAAATGTTTTTGTTTGATACTCTATTCTGTTGTATTGTCATGTGAGAATGAAAACAGCTATATTAATAGTACTTCAAAACAGTGGTTCTCAAAATGTTTCCACATAAGGATCCTTAAACTGAATAATGTGATGCTAGACCTGTGCTTGTTTATTTAGCAAAAAAAGTGTAGTTAAAGTTATACATTCATAACTTGTTCTGCAGTCATATCAGACAATTCTCCAAAGCAAGTGTTAACTACATTCAGAGTGAGCCAGTTATAAAAATATAACATGTAACACATCACAGCAATACTGTAGCCTACAGTCCAGTGGTATGGTGGGCTAATTGTTTGAATTATATCGAAATATATTTGCATGGTGTAGCATGTAATGCAGTCTGTTAAGATACTGTAGCTAGATACTCTGTGACACAGAAAGGCAGACAAGCTAGCAGCAGGGATCTTGTCACACTGATTCCAGATAAACCCGTCTGTCTAGCCAGCTATACAATATTACTGTATTATAATACCACAAGCTAAAGCAGCATATGCCAATGGAAGGCTGGGTAGCATTAGCTAACGTCATCCAGGCTACAGAAGGCTATTATAGTTATGAAACGCTGATTCAAACGTTACAATAATAAGACACAATACTGTAGCTAGAGAGAGTAATTTATTTCAGAGCACCAGATATCACCATATTTAATTTCAATAAATATAAAGCATTCATTGATTGAAGCAGAGTGCTGGTCGGTTAAGTTTCTCTGTCATGTCAAGCGCGTTACGCTGTCACTTACCTAAATCACGTTAAATCGACGAGAGATATATATAGACCCAGGATTACATATATGTTTCACATAGGGTGGTGTTTTCATTTCGATGTTTTATTTGGTCCAATATTGAAATGTCCTACAATTGCAGGTTGTCTTACCATTACACAAAATTGAGATCTACCTTCATATCTATTTCGGCTCATTTGTTTGCTATTTAGTAGCGAAATGGAGTAGCAATGCATGCTGGGAGGAAGTGAACATTTTTGTTTTGTTTTTTAATAAAAGTAGGCTACTTGTGATATCTCACGTGGTCGATCATCATTGCAAATTTAGCCCAATTTGTACAAAATGCAGATGTGAACAGCTAGGTTTAATGACAAATATGGAATATCACCCAAGGAAATACCACGGTTTAATGCCAACAGATAAACCATACAGATTTGCTGTAATTGTGAACACATAAGGGAGCAAAGACATGGTTTTCAAGTATAACACAATGTACAACTTTTATTCAAAGACAGGATTGAAAAATATAGGTCACTTGTATTCACTTCAGTAATGTCAGGTCTCAGTCGCATTCACGCTAACCTCTTAACGTCTAGCTATAGCTAGGTTACATCTGGATTATGTATAATATACAGTATAATACTACGCTCACTAGGTCATGACATTCACATTAACGCCTCCAAAAATCTACTGTAGCTAGCTAGCGTTAAATAGGTTTATCTGTAACCACGCTGAAATGTGAGGGCATTAACGTTAATATTTCAATTAGGTCAAACACACCTTACCGTTATGACTGCGGCCGTTTTTGATTAACATTAGCGTTAAGTCCATGATCAAATCTAGCATTTCGGTATATTCAGTGTGTGTGTGTGAAAAGGATGTTAGCATGCTAGCATTATTAGCACAGAATGTATACAGTCCATGGTACAACGTTAGGCCTTCAAGTCCTGAGGCGAACAGCGCCGGAGGATGAAGTCTGCAGACTGGCATTCAGTGTCCAGCATAACAAGCACGCCTGTTTCCTCATCAGGTTGGCAGCAGCTGACAAGTTGCCCTTCTCCACAATACCTGCGGCTGATGTGGGGCATGGCACCCTGGTCTGTTTGGAAGGGTATCGAATTAATACCTGAAAGAATAAACAGAGAGGACGTCAGTACTTACATTGCAAGTTGTGATAAAATAAACAGATCATGACAGGAGTCTATCCAGAGAGAGAAGGAGAGACAGCTGTTGAGGTTGAGGTCTGTTGATCAAAATAACACCTAGCGTTATCGAGCTAGATACTCTGACGCTGTAGCTAGATACTCTGACACAGAAAGGCAGACAAGCTAGCAGCAGGGATCTTGTCACACTGATTCCAGATAAACTCGTCTGTCTAGCCAGCTATACAATATTACTGTAGCCTACATAATAATACCACAAGCTAAATGCAGCTATGCCAATGTAAGGCTGGGTAGCATTAGCTAACGTCATCCAGGCTATAGTGACTAGACAGAGAGAGATGTAGTGTGTGTGTGTTGTTTTGCCAAGGCAGGCAGGCTAGCTAGCAAGCAACGTAGCCTTAGATTAAAACTAAAGTACCAGGAACAGCGTTACATTTATGATATTTTAATGATGTTGGTAAACACACGTAACAGTATAGATCCCCGTTATATAACCTTTATTTAATCAGGTAAAATCACATTGAGATCAAGATCTCATTTTCAAGTGAGAGTTATGAGGTCTGTTGATCAAAAGATCACCAAACGCTATATCGAAATCGGGTCTGAGCGGACGGCAGCGACCATACAAAGGACAGCTTGTACAGCTGGGGCTTCTCATCACCTGGACACATTTAACGGCGACATTATCTGATAAACTGGCTGCGCATAACATTACTTATTTGCGGGAGTGCACGGGGGAAGTGTAGATTAATCGTGCTGCACTAATACATTATGTTACAAGTACATACCTCAGCTCAGTCAGACTCTGGCAAATCCGACATGATTTGCTATCCTGTTGGTGTAGTTTCACACCAACCCTCTCCAGGCGTAGAAATACCCCCTTCTCGAGTGGTTTGCAGCTGCCCAACTTGCCTTTAGAACGAAGGTTTCTCTTACACAACCTGCAAAAATCGTTCACATTGCTAGTAGCCATCGCGCTCCGGTTGTGGTTGCTAGCAGTAGCCTAGTGAGTTAGCTAGGTGGAGTTAGCTCGAGCGCTAACAACAAAGGTCGCAGAGTGATGACGCCATCTGTTGCACTGCGCATGTGCTCTGTGCACCAAGCTGATTGGATGACGGTTGGCTAGTGGAGTGGTCTATCGGGGGGGGCCCAACAACCGCAGGAAATCGATTAGCACAGGCGGGGCACCAGACCATAGTGACTGAGAACAGGTCTGAGAGCAGGTCACGTGGGGGATGGGTTTACCCAGGCTAGGTCGATGTAGCCGCCAGGAATCAGATAGAGGACGCTTCACTTCGTCACACACACACACACACACGACGTTGGTTTAGCGTTAAGTTGTTTGCTGCTCAGCTGCGCCAAATCCTCAAATCAAGATCTTCTTCTCTGGGGCTTTCGGCAGGCTAGACACTACTATGGCTCATTACTGGATCTCAGGTTTAAGACTGGATTACGCCTATACACGGAAGCTTGGTTTACTGACTGTGCAGAGAGCCAATCATATGGGGTGGCACCTGGGGTGGCCAATCAGATTCTAGGGGTGGCCCATGCCACCCCAGGCCACTCCCTAGACACGCCACTGGTGTAGGGACCCTGACTATGGATCACCTGGACATATCATTAAATTTGATAAAACTGCAATTGTGCAACAATTACATTTTATGTACAGTACTTGTTAGTATAGTTTCATGTTTGGCTTTACCTGTAATAAATGGGGACATTTATATCTGTGACTTTTATTTACCATCACAGCATAAATGAACAATGCATAACCCCTCCTAATGTGATGTCAGAAAATCTAAGTAATTATGCATGACATATTACATTTCAGGACATGTGGTATAGAATCTTTTTTTATTCCAAAATAACAAAACAGATGTGGGACACTCTTAAAGAACAATCAATGAACTGTTATAGTGTAACCTACATAGAAAAAAGTTTGACCTGGGCACTTCACACAGACTACCTGGAGTAAAGACACATGAAGCACTCTTTTCTGTCTGCACGTTTATTAATAGGGGCTGAGTGACGTTTCGACAGATAATCTGTATTCTTCAGAGTCAAAAAGACTTAATAGACTTTTTAAAATGTTAGTGTTTCAGTTATGGTTTGTTGTTGTTCATTTCCTCCCAGCATGCATTGTGCTACTCCATTTCGCTACTAAATAGCAACCAAATGAGCCGAAATAGATATGAAGGTAGATCTCAATTTTGTGTAATGGTAACACAACCTGCAATTGTAGAACATTTCAATATTGGACCAAATAAAACATCGAAATGAAAACACCACCCTATGTGAAACATATATGTAATCCTGGGTCTATATATAGCCCTCGTCGATTTAACGTGATTTAGGTAAGTGACAGCATAACGCGCTTCTACTGTCATCTCCTGGTCTATCTGGTGGTCTGAAATTACTCTCTCTAGCTACAGTAGGGTAACTGGCTCCTATTGTGTCTTATTATTGTAACGTTTGAATCAGTTTCATAACTTTATAATAGCCTATTACTGTATAGCCTGGATGACGTTAGCTAATGCTACCCAGCCTTACATTGGCATATGCTGCATTTAGCTTGTGGTATTATGTAGGCTACAGTAATATTGTATAGCTGGCTAGACAGACAAGTTTATCTGGAATCAGTGTGACAAGATCCCTGCTGCTAGCTTGTCTGCCTTTCTGTGTCAGAGTATCTAGCTACAGTATCTTAACAGACTGCATTACATGCTACACCATGCAAATATATTTCGATATAATTCAAACAATTAGCCCACCGTACCACTAGACTGTAGCCTACAGTATTGCTGTGAAAAAGTTACATTTGATTGTGTCAAGTGTTACATGTTATATTTTTAACTGAGCTTTGCGGAATTACCTCAACACAATTGTGTTGTGTATCAGCTTTAAATATCCAATATATACAGCATTAAACAAACGACCAGCAGCATTCAAATGTGCAAAAACATTATATTTATTGAAATGTGGTGATCTCATGTCACATCACATAATGTTATGCCCAAATGGTCTACTGCCCAGAAGCGTCACTTTACATGTTTGGTAGGGAATTATTTTAATTATGTTAAACCAGCGTTTATCTTCCATAATGCATTAAATCATAATCACAATGCTATGAAGACATTAGCTGATCACCACAGAGCTGCACAGACAAGTTTATCAGATAATTTCGCCGTAAAATGTGTCCAGGTGATCAGCTCTGAAGCCCCGGCTTGTATGGTCCGCTAAAATCCGATTTCGATATAGGTGTTATTTTGATCAACAGACCTAGCATCACATTATTCAGTTTAAGGATCCTTATGTGGAAACATTTTGAGAACCACTGTTTTGAAGTACTATTACTATAGCTGTTTTCATTCTGACATGACAATACAACAGAATAGAGTATCAAACAAAAACATTTTTATTCGGTTCCACCATGATTCCCACATTAACATTAACAGCTGTTTTTTCACTTGAATTTCCTCAACGTAGTTGCATAGCCATATAGCTAGCCATATAGCTAGTAGCTAGCTCGGGAGCTATGCTTTAGAGAGGCCAAATGCTAACGGCTAGGTAGTGCTAAGCCGCTGCAGCTGTTACACGTCATTGACAAAGACGCACTCTCTGATTGGCCGATCACGGCAGGACTGATGTTGGCAGTCACGCCGTCACTCATTGGCTGCGGGTGTGGGTCTTTCAATCGCCCCAGAAATCGATTTGAATGGCTCGGGGTCTAGACGCTAGTGACTGGGAACTGAGAGAGCAGGTCACGTGGGGGCTGGGTTTACCTAGGCTACAACGATTCATGGTCCAAAACTTTGATGCAACCTTACACATCCCTCTCGTTCCTTGGCATATTCAGCGACTTCTTCAAGAAGAAATTGGCCTCTCGCTGGTGCAGAGCGATCTATCGGAACACATTTGCGGCGATGCAGAATTTGTCCCCGGCACGGCGAGCCTCGGGGCCGGGCTCTGGTTCGTCTCCGGCGGCCTGTTCAACTGCCTCTCCTTCCATACGGGGCAATTCCTCTGCACTGTAGTCTGGCTCATATGGCGTTAAGTAGCCCTGAATGTCAGAGTTTATTAGCACACTTTGGAAATTGTCTTTATCCATATCAAACTCTTCAATTGTATCAGGAATATTTCCTTCAGCCATGGTTCAGTAGTAGCTTTGCTTTAGCAGCTAAGAGCTAAGTTAGCTAGCTGCTAGCAGACCGATGCGGGCAGAAAAGATGGCTGACGGAGTGTTTTGATTTCGGAGCTGTGGAGGAGCGTGGAGGCCCCCTAGAGGCAGCACACACACAAAAGAGTTGTAGTCCTAATCAACAGCCCTTCCGCATGTGTAATGCGTGGTCGTGACGCGGTCGTGACGTAAAATGCGTCAGAGCGGTGCAGTGTGAATGGGAATGAAAAGGCAGTACAGCCAAGAGGGTTTACTGAAGGGAGGTAAAGGCTGCCCATCTACTCATACTACTGACATTGTAAGGATACAAATCTGGTTGAAAACCAGTAAAGCCATCCTTTAAGCTTTAATATAAACTGCACTGCAAACAGAAAATATGAAAAAAAAACACAAAAACACAGGGGTCCTTCCCAAAATTCAATAAATGACATGTCATGACATTACACTCGAAAACAATGTCACTCCACACACAGCTTTTTGGGCAGAGCAATCATGCTTTGTCCAGTCCAATGTCCAGTGCCGATGCTCATGAACGCTTTATCGTGCTGGACATATGCTAGGTTCCGACCTAGCATGTTTCTTTTTTATTGACCAGGTCTACTTTAAATGTCTTTTTGCATCTGGTTAAAAAAAATTGGGTTGAAGTCTATTCGAAAATGAGACGCGGTGGGCAGGGTGTCATGTGGAAAGCTGGGAATGGCGTCCAGTCTATCCTGAATCAGAGCACACAACTCACTGAGCTCCTGGCTGCAAAAAGATGGACACCGCACAATCCATCCATCGACGCCGTCTACACTGCCATCCTCTTCATCAGACATAAAATCCTGAGAGACGCCCCTAATAATAAAGTTGAAGTTGTGTGTCTGTGTATCATGGGTCGGAAATGAACAGGAATGCCAGCAAAAATGCCAGCAAAAAATAAAAATAAATTGCCCTTGGATTTGGGATCACGGGGGCTTTTAATGCCCCCATAAAATAAAGAGTTAACTTTCTGTATTCTAGCGTTACTGCAATTTGCAGTGTCGGATTTGGTGCAATTTGGAAATGCGATGTTCAATATTAATAAACTAAATGAGCGAGTAAACGGAGGAGCTGCTCTGTCGCTGTGTGTCTGGGTGCAGCAGGGCTGTTTGTTGTAGGCACTGTCACATCACAGCAGGGCGGGGCTTCAGGGCTCTGACTGGCCGGGGGTGCAAGCCCCGCTCGGTTGAACTGCATGATAATGACTAATGAGCACACAGTAGGAACACACACTAGCCAATAGGAGCTGAGACATAATTGCCCCCTATCTTCCCACTGGCCTTAGGCGCTGAAACTGGCGTTAAACGCAAAAAAACGTGCCTTGCGCCTGCCTCGGAAAGATAGCACCATGGTTTTAGGCCCCGAAATGTGCTTTACGCCGAAGAGGTGTGGCGCAGTGCCAGAATAGGCCAGAATGGGCGTTTCGGCCTTAAATACCGGCCTAACGATATCTTCCCCCCTGGCGTTAATTTAGCGCTTAGCACTTTTCAAAACCAGGCCTTATTCAGTGTGCCGCGAATATTACTGTGCGTATTTACACACAGCTCTCCTCTGCCGATCTCACACTCTCTCCCCCTTCAGTGCGCCGCGGATATTACTGTGCGTATTTACACACAGCTCTCCTCTGCCGATCTCACACTCTCTCCCCCTCTCTCTCTCTCACTCCCTCTCTCTCGCGCGTCAGACAGGCATAAAGACAGATGGGAAAAAGTTGTTATATTGTAGTTTTGAGCCCCAACATTCAGAGGCTGTTGAGCCACATGTGAAATCTCCCAGCATGCATTAATACATTTCGACAAGAAATAGCAGCCAAATCAGCCTAAATAGGCTAAGTGGTAGATATAAATAATGTTTATGTTCACACAACATGCAATTCTAGAACATTTCAATATTGGACAAAATAAAACATAGAAATCAAAACACAACCCTATGTGAAACATATGTAATCCAGGTGGTATATATATCCCTCGCAGATTTAACGTGATTTAGATGAGTGACAGCCGTAACACGGTTCTACTGTGATGTCCTACTGTGATGTCCGCTCCAAGACTTGGCCCTACTTCACATTTACTTTTACAATAAAAACACATTTATGCAATGACTTTACATAATGTAGGCTATAATGTGCATCATCCTACCTGTGCAGCAGGGGAGAAGAAAAGGTAGCAAAACGATATCATTCTGGACAAACTTTCACCAATCTTCTCATCATGACATAGGGATAGGCTATATTTTTCTAGCCGATGCGTTTAGAACATTCTTTTCACTTTGATCTTGCTATAGTGTAGCGTACTTACATGCTTGCAGTATTTAAACTGCAGTCAGATTGGCTTGAAAAGCATAATAATATGGAATAATATATATGCAGACAGCCGGGGATGAAAGACGGAGGGGGGGAGCTCGGCCTCGGCTTTTCTGAAGCCGGACTGGATCGCTCCGTGGAATTGGAGCTTAAAAGGGAAGCTTGTGATTTGTTTACTGCACTTCCCCAATGAGCAGGTTGTGCATAATTTCACGCTTAAAAGGCGTGGTTATAATGCTTAAGGCCACGTGTAGTGCCGACACCAAAATATCGAGTGCGCCAGTCCACGCCCACTAATCTGCGCTGCACCTGGCGCTGGGCGCAGTTTTTAGGCCGATAGAGCCCATAGTCTTGCTGAAGCGTGTATGCAGAATGCTACTTTATTGATATGGCATGGTGTGACGTGTGTCTGCGGAGCCCACGTGGTCACACGTTGCTGCACATGGATATTACTGTTCCTGGTTTGAGTGTTTAAGCTGGTAAAGTGTCAAAAGTAAACTGGTTCCAGTGTTCTCTAGTGTTTCAGCTCAGTGTTCAAGTGGCTGGTTTAAGTGTTGATCAGAGTGATGGTCTGTGGGTAGAAACTGTCTTTGTGTCTGGTGGTTTTGGCATACAGTGCTCTGTAGCACCTGCCAGAGGGGAGGAGTTCAAACTGATCATGGCCAGGGTGAGATGGGTCAGTGAACATCTTTCCTGCCATTTTCTTGACTCTGAAGGAGTACACGTCTTGGGCCCTATCTTGCATCGGCATAGAAACTGCGTTTATGGCCTGGCACAGCCCAGATTAGTGGGTGTGGACCAGCGCACTCGATATCTTGGTGTCGGCGCTACACGCGGCCTCAACCATTACAACCACGCCTTTTAAGCGTAAAATTATGCAATGTCTGCTCATTGGAGAAGTGCAGTAAAGAGTCACACGCTTACCTTTTAAGCTCCAATTCCACAGAGAAATCCAGTAAAACCAGACAACGCCAAGCGCTCTGCTCCCCCCCCCTCCCTTCATCCCGTCTGTCTGTCTCCATATATAGGCTATTATTCCACATTATTATGCTTCTCAAACCAATCTAACTGCAGTTTAAATACTGCAAGCATGTAAATATGCTACACTATAGCAAGATCAAAGTGAAAAGAATGTTCTAAACGCATCAGCTAGAAAAATATAGCCTATCCCTATATGATGAGAATAATTAGATTGGTGAAAGTTTGTCCAGAAAGATATCGTTTTCTCTCCCCTGCTGCAGGTAGGATGATGCACATAAATATAGCCTACATTATGTAAAGTCATTGCAGAAATGTGTTTTTATTGTAAAACTAAATGTGAAGTATTGCCAAGTTATTGGAGCAGACATCACAGTATAGCACATGACAGTAGAAGCGCGTTACGCTGTCACTTATCTAAATCACGTTAAATCGACGAGGGATATATAGGCCCAGGATGACATATATGTTTCACATAGGGTGGTGTTTTCATTTCAATGTTTTATTTGGTCCAATATTGAAATGTTCTACAATTGCAGGTTGTGTTACCATTACACATTATTTAGATCTACCTTTACAGTATATCTATTTCGGCTCATTTGGTTGCTATTTAGTAGCTAAATGGATTAGCCCATTGCATGGTGGGAGATTTCACAAGCCAGGCAGTGAATTTACAACTTATTTTTTCTATGGGACGTGTGTTGTGTTTGTCTGAGTGAGGGAGTCAGAGAGAGAGAGTCGTATTGTGCCTGTCAGACTGATCAAGAGAGAGAGAGTGACACAGAGAAGGGTGACAGAGGAGAGCCAGAGGAGCGCTCCGCGCAACCAGCGCACTGAATAGGCCTGGTTTTCAAAAGCGCAAAGCGCTAAATTAACGCCGGGTCGGAAGATATCATTAGGCCGATATTTAAGGCCGAAACGCCCATTCTCGCCCATTCAGGGAGTGCGCCACGCCCATTCCGCCTAAAGCGCATTTGGCAGCCTAAAGCCCTGTTGATATCTTCCCGAGGCAGGCGCAAGGCATCTTTTTGCGTTTAAGGCCCGTTTTAGCGCCGAAGGCCTGTGGGAGAATAGGGGCCCTTGTCTCCAATTTCAAGGCCTGAGGCAGTCACATTGCTATCAAACCTAGTCTTGTTTCTCTCTGTTACTTTCTGGGCGTTTCGAGAAGCCAATTGGTAGCTGTCTTCTAAACGAGGTCTTTTACGTACTGAGAATGAGATTTGCTGATCTGCTTTCAAGGGCAATCCATAAGCTAGGTCGACAGGTAGTCGGGGTTTACGCCCGGACATTAACTCATAGGGAGTGAACCATGTTACCTCATTACGTGTATGCATAGGCAATTCTAGGCTTTCCAACCAGGGGGTGCACCATCACGGTTGAAAGTGTGTTAGGGGGGTTTCCAGGGGGGGAGTGCCCCCCTGCACAAAGACATTTTTTACATTTTAAAGTCAAATGCATTAATCTGGTGCACTCTGAGAACAAAATGAAGAGGCTACTAGATCTATGAAGCACTACACACATCACAATAATATCCTCTTCACTATGCTGTGGCTTTACAATGATGAGAAAATATGAGTGAGTTGAGAGGTCAAGTACAGATTAATTTTATTCAGAAACACAATGAATCGAGAAATTGCATTGAATAATGTTGAATATAATGAAATATAGATAGTACGACACATTATATATATATATATATATATATATATATACTGTATATGTAAACTGTATATCGTTTACATGTAGAAATAATTTTTTTCCCATCTGGCCACAAGGGGGTGCACGTGCATCCACTGCACCAATGTAAAATCGCCAGTGATTGTATTCATAATGCATGTACAGTACTAAGAGTTTTACAAACTCATTCCAATGTGACTTTTGCTTGTTCTCCAATGTTCCTAACGTGCCTAACAATATTCTGTTAAATCTTTCGACAGGGTTACCCCATGGGTAGTATGGAGTTGTTCTGATTTTCTGAATACCTGTGACTTCACATAGCTCCTTGATCAATCTGGATTCAAAATCAGGCCCTTGGTCGCTGTGCAACTGCTCAGGTATGCCATAACAAACAAAAAAGTCATCCCACAAACACTTAGCAACAGTCCTCACTCTCTGATTGGGTGTGGGAACTGGGATTGCAATCTTAGTGGTCAGTGTACAGTTAGCAACTGTCCTTACTTTCTGATTGGGTGTGGGAACTGTGATCGCAAACTTAGTCAGTGTACAGTTTTTTATAATTTTTGGGGCATTTCGCCTTTATTTATTTGTATATAGGACAATAGGTAGACAGGAAAGGTGGGGGGAGAGAGAGGGGATGACATACAGCAAAGGACTGCAGGTCGGATTCTAACCCGGGTCGCCCGCGCTTAGGGCCGAGCCTTCGTAGTATGCGTGCTACCAGGTGAACTACCAGGACACACAGGTTTTAGTTTTTCTCACTGGCATCTGGAGGACTGCTCCAAACGTATTTTCATTGTACTTGTACAGTGGCAATAAAGTTACTTACTTATGGATATCCATTGTGTTGCTACTATCGTCCTCAATCGACAGGAAATCCATACTCTAGGGCAGTGGTTCCCAACCTTTTTTGTCTTATGTACCTATGTACCTTGAGCTGTTTTTCCATGACAATAGTACCCCTCACTCATGCGTGTTGATGATTACATACAAGTAAATCTATACAAAATATATGTTTCACTGAACTGCCGGTGTTTGGGCTTTTTAGTTGTTGTTTTTTGCCATTATCAGTAGCAGAACAGTGTAGCAGTTGACACTTAAAAGCAAAACTAGTTGCGGCACACAGATCACATTTTAACAATGGGCTTATGAAATGACTTGGAATATATATATTTATTTATCATTTTGGAAGTAAATTGTATTCCCCAATCATTCCAAGTACCCCCTGCAAGCTGCTCAAGTACCCCTAGGGGTACACGTACCCCTGGTTGGGAATCACTGCTCTAGGGGTCTCATAGTCGTTATGTTTACCAGGGGCGCTGCTTTTTCAGGAAGACCTTTTCTGCAAAACATTTACAAAATTTTCTGTAAAACTAGTTGGTATGTAACCTGGTCTCCATCCTGCCTTTTCGGTATAATACATCGTCATAGTTGCAATAGATTCCATTCCCTTAGCAGGATTATGGACGATTTTCTGAGACCCTGAGTAAACCCTGGTTTATCGACAGGTGTGTATGCTATCTGGAGAGGTGGAGGAGCGTACCTATGTTATGAGGAACAACCCCACCTCTATTTTACAATTGTAAAAACAAACCCTTGGAGAAAAGGTGTGGGAGCTCCTGCGCTCCCACAGCACTACACTCCTGTGTATCTGTGTTACTGGATACAATCTTGCCTGGTTTCACAAGTGGAAAACAAATGTTGAAAGTAGAGTTGAATAGAGATAAGACAATTTGATAGGATAAATGTGGATCTGGTTGCTTATACACAGCGTGAAGTATCATCAATCAATCAGCCTTTCAAAGTGTTCATGATTTCATTTGCTGAAGATTCTGCTTTTTTTTTTTATTAATTGTTTATATTTTATTTATTTTTCAGCCCATTTCTGACACTTTACAAAAGATAAAGTTGGTTCTTGGAGTTGGATATTTCCTGTGATTTTATCAGGGAGCAACAATGGCGACGGATAAAGAGAAGGGCTTGCAAGCGCTGAAGGATTTGAAAGAGGCAGAGTTCAACATGAAGGATCTAATGCAGAGTTAAGTCATGGGAAGATTAAAAAGGGGACATTTGAAAAAAGATAGAACTTATCTAACCATGCCAACAATTTATCCTAAGTGCAGACTGTCATTGTATCTACTTTTGTTGACCTACATCCAGACAATAGATGTGCAGAGAGACAGGCAGCCTTGTGAGAGTATGTGTTCTGTATTGTATTTGTGTTTAGTAATTTCTAGGGATTTTAATAGACAGTGGGTGAATTCTCACTTTAGTCACCTTGTACATGTTGCATCGTCACTTTATCCATAACGCCAGTAAAGAAGGTCCTCAAGGGTATCAGAAAATCTAATTAGATCAAGCAGCCATAGAACAGAATGATTAAAGGCAATTATCAGGAAAAGCACAAACAGCCTACTATTTCACCAGCGATAAATCTGACAATTGGATTATTTGTGATTTTGAAATATTAATTGATGGATTTCAGACAGTAACATTTTGGAGATAGAAAATAAGCAGACATAAACATATATTTTTCAAATGAAAGCCTTCATGTTGTAATCCTTCAGAAGCAAAGTAGTCTGATATAAGCTGATTTTAGCCTGATCCTCAGTCCAACCAGCTCATTTTGCATTCCCTTTGTCTTCAGAGGAACACTTTGTGGATGAACATCGGGTTGACCTGATCCAGAGAGTGACCATGGTCGCACCGATCTTGGATAAACTCCTGAAGGAGAATGTTGTCACGCAAGAAGGCTACAACAATGTGATGTCTAAATCTACCACCCATGATCAGATGAGGGAATTGTATAAGTCACTGAATGCTAGTGGGAATAGAGGCAAAGATATCTTCTGTGATATCCTTAAGAACGAGGAGAAATTTCTTGCACAGGACCTTGCCCCACTCTGCCAAGCACCTCTCATGAGTGAGAGTGTCAGCCACAGACAGGCAGAGGGGGAGGGCCGTCACAACCTTGAGAAACCAGAGAATCAAGAAAATGGTAAGTTGGACAGTGATTAACAGAAGAACATCTAAGAGCAAGGGGCACTTAATTGGGTGGAAGATATGGGCAGAAATAGATGTTATGGAGTAGAATACTCGTCAGTTTATTGCATATTATATATATTGTTGTGTATATGTGTACTATTTGTGAACATATACATGGGTTCACTGTGTGTATCCCCAAGTCTGCTTTGTAGACACCTTGCTTGTTTCGGGTTAGTGCTTGATTATTATTATTAGTGATTGAGTCATTGATGTACTGCCCCAGCCATGATAGACTCCTCCTCCCTGTGGCTACCAGCCTACTTAAGCCTACAAGCAGCTGAGACTATGGCTGACGATGGTCTGGAGACCAAAACGTTCTTTTTTCTTTTTTCTGTTTGTATCACTTGTCACTTTTTTTGCATGGTGAATTAAAGCCGGATTTTTTGCATCCGTATGCCTCATTTTTTTAAAGTGTGCGAGGCCTCTTCACTCTTTGTTTGGACTATTTACCTGGCCTCACGCATCTTTAGCAATCGGTTGTAAGCCTGAGTTTTTAAGAGCGCAAACTTCCTCTGCTGCTACAGAAAATAGATGTGAAATGTAATTGTTTACATTTTAATTTGAATTGCTCAATTTGAATAGATGGATTAAAAACTTGATTCTCACTTTAGTCACGTTGTACATGTTGCATCATCACTTTATCCATAATCCCAGTAAAGTAGTTCCTCAGGGGTATCAGGCCTTTTATACAATCATTGCCAATGTTGTGTGTATTGTCTGAAAGGATTCGCCCCAAGTAGTTTACATACATGAACATAACAAACAGCAGCAAATGAGAAGTGCAGCTAGCTGCTTGGTTAACATACACAACCACAGCTTTATGGGAATCAGCACAGTGTGGAATCGATTGGTTTCATGAAACTCCTGGTTGAGTAATAATAACCGACTCAACAACAGCTACCTTATACCTTACACCAGTCAGGACCTGTTGTCCACCCAGCAGTAATGAGCTGAATAGAGTCCGTTGAGTTGGGAATGTGTAAATTATCAGTAAATGATTGCATTACTCTTTACTTGCCTCTCATTGATTCTGTTGTTTATTCATTTAGAAACGTCTGCAGAGTGTCAACGTCAACACAAAAGTAACCTGAAGGAGAGGTTTCAGGTTTTGTTTGAGGGGATTGCTAGAGCAGGAAACCCAACACTTGGGAATCAGAACTACACCGAGCTTGACATGACAGTGGGAGCGAGTGGAGGTGTCAATGATGAACATGAGATCAGACAGATTGAAGCAGCATCCAGAAGCCAGAGATCAGAAACACTAATCAAATGTCAAGACATCTTTAAACAGTTATCTGGAAGAGATAAACTAACCAAGACAGTGATGACACATGGAGTGGCTGGCATTGGAAAAACAGTCTTAACAAATAAGTTTACTCTGGACTGGGCTGAAGACAAAGCCAACCAGGATATAGAGTTCACATTTCCATTCCCTTTCCGAGAGCTGAACCGGCAGAAAGGTAAAGTGTGCAGCTTGTTGGAACTTATTCATCGCTTCTTTCCTGAGACCAAAGACGCAGGAATCTGCAGCTTTGACAAGCATCAGGTTGTGTTTATCTTTGATGGTCTGGATGAGTGTCGACTTCCTCTAGACTTTGAGAACAATGAGACCCTGACTGATATTAGGGAGTCAGCATCACTGGACGTGCTGCTGACAAACCTCATCAGGGGGAAACTGCTTCCCAAAGCTCGCATATGGATGACCACCCGACCTGCAGCAGCCAATAAGATTCCTGGTAAGTACGTTGACATGGAGACAGAGGTGAGAGGCTTCAATGACCTACAAAAGGATGAGTACTTCAGGAAGAGATTCGGAGATGAGGAGCAGGCCACAAAAATCATCTCCCACATCAAGACTTCACGAACCCTCCACATCATGTGCCACATCCCAGTCTTCTGCTGCATCACTGCTAATGTTCTGGAGTTTGTGTTGAAAACCATTAAGATAGAAGACCTGCCCAAGACCCTGACTGAGATGTACATCCACTTCCTGGTGATTCAGACCAAACAGCAGAACACCAAGTTCCATGGGAAAACTGAAAAAGATTCACACTGGACACCAGATAATAAGAAGATGATTCTCTCTCTGGGAAAACTGGCATTTGAGCAGCTGGAGAAACGCAACCTGATCTTCTATGAAAAAGACCTGAAAGAGAGTGGCTTTGATATCAAAACAGCCTCACAGTACTCCGGAGTGTTCACACAGATCTTTAAAAAGGAGTGCGGTGGGTGGGAGCGCAGTGTGTTCTCTTTTGTCCATCTGAGCCTTCAGGAGTTTCTGGCTGCTGTTCATGTCATGGTCTCATTCATTGACTCTGATGTCAATCTGATGTCAGAACCACAATCAAAATCTTCGTGGACTCTGAAGCTAGGAGTCAAATCTAAACCAAATGTCTACCAGAGTGCTGTGGACAAGGCCTTACAGAGTCCAGATGGACACCTGGACCTGTTCCTCCGCTTCCTCCTGGGTCTTTCACTGCAGACCAATCAGGAACTCCTCGAAGACTTGCTGACAAAGAGAAGAGGTAGCTCACAGACCAAACAGAAAACAGTCCAGTACATCAAGGAGAAGATAAAGAAGAATCTGTCTCCAGAGAGAAGCATCAATCTGTTCCATTGTCTGAATGAGCTGAATGACCGTTCTCTAGTGGAGGAGATCCAACAGTCCCTGACATCAGGAACTCTCTCCACAGGCAAACTCTCCCCTGCTCATTGGTCAGCTTTGGTCTTCATCTTACTGTCATCAGAAGATGAGTTAGACGTGTTTGACCTGAAGAAATACTCTGCTTCAGAGGAGGCTGTTCTGAGGCTGCTGCCAGTGATCAAAGCCTCCAATAAAGCTGTGTAAGTGCTTAGAAAACTGGATAGATTGAAACATACTAATATCAATGCTCTTGTTTGTCTCTATCACTAATTGCCAGACATAGGAGACAAGCCTCAGGGGCTCACTGACTCACTCACTTGGAGTCTTTGCCATAGGGATCGGAAGGTGCTAGAGAGCCGGGATTTGAGGGGTGTGTAGGGTTATTGACTAGGGACCTATGTGTGGTGTTTGGGGGGAGGGGTCATAGGGATATGAAGTAGGTGACATATGACAATGACATATGTGTGTTGCTTGGGGGGGCGGGGGATCGAGGGTAAAAGTGCTGTGGTCTAAAAGGTTTGTGCTCCTTCAGGAGCTCACATACATTCATACCTGGAAGCTGACCAGTACAAATACAGGATCGTTTGGGGTTAAGGGCCTTGTCGAGGGCACCTCAGTGGTGGTAATGCTTTTCACTTTCCCCACCCAGATTTACCCTGCCATTAGTTAAATTTTCAAAATTGTGAACTATGAACGTGAACTATTAAATTTAAAGCTGTGTGAACTGAACTTTGGGCTAGCTTTTATGTGAACTTGCACAACAGTGGACAGCAGTCTGGGTCCGGCTTAACTAGGCTTGCCTGGTCTTGTTCTCCTTCAGGCTGAGTGACTGCAATCTGTCAGAGAGAAGCTGTGAAGCTCTGGTCTCAGTTCTCAGCTGCCAGTCCTCTAGTCTGAGAGAGCTGGACCTGAGTAACAATGACTTGCATGATTCAGGAGTGAAGCTCATCTGTGCTGGACTGGAGAGTCCACACTGCAGACTGGAAACTCTCAGGTAATATCGATTCACTTTTTCCTTTTCCCCCTTTTTCAATTGAATTGACACATTTCTCCAAACTAAGGTCTGTGCTGACCTGAACTGTGTTGGATTTTTCCCTGCTTAATTTTTAAAACAGTTTTGATGTCGACATGCAGCACTGTTTTGTAACTCATGTGAATTACTTTCCATGATGATATTTTACATAATTCCATCTCCTTGCATCATCAGTTGGTGCAAGGATTGCAAGGATGAATTTGACTGTATTGTGCAACTATTTTACAACTGTATACATAAAGATATCAAATGTATAGCTTGTTTTTGTGTGTGTGTGTGTGTGTGTGTGTGTGTGTTTGTGTGTGTGTGTTTGTGTGTTTGTGTGTGTGTGTGTGTGTGTGTGTGTGTGTGTGTGTGTGTGTGTGTGTGTGTGTGTGTGTAGGCTGTCAGGCTGTATGGTCTCAGAGGAAGGCTGTGCCTTTCTGGCCTCAGCTCTGAGCTCCAACCCCTCCCATCTGAGAGAGCTGGACCTGAGCTACAATCATCCCGGAGCATCAGGAGTGAAGCTGCTCTCTGCTGCACTGGAGGATCCACACTGGAGACTGGACTGTCTCAGGTATGGAGAGGCAATGTCTGCTAGAACGCTGAGAGTCACACAAATTTTCTCTGTCACACTGACTATGTTTGCTGTACATGCACACAATATTCTGTTCATTTTCTATTAGCATTCGCCCTTTAGGGACCTACTTTCTGGATGTATCCCTACATACCCAGCATCAGACTGATTTTTTTTTCATCCCTAACCATCGACCCACCCCTTTGCAGACCTTTCCCTTTCCCGTCCGCAAACTGGGTATAATCCCCTGGCATGTCTGTTGCTTGTCTCCCAAAAATTCTTCATGAGCTACAGCACGAGAAGACTGAACAACTATGAGCAGCGCTAACCAGTGAGATGAGCCGTCATCTCACAAATCACAAATCCATGGCCGCTTCCCTCCTGGCGTTCAAAGCTGTCAAGAATGCCGGTCCAGTTACATTCACTACAAATTCTTTGTGTCTAGGGCCGCGCCACGCGGGGCTTGCTCTCCATCCCCAGCAGGCTGCCTGTCACTACTGCAGAGAGCTGTCGTATGAAGAGCTCCGCTGACGTATGGAATACTTTGCCAATGTCGAGCTTGACGAAGCTGAAACGGCAAGCATCGCCACCGCGGCAGTCCCGCGAGTCGACCTTGCTCCACCAGCTCCCCTTACGACAGCAGCAGAGGACGATAATGATGATGATGTCTTTTCCCTGGCCTCATCTGTCTCCCTTTCCCCACCTTCCCCGTCTGGAAGCTTTAGGTCCGGGGAGATGCTCACTGGAGAAGAGGCATTAAGGCTGATGCCTTCCCTCTCTCCGATTCCCTCAGTCGCCGCTGAAATGACATTCTCCGCTATAGCGCTCTTATCTGACCTCCCTGACATGAGTGCCAAGGTGGCCGTCATGAAGGGGATTGAGCTCCCCCCAGCAGCCATAGCCTGCTCTCAGGTGATGTCTATAATGAGCCTGCTGTCGAAGCCCATCTTCCCTTCTGGCCCAGCATACCAGATAGCAGCATACAAATAAAGGAGTGTGCTTTTGCTGAACCCAGCAAAGAAAAAACCCCGGCAACGAGGTGGGCTGACATTACGAGGGTAGCTGGCAAAATCGACTCCGGTTTTCCCTCTGTCCCACCTCTAGGAGACAGCCTGGTGGCTATCCTCGTTCCCAGATCAGCTCTCTTTGGGCACCGCAAATTGACACCCACCGCCGACAGAGATGTGATCTACGCCCAGCTAAGGGAGAAATCTCATCGGTGTGCAGCACAGACCATGGCGGCACAAAACAATACGGTACTGCTGGCCTCAGCCGTCTCTGCTCTCCTCCTAAACAATGAGAGTGGCGTTCCCCCCGAGATTGCCACTGAGGTGGGGAAATATATGACGGCGATTCTCCAGCTGGCCCAGGCATCCACCGTCAACTCTTCCCGAATCATAGCCTGGCAGACACAGATACAAAGAAACATCTGGCTAAACAACTCTCATATTCCACCCAAAGAACGCAAGTTTGGTTGGCATTCAGGTTTGTCTACTGCAGAGAGATCTGTAGTGTTAAAGGTGGGCTCAGACTACAGGATTTTGAAAATCCTAGCCGATTTTGAAATCTGGCTGTGACACGCACTACAGGAGAATCTTCCCAGATTATTTTCCCTATAATCTCAAACATGCACTCACTACAAGATTT
>NC_139628.1:20007359-20026450 GCF_964638095.1 Poromitra crassiceps | reverse complement strand
TAGCAAGCGTGTAAACAACGTGACTCTATAGCAAGATTGTCTGGACAAGTGAGAACACAAACACAGATTATATTGATCTGACTTTATGTAAATGTTTAACCCCCTTCCCACAGTGTTGACCATGGTGGAGTGCAGATGATGAAACCAGGTCTGAGGAAGTGTAAGTGTGTATTTAATTTGATTAATGAAAACATAATATTCCTATTTAAATACAAACATCATGTATGTGACATATATTTACTCAAATCTTACTCTGAAAAAAAATGGCTGACAAAATGCTTCTTCATGAAACTGAAGAAAATAATGAACAATTAATCTGTTAATAAATTAACAACCACTAAACACAACCTATGTATTGTAACAGTCTGACAGCCTACACACACACACCCACCCGCACGCACGCACGCACACACGCACGCACACACGCACACACACACGCACACACACACGCACACACACACACACACACACACACACACACACACACACACACACACACACACACACACACACACACACACACACACACACACACACACACATTTTAACAATTTATTTATGTCCACATAGAAGACGGTACAAGGACGGACACAAATATAGAGGTGCAGTACATTCACAAAATGGACCAGTGGCATAGTCTCACAATACAGACCATAATACTCAGTTTTACTTTGTTTCGAACTCAAGCTCTCACTCTAGTGCCATCTTCGCTGCGCACGCAGCCACTGGAAGAATATTATTTTTGCTCCAAAAATGATCTTTATATAAAACCAAACCACCCACCAACAGGTGGCGTGGTACCCATGGGGCTGAGGCGGCCACCCACATTCCTCTCCCCGTGACTACGTCACGTCTGCTCAGACCCTAGGAGGCCACTCCTTCGTTCTTCCAGCTCGCTGTGGACGTGTTATTTTAAACTCCGTGTGTTAACTTAACGTTTGCGCTCTTAAGCCGAGCTAATTCCGTCTTATTGCCCAGCTAAACAAGGCTTACATGGACGAGATTCTTCAGGCTTCGGGGACCCGAACCTCCATCTTTTTTCTTTCTTTTTTTTTTTACAAATGTATTGACATAATACGAAAATACAGGTTCACAACATAGAGGTTACAAGACAATTGCAAAGGCCATTTAACATAATACATACAGAAAATACAAAAATAAAAGAAAAAGGGAGGCATACGAGAGACTAGATAAGGTTACAAATCAAATTCAATAGACAAGGCTTTAGTTTTCACAGCTTTAGAGTTTGTGCAGTACTTTAGTGTATCCAGGTATGCTTTGAAGTATGCCATGAAGACAGTAAGATTAGGTTTCTGCTTTGCAAATTTGCTGGCATGTATATGGAATTTTGCTAATAGAGAAATGAGGTTGAAGACACATTTCTTTAGAGGGGATTTCATCATCAAAAAAAACAAACAAAATAAAATCAATTTTAAAGTTGAGTTGAGTACCTAATTTCCTGTTCCACAACATATTAAGGTCCTGCCAAAAGCTCTGAGTATAAGTACAGTCCCAAAAAAGGTGAGTTTCTGTTTCATCAACAAGGTGACAGAAGGAACAAAGAGGGTCAATGTTTAGTTTGTATTTTACAATAACTGAATTGACAGGATAAGGCCTGTGCAATATTTTCAGAGATACTTCTCTTACTTTATTAGAGACAAAGAATTTGCTAGGTAATAACCAAGTCTTTTCCCAATCTATGTCGAGATACGAGTTGTTCCAAACAAATATACACGCAGGTCTACTGAAAGTCTCCCTCTGAATTAGTTCTCTTATACATTTGTTATCAGTTTTTTTACTCAAAAAGGGATCTGAGTTTCCTATGTATAAGTCTGGTAAGGTAGAAAGATGGATAATACCTCTGGTTCTAGATTACATCAAGGCTCTAATGCCTGATGGAATTGCATCAAAAACTATTGCATACTCTCTAGGAAGTCCCGATCCTGCATCTCTTCACCAGCGGCGACAGACAAGCTCATCATAAGCTAAGAGCACCTTGCCTTATTGTGTTGTTAGCACATTTTTGCTTAGGCTACCGCCGTGTAGCTTGCTACGTTCATCCCGTCTGGGTTAAAGAGGGCAAATCTGAGAGTTTTAACTCAAGTGGTTGCCGCTCTCAGTTATTAAATAGATAGCTAGCTTGCATCTGTGCGAATAGCATCTTGTCTTGTGTGTTAGCACATTGTACTTAGGCTACCGCCGTGTAGCTGGCTGCGTTCACCCCGGCTGGGGTAACGTTGTTCTGAGAGTATTAACATGAGTGTTGCCGCTCTCAGTTGTGACTAGATAGCTAGCTTGCATCCGTGCGAATAGCATCTTGCTTATTGTGTGTTAGCACATTCGGCTTAGGCTACTGCCGTGTAGCGCGATTACGTTCACCCCGGCTGGGGTAACGTTAAAGAGAGTATTAACTCAAGAGGTGTGCTCTCAGTTATTAGCTAGATAGCTAGCTCGCATCTGTGCGACTAGCATCTTGCCGTATTGTGCGTTAGCACTTCTGCTTAGGCTACCGCCCTTCGGTACCATTGCACGTGCATGTTCGCAAGCCTCCGGGTGGCTTACTGCATAGCTTCTGCACATGCCTAGCTTCTTACAGTACTCCCGCTAACCGGGTACAGCCTGCGGGAGCTTGCTACGAGTTCGCTTTGTTTAACTTGTGACATAAGCCGCGCTGCTACCATGGAGAAGGGAGAGTTCTGCCTGGGGCACGAGCATGCTGCACGGGCGCTGCTCAATCCTAGGTATTGCAGCGTGGCTCGACATAGAGCCACGCTCTTTGTCGAGGAGGACATTCCGCCCAGCGGTACGCCTCTCGAGAGGAGCGTGTCCGCTGGGTCCGACCACTCTGTCGAGGGTGAAGCCCCTGCTCCTCAGGGCCTTCAGGGCCACTCCGAGTAGCCGGAGTTTAGGTGGGGCGATGAGCCCATGCCTCCATTTTTGGAGCAGGGTGAGTTCCCTGCGTACGACCCCCTGGTCGATAGCCCCCAGGAGGAAACCCCCCAGGAGGAGGTTTCTGGCGGGGAGGATTGGGACGGTGCTACCACCGTCACCACTACTGCGGGGGAGGGGGCTCGCTCAGAGATGAGCATGAACGAGCCCTACCAAAAGCAGTTTTGCGGGGTGATGTCCAGGGCTGCGGCTAAGCTGGGCATCGCTTGGGCCGACCCACCCCAGCCCCCTGCCTCAGTGCTGCAGGGGTGCTACTTTCAGGCACGCCAGGCACCCCACCGTGCAGGCAGGGTGGGAAAAGCCACAGGAGGCCAAGCCGCTTTGCGCGGGCATGGCCCCGTGGTCGGCGCTCGACGGCGAGGAGATGTCCCCCCTGGAGGAACTCGTGGCATCCCACCAGGCCTCCAACGCCCGCAGGCCGACACTGCCTTCAAAGGCATGCCAGCTAACGGCCAGGCTGGCCGAAAAATCGTATTTGGCGGCGGGTCAGTCCGCCGCCATGACGAATAATTTGGCCATCCTGCAGGGCTACCAGGCCATCCTCCTGAGGGAGTTGCAGGGCAACCCGTCTCCGGAAATGTATACGGAGCTCAGGATGGCCACAGATTATGCCCTCCGCATGGTGGACTGTTTGGAACAGAACAGTGGGAAGGTTATGGCCTTCACTGTGCTGACACACCGCCACCTCTGGCTCAACCTGACCCAGCTGTCTGAGCCGGAGAAGAGGAGGCTGCTTGGGGCCAAAATCTCGCCGGAGGGCCTCTTCGGGCCATCAGTGGAGGATTTGGCCCAGCGGCTGGAGAGGCAGCAAACGGGACTCTGCTGGGGTCAGGTCAGGTCCCTCATGCCACGACGGCAGCGAGGGGACGACCTCCGGGGCCCGCTGCTCCGTGAGCCACCCCACACCAGTGGGTGCGGCCCCTCCAGGGTCGTGCCCCCTCAATGGCTGTACCCCACCCGGCCGCAGTGGGCTTATCCTGGGTCCCACGGCTGACCAGGATGCGCGGCCATCGCCCCCAGCAGCGTGGACGAGGGGGTGCGCGGGTGGCGGGTGATCTGGCTAAGCAGGGACCTGCTCAGTCCGCCACTTGCCGGCGCTACGCGCCCGGCGGGGGCGGCAGCTGGCCAAAGTCTGGGCTCAGAGCCACCCTTCGGCTTGTAGCTTTAGGGACAAACCCACCGTCCTCGGTGCCCATGGCCCGAGTTCAGTCGGGAGCTCTCCCGGGGTCTCGTGCCCGTCATCAAGGCTCGCCTTGGTCCATGGCCACGGCCTAGCCTCGGTTGGAAGCATCCAGGACAAGCCCACTGTTACAATTGGCTCGCAATCTCTTAGCGGACGTGTATTTTAGTGTGATCAGAAATGATATCAGCTATGTAGTCATACAGCTAATTCCCTCACCAGCAATACACAAGCAAGGAAGAAGAAAGAAGCAAGAAATAGGCATTTGGTTTCCTTATATCATGAATGAAAGATTGGCGGCCTACCAGATGGTCCGAAACAACGGTATGGCGTATGGATGGCCTCCCGTCGGACCTCTGGGCCAGCACCGGCGTTGTGTCACTCCGAACACGGCCAGCCCGCTCGGCCTGGAACTGTTCAGTGTGAGGAGGGTGGTTGAATGGAGAAGGTCCTCCTTCGGGTCTCCGTCGGTCTTCTGCACAACACTCCCTGAAGTCCTCAGAACTCTCCAATGACTACGGCAGTTGGTCTCCGAGTAACTGGCTGGGCGTAGTGAAGCGCCCACTCCCATCTATCGGAGCTCTCCTGCTCAATGTCAGGTTGTTACCTGGAAGTAACCAGTGTAGCCTGGCTTTCCCCTTTCACCTCACCTCACAGGTGTTCTGCAGCTTCTGCTGGTCTCACTGCTATGTGCCACCTGTAGCATCTGCTTGTCCTTGGCTAGACACCATCTTTATTGTCTCTGTAATGCACAGCACCTGCGCCACTCTCCAGGGCATGACATCATCTTCTTGAAGTCCCAAGGAGAGTTAAAGGGACAAATACATAATCCCCAATACATTCCATACAGCTGCCACTCATAATATATATGAAACCAAATGCCCTCACCAATAGGAAAGTAAAGAAAGTGAAGAGGAAGTAAAAGAAAGGGGACGTACGTAACACCCACCATCAATGGCACCGCGTGCCCATTGTCGGTCGGTCGGGAGCTCTCCTGTGGACTGCGCTCCCGGACGTTGGCCCGGCCTTCGGCAGGGCCCAGATCCGTGTGCGATCGGGCTCGAAAGAGGACTTCGTCCCCGCAGTCCTCCCAGCCCGCGAAAGTCACGCGGCTGGAGGGTTACTCCGATCCGGCGCACCCACGGGGTGCGTCAGTAGTCGGGGTTTGCGTAAGGGATTTTCCCCCGGCATGCCTAGCTTCTACGGAGCTGACCGTGTGGCAGGGGGGCGCAGCCTCTCCGTCCTGCTCCCCCCATTTTCTCCCCCCATCGGGGCATCGGATCAGGTCCCGGTGCCCAACAATATACACATGACCAAAGGGGTGATTTCCGCTCCTTTTGGCTACGAGAGACCATCTTTGTCAAGTCAAGTCAAGTCAAGTCAAGTCAAGTCAAGTTTATTTATATAGCCCTAATTCACAAGCATGTCTCAGAGGGCTTCACAGAGAATATGTCTAGCTAATTCTAGCTGACACAGAAGTAGCAAATTACAGAATTAAGATAACACATTGAACAATTGATAGAGAAATATAGAAATATAGGATAGAGCAGAGGAGAGAGCAGGAGAAGGGAGGAGAGCAGGGGGAATGTGAGAGAGTGATGGGGTGGGGAGGGAATGGGAAATGTTGGAGAGTATAGGAGGTGGGGAAGGAGCAAGAGGAGAGAGCAGGAGAGGGGAAGGGGGAGGGGGAGTGGGGGGGTGTGGGGGAGAAGAGAGCAGGGGGAGGGAGGTGGGGAGAGAATGGGAAATGTGGGGGAGGAGAGAGCGTATGGAAGTGTATGGGAGTATAGAGAGAGTATGGGAGACTATGGAGAGAACAGGGAAAAGAGGGCTAGCTGACACAACAGTAACAAATTACAGTAGTAATTAGATTAATGGGAGACCCTAAAGATAAGAAAAATCATTGTTGTTATTTGTTCTACCTTGGGTAGGGGTATCTCAAAAACTAAAGCCTTTTTTGAGGACTTGCTGCTAGACTAATAGGTCTGTAGCTTGCCGGGTCTACTTCCTCCTTCCCCTTTTTTAGAATAAGGGAGATGTTAGCTTCATACAGTGTTTTAGGCAAAACATTATCTTTCTTGGAGCTAGATGTCATTCTGAGGAGGAGTGGGGCAAGAATGTCACAAAATTTCTTGTAGCGCCAAATCCGTCCGGTCCACCCGCTTTGCCTGATGGGAATGATTTGATTTCTTGAAATCACAATCTAAGTCCTCTCTAGCAACATCACTAAGTTTGGGCATTTCAAGAGGGTCAAAGAAGTCATTTAGATCAGACTGAGCAGCATCATACTTAGATGAGTAGAGTTCACTGTAAAACTCTCTGACACTGATAAACTCTCTCGTTTATCTCTTTTGGGTTAGTCAGCAAGGCGCCCCTCTTTGATTTGATAGAAATAATTGACCTGGAAGCTTGGGCACCCTTAAGCTGCCACGACAGAAGCCCCTCTGGCTTATCTCCCAATTCAAATTGTTTTTGTCTCAGCTTTAAGAGGAGTGTATTTATTTGACCACCCAAGATGCAGTTGTATTCATACTTTAGCTTCAGTATCTTATTATAATCTTCTGAAGATTTTGACCAGGTGTATGTCGCTTCAAGGGCGGGGAGAGCATTTTCAATCTCCAATAGTCGCCTCCGTTTCCCCTTTCTGTCAGCTGCTTCATGTGAGATTATATCCCCACGAATAACAACCTTAAAGGTTGTTATTGTTTCCCATAATGTGGAGTCTGAATCTTCACCATTATCATTGAATTCAATAAATTGTTTTAGTTTAGTGGTAATATATTCTATAAATGTTCCCTCAGTGAGTAAAGAGGGGTTGAAACGCCAAGAGTAGGTTTGCTTGGTGAGAGAGAGACGTAAGGACAATGTCAAGGGGCTATGGTCAGAAATCAGTATGTTATTTTAAGGTGACGTGAGATATTAATTGAGAATCTATTAAAAGATAATCTATTCTGCTGTATGATTTGTGGGCATGGGAATAAAAAGAATATGCTTTATCAATGGGATGATGAACCCTCCAAGCGTCGACTAGATTCCTGGATTTAATCAGATTGTTTAGGACATGTACTGATGAGATATGTGGGGGCGGGCGAGGGGATAGTCTGTCTAAAAACGGGTCTAAATAGCAGTTCAGATCACCTCCGACTATTATATTTGAATTGATGGTGTCAGGAAGTAAGTCGAAAACTTTTTTTTTTAAATTGGCTCGTCAGAATTTGGTCCATAAATGTCGAGAATTGTTAACGGAAATTAATTAATGGTTCCAGAAACTAAAATATATCGTCCAAAAGGGTCTGCAGTGATGGGAGGTGAGCTGAAATGGTATATCTTTTTTAAACAGGATGGCTACGCCACGAGCGTGGGAGGAAAATGATGATTGAAATGCCTGTGAGTGACACCCAGCTACACCTCAACTTGCGTTGTTGTGTAGGGCTGATGTGAGTCTCCTGAAGGAGGATGATGTCTGCTGACAGTGATCTGAGATGTCTGAAAACTTTCTCCCTTTTAACTGGTTGACCCAGCCCCTTGACATTCCATGAGACCATTTTTATCTCCCTCCCCCCCAGCTGAATGTTACCCTGAGACCCGGGCATTCATGACAGGAGGATTTGTGCACATAGATGTGAAATGAAATGGAGTGAGCACACACATGCACAGGCACACGCACACGCACACGCACACGCACACGCACACGCACACGCACACGCACACGCACACGCACACACACACACACACACACACACACACACACACACACACACACACAAAACATGAACAAAAACAAAAATATAGAAGCATTCCCCTCCCTGGGACTCCACCTGGTGGAGCATCCCAATCCCACAATGCTTACTTTCTTCTTTTCACAGTAGCACGCAGCTGCAGAGCCTCTGCGTATCCTATCTTCTTCTTCTTCTAATATCATATTATATCAGAAGTGTTCCTTGTTTTGTGTTCACAATAGTGATGTCAGTTAGATTTGTTAGGTCAGAGCTATGGAATATTAAATCATCCATCTTTGCTCACTACATCTGCCTTTCTTACTGTCATTAATGGCAACTAAACCTGTTCCAATTTTGCATTGGGGAGAGTTCTATTGAAGTGACCACAAACCATCTGTGTCATTTCACCTTTTATTGAAAATGCTTCCACCAGATTTTCACGGCTGCTTTATGAGAAACGCCATTTGTAGGCAGGACAAACCCACCCCTCTAAACACGCTCTAATGTAATCACAATGGGAGATTTCTGCACTCTGGGCTAATTTCAAATGGCATTTGAGTGGCGACAACATCGTTGACATCACTGGCACTCGGCATAAGGAGGATTAACATTATTATTATCGATATCAGATTCTTCATCGTCAATAACGTAACGCTAAACATCACTGACACTGACGTTACTCGGTGTTGACGTTTCAGCTAGAAGTGCCTTGTTGTTCGACTGTCCTGTTTGTTTTTTCTGAGTGGGTCCCACTTCTGAGAACGTCTTTTTCCTTTTTAGCCAGCGATCTATCATGTTTGCAAGCAGCTGTCTGAAATCAACAGAGGAGCGTTGATGTCGAGACTGAGGGACGCAATATTTTTTTTCCCATGATGGCGAAGGCTAGGTGAAGGCATGACCCGCCCCTCTCTGCCTCTGTTTGTCCTAGTGTCAAACGTTCATCCAATCACATTCGCTTGGCATCTCTTTCTACAGATTGTGCTCAGTGGGTCAGACAGACAGCCGTTTGGCTGAAGAAAAAATTGCCTTTTTTGCATGTTTGAATCTGTTTTAGCCATATTTAGTGGAATATCTAATTTTAAACACACCAATGTTATTGTCTATTGATTTAATTCCTCTCACACTCACACCACTGACTTTATTAAATAAAGTCATTTTAAGTCACAACTGTAAAATATCTGTTAGCCCCTATATCCGAAAACACAATTTGTCACTCATTGAGCCAAGTAATATTATGTCCAAGAAAGCATACAGTGAAGCCACTTTACAGACAAGCTTGTTCTGAAGAAGAAAAAGAAAAACACAGGTTGCCAGCCAGGCCTCTTCAGATGTTTCAGCACCGAGGCACAGCCCTCGGTTCAGCACCACCGCAGATGGACAGCGACAGGCTGTGACAGCACCCTGTCTCCCTCTCTCTCTTACACACAGACACACAGACACACACACCAACCAACACAGCACCATGGACAGTGCCATGGATTTTCATTATAGTTAGTGACTGTTGTTTATGCCAGTGGTTCTCAAATGGGGGTCCGGGGACCCCCAGGGGTCCTTGAGGGGTTTCCAGGGGGTTCCAGAGGGTCCCCAGCCAAAAGGGGGGTATTACCATGCATAACCATGGTCGGCGCCATGGATTTTTACCAATAATTTGCTCAAACAAATGAATACAGTTTGACATCCCCATACAGCAGCCATATAGTCACGCAACACATAATAACCCACACAACAAACTGCAGGCTATTGCAAGCCTGCACAATTAACCAAGCACACATGGCGGTGTACAACACAATCAATAACAAACAACAAAAAACCAGATAGCCAGCATGTATGACAACTTGACAGGATAAATTATTATTAAACAACACTTACCAATGACGTTTTCATCCAGCAGGCAGCAGCTGTTAGTTTAATCCAATCATCCAGGGAAATTGGAATCCATTGAACTGCCCAATGTCCAAAAAAGAAAAATCCAAAAAATCCAACAGTGAACTGAACACATTCGAACAGGCCAAACTGGAACGTGGCTGAACTATATACAGTATGTGGCCTGATCTTACAGCAGCGCAATCCTCCTCTCCTTCAAACCTCTCAGCCACCTTGTCCTTATCAATGTCTATATCCTTCTCTATGGATAGTAAGGTGAGGTTTGAGAGTCTGCCCTCCTTCATGCATGCATCCCGGAGATAACTTTTAATTAACTTCAGGTGACTGAAACTGCGTTCCGCAGTTGCACTGGTTACTGGTAGTGTTTTGTAAATACGATACAATATACTGATGTTCGGAAATGCCCTGTCCATATCGTTGCAGATCATGAGTGGCAAAACAGATTCTGTGGTCTTGATTTCTATTTTCAATTCGCTACACATAGCGCGGATAGAAAGGAATTCATACAACACTCGGTCAGCTGTCACATCTCCAGCATAGAAGTTGGCTAGCTCCTGGATTCTGTTGGTTGCGTCATCGGTGGAGAAGCTTTTGGGGTTCAGGATGGAGAAAAGTTTTGCTATTTGGCGCAAATCTGTAAAGCGTGTCTCAAACTGTCGCACAAGGGTGTCCAGGATATGGAAAAAAAAATCCACTTTGAAACTTGTTTTTGGATCCTGGATCACTTCATCTTCTGCCATCTCATCATGGAAGCGTTTTCGTCTTCGGCCTCTTCCCCCTGTAAACTCAGTGGAAGAGTTGCACTGCCTAGCCATGTCTTGTGCTGTTTCAATCATTTCTTCAAATGACAAATCTGTTTGCATTTCCTTGAGCTGTCTCATACAGGTGTCAATCATCTGGACAGCCGTGCTGATGTCTAGCGATGCTTTTTGGAGGTAGTTTGATAATATGTATGTCTTCTGCAGCATAGCATTCCAAAAACACAGCATGCATTTGAATTCAAATGTGCCTATCTTGTGAAGTAGACCGTCTGCTTCTGATGCTGTCTTCGGTGAAGTGAGGTTGTGTACTTTTATTCGCTCCAAGGCTGCAAGTATAGCAGGTAGACTTTGTATCACCGCTTCAGTAGCCTGCTTCCTGGATGCCCACCTGGTATCTGACAGAGCTTTTAATGTTAATATAGTTCCCTCCAGCTGCATGTTGTCCTGTTCCTCCTCTAGGATCTTAAATGGTGGAAGGAAACAGTAGAGGGATTCCAGTCTACCAAAAAATAGTTTTGCGCTACACAGTGAACATGCTGCATCCAGGAGGACGAGGTTTAGATTGTGCGCACAGCAGTGCACGTAAAATGCCTTCTGGGAGCACTGTTGTTTGACCCTTGCTTGCAGCTCTGATAAATGACCTGACATTGTTCTTGCCCCATCATATGCCTGGCCCCGGATAAGTTTAACATCCAGACCTAATGCATTGAGTGCATTTACAAGTACATAATTTTTTTATCTGCGTTGCTGCATGGAAGCTCTTCAAACTGAATAAAGCGCTCCATATTCTGGCCCGTTTCAGTGACCTTTGGGCACAATCTGCCTGACTGAACATGTATTTTTGTTGCTAAAGGTGCTGACAAGGTTCTGTGCAGCCTCGACTTGGAGCCTTGCCACCGACGAGCGGCGACAGCAAGACTGTGCATACCCGAACGTTAACTCGGCGCATTGGCTGCGGTACACCTCAAAAACACTAGGTGGCTTGTGGTACACTCATGTCCATTACATATGACGCTATCGTGTTGTTTACCAAGAACTTGCAATCATGTCGGTGGGGGGACATTTTATTGTCCCTCCATTTCAAAACTCATTCCGGTGAGCCTGCAGAAGTCTTTGCTAGATGAGGGACAAGCACTGTTAAATGAGGAAATTGCATTTCCTCATTCCTCACAACAAGTACGTCCAATCACAGCTCTCGTGCTGGTCACGTCGCGTTGACGCCGCGGAGTCACATTTTTGAGGAGCTGCACGACCCCTCCGCCGAGCTGCGCCAATAGGCCGGCCAGCTGCGGCGACCCCCTCGGCGCAGTCAGCGCCGGCGATTTCGCTCAAGCATAATTTGCGCTTATGACGCAATTGTATTTGTTCTTCCGGTTCAGCGTTAGCCGGCCGGACGGTAAACATCAGTAAACTGTAAACTAAGAATGAAGTTTGGCAACATTCAGCAGCTACACTGTGGCCAATTTCAGACATGCTCATAGCGTTGCTGCGAGGAGCCGATGGCTGTACCCGGTTGGCATTTAACATTAGTTACAAAAGCACGTCGACAGTGTTTTCTCACTGCCAGTAACAGTAGGGGTTGACAGATACTACCTAGTCCGACCGGACACACAGCCCTCGCTGCTCGTTAAAAATGTCCAAATAGGCGTTATTCTGATAAACGGGTCACATATTTGGAATGTTACCTTCTCATCCGAAAGAATATTAAAACTTTATAACCGTTTGTTTTTTTTGCTTGAAAACAGCTTTTTGGCACGTCTAAAAATGATAAAAGATAAAGGTAGGAGTAATCTACTTCCGGGTCTAAAATGGAATAACGATTACAAAATGACGTTATGCAGAAGCGTCCTGATATGTGCAAATGATAAGGTAAATACAAGGAGTCACCTGCAGGTAAAAAAAAAACAAAAGTTAATACATCATAAAAAAGGGCTCAGATCGAGTATTCATTCAAACCATTGGGCTCAACTGTGTTTAAGGTGTGTATCCAATATGCTTCCCTCTTAAGCAATTGGTTGATGATGTTTCCCCTTCTTGGATTGGGTAAGACTCTCTCAATGCCTATACATTTCAAAGAGGCTGCAGAGCCATGATTTCTGTCATTGTAGTGGCGGGCAATTGCATAATCCATGTTGCCATTTCTTATAGCTGCCTTGTGTTCTGCCATTCTCTATTTAAGATTGTGTTTGGTTTGGCCGACCTATATGAGACCACAAGAACATTTAAGCATGTAGACTACATGTGTGGTCATGCAGTTGATTAATTCTTTTAATCTGTATTTTTCTCTTGTACACTAGAAGGACCAGAATTCCATAACTAGAACGATAGATTCCAAACTCTATAATCTCTCATGATAAATACCCAATTGAGAGATTAATGCATTGTGTTAAGATATATTTAAAAAGACAAAACAACACCAAAATGTGAAAATAGAGACTACAAATATAGAACCCTGAGAAACTCAGTGAGGTCGAAATGACTGCCTATGGTCTTTCTAGGTAAAAATGCGAATATTTTATTTGCCTTTTGTGGCCTAATTCAAGTCAAAACTATTTTAAATGTAAAGTCAGGTACCAGCAGCATTGTATTTTTTAACTCAACAAAGTTATTGCACATCATTTCAAAAAGGTCAAAATGACCACTGTGGTCTTTCTAGTGTTAAAGACTTTTGTGTTAAAGGTATTTGAGCAATGTATGCATCGACCACACTTGTTTTTTCCCATAGACTTCCTGAGAGAGCCAGTTGGTTTTCACTGCAGACTCTCTATACATGGATTTAACTATAGAATCACTGATGTTTCTGCCGCTTTTGTAGCAAAAACGGGGCAAAGAGGCAGCTAAATGTTTGAGGCTAGGGTCACAATCCAAGATTCTCCAATGTTTCTTTATGATGTTCTTGACTTCTCCTGAGACATTATTATACTCTGACACAAAGGTGGCCTTTTTGTCTGTGCTTTTCTGAGGAGGGTACAGTAGTTGTTTTCATTCTAGGGTTCTAGTTTTACTGACAGCTACATCTAGAGATCTCTCGCTATAACCTCTGTCTTTAAAGCGTCTCCTCATCTCTTGAGCTTTTAATTCAAAGTCAGATTCTCTGCTGCATATAGGTGTGTGTGTGTGTGCGTGCGTGTGTGTGTGTGTGTGTGTGTGTGTGTGCGCGTGTGCGTGCGTGTGTGTGCGCGTGTGTGTGTGTGTGTGTGTGTGCGCGTGTGCGTGCGTGTGTGTGTGTGTGTGTGTGCGCATGTGCGTGCGTGTGTGTGTGTGTGTGTGTGCGCGTGTGCGTGCGTGTGTGTGTGTGTGTGTGCGCGTGTGCGTGCGTGTGTGTGTGCGTGCGTGCGTGTGTGCGTGTGTGCGTGCGTGCGTGTGCATGTGAAAATTAAGCTGCTTTCACACATGTTTGGAATTCAGGAGTTATCTAGAGGCCATACGGATGGCTGTCATATGTGAATGTCTGCATGCAGCTCATGCGCGCTCCCGCGGAGCCTCCTCCTAGACGGAGGAAAGTGTACCCCGAGCCGTAGTCGCAGAAGCGTATTGTCCCCCCCCCCCCCCTCCAGAGCTCCGTGAGCTCGTGAGTGCATGAGGACAGAGACGATCGTGACAGATTATTATTATATAAATAGTCGATGTGAATGAGCAGCAAAAAACACATGCCATTTGGTTTTCAAATGAAGCTCAAAACTGCTCCGTGTGCGACAGCCAACATGTTGCGGATTGCTGGATTGAAAGGCTCATGGCTCTGATCTGATTTCATGTCTGCTTCGCACAGCACACATTTAATAAGCATTTTTGGACGCGAGGGTCGTCCCGCTTCCCAGTATTGGACATCGCCAGGTAGGGTATCTGGATCTGGTTGCGCTTTGATTTAACGTTTACACAGCGTTCGCGCAAATTCCAAGTAGCGTCAAGTCAGGCAGTATAAAACGAAAACTTCGGGGTATAACCTTCGCAATAATGGCAATTTAATAAAGTAAATGCACGTGTAATGTTTTTTTGTGTGTGTTTCGAAAGATACAGAACGGAGATAAACTGGAAGAATATCTGCTCCCTTCGAAAAGTCAATTTTAACCCGTAGTGAGTCGACATTCTGATTTTTTGTTACTAAGTAATACAACATTTATTTTATTTTGAAGGTAAAAACGTCTAGCTTCCTGTATTCTGTATAATTCTAGTAGGTTTGAGGCATTTTAGGACTGAACATAGCAAAGACCTGTTTTGTTTGTACTGCTTGCGACTCGAGGAAATCGATGCATCTGGGCGTGAGTTGTAGGGTTGTTTAATTAATTACTAACGTTATGCGCAAACGATTATATGCCGTGAACGTTAGGCAGTTATCGCCCATTATGTATTTTTAGTTTTCACAACTGTGTGGTCATGCCCAAATTCCCCCACCCCCGCCGCCCGCCCCCTCTCTACTTTACAAACTCTGCGGAGGTGCTACTCATGTGTGAATGCAACATGCCTCATGTGTGAAAGGGTACACTTCACCTATCATCCGGGGCAGGCTCAGTGGGGGGCAACCCTGACCTGATCCGGAGTTCATGTGTGAAAGTGGCTTTAGTGTTGTAGGTTAGTTGGTGTGTGAAGAGTTTAGATTTGTATTGGAAAACGCTTTCTAGCCATCAGAACCAACACAGTCTCACAGGAAATTGTAAAATAGCAACGTTTTGGACCAACGTTGCTATGTTACAATTTCGGCTCCAAAATTGTAAAATGGTAACGTTTTAGGTTTAGGGCCTGGGGAGAGGTTAGGGTCAGGGTCTGGGGAGAGGTTAGGGTTAGGGTCTGGGGAGAGGTTAGGGTTAGGGTCTGGGGAGAGGTTAGGGTCTGGGGAGAGGTTAGAGTTAGGGTCTGGGGAGAGGTTAGGTCTGGGGAGAGGTTAGACCTCGTTCACACAGGACGCAAGCAGAACGTAAGCAGAACTGAAGCTTGAAGCAGACACAAGCTGAACGTATGCCTTACCGTTCACACAAGACACCTTGTCTTTTCCTCTCAGCGCCTACTCTCGTGTCTCGTGCTTTGAACCCGTCCACAACTCCCATTGACTTCATGCCTCACGGCTTCACGGCTTCAGCGTCACACTTGGAAATTCTGCGTCAATCCTGAGTGATCGCTTCGGCGTGGCGTGAGCGTGGCTTCAGCGTGGCGTGAGCGTGGCTTCAGCGTGGCGTGAGCGTCTTCACCTGTTAACAAGGACGCCGAAATGAAACTTGTGGGTTCAGTGTAGGTATACAGCTTCGGTTGAGCGTTGCTTCGGCGTACTGTGTGAACGGGCCTTAGGGTTAGGGACTGGGGAGAGGTTAGGGACTGGGGAGAGGTTAGGGTGTGGGGAGAGGTTAGGGTGTGGGGAGAGGTTAGGGACTGAGGAGAGGTTAGGGTCTGGGGAGAGGTTAGGGTGTGGGGAGAGGTTAGGGTGTGGGGAGAGGTTAGGGTGTGGGGAGAGGTTAGAGACTGGGGAGAGGTTAGGGACTGGGGAGAGGTTAGGGACTGGGGAGAGGTTAGGGTGTGGGGAGAGGTTAGGGTGTGGGGAGAGGTTAGGGACTGGGGAGAGGTTAGGGTGTGGGGAGAGGTTAGGGTGTGGGGAGAGGTTAGGGACTAGGGAGGGGTTAGGGTCTGGGGAGAGGTTAAGGACTGGGGAGAGGTTAGGGACTGGGGAGAGGTTAAGGACTGGGGAGAGGTTAGGGACTGGGGAGAGGTTAGGGTGTGGGGAGAGGTTAGGGACTGGGGAGAGGTTAGGGTGTGGGGAGAGGTTAGGGTGTGGGGAGAGGTTAGGGACTGGGGAGAGGTTAGGGACTGGGGAGAGGTTAGGGACTGGGGTGAGGTTAGGGACTGGGGAGAGGTTAGGGTGTGGGGAGAGGTTAGGGTGTGGGGAGAGGTTAGGGACTGGGGAGAGGTTAGGGTGTGGGGAGAGGTTAGGGTCTGGGGAGAGGTTAAGGACTGGGGAGAGGTTAGGGTCTGGGGAGAGGTTAGGGACAAGGGAGAGGTTAGGGTCTGGGGAGAGGTTAGGGTGTGGGGAGAGGTTAGGGTGTGGGGAGAGGTTAGAGACTGGGGAGAGGTTAGGGTGTGGGGAGAGGTTAGGGACTGGGGAGAGGTTAGGGTGTGGGGAGAGGTTAGGGACTGGGGAGAGGTTAGGGTGTGGGGAGAGGTTAGGGTCTGGGGAGAGGTTAAGGACTGGGGAGAGGTTAGGGACTGGGGAGAGGTTAGGGACTGGGGAGAGGTTAGGGTCTGGGGAGAGGTTAGGGTCTGGGGAGAGGTTAGGGACTAGGGAGAGGTTAGGGTCTGGGGAGAGGTTAGCGTGTGGGGAGAGGTTAGGGTCTGGGGAGAGGTTAGGGACTGGGGAGAGGTTAGGGACTGGGGAGAGGTTAGGGACTAGGGAGAGGTTAGGATCTGGGGAGAGGTTAGGGTCTGGGGAGAGGTTAGGGTCTGGGGAGAGGTTAGGGTCTGGGGAGAGGGAGAGGTTAGGGTCTGGGGAGAGGTTAGGGTCTGGGGAGAGGTTAGGATCTGGGGATAGGTTAGGGTGTGGGGAGAGGTTAGGGTGTGGGGAGAGGTTAGGATCTGGGGAGAGGTTAGGGTATGGGGAGAGGTTAGGGTCTGGGGAGAGGTTAAGGACTGGGGAGAGGTTAGGGTCTGGGGAGAGGTTAGGGACAAGGGAGAGGTTAGGGTCTGGGGAGAGGTTAGGGTGTGGGGAGAGGTTAGGGTGTGGGGAGAGGTTAGAGACTGGGGAGAGGTTAGGGTGTGGGGAGAGGTTAGGGACTGGGGAGAGGTTAGGGTGTGGGGAGAGGTTAGGGACTGGGGAGAGGTTAGGGTGTGGGGAGAGGTTAGGGTCTGGGGAGAGGTTAAGGACTGGGGAGAGGTTAGGGACTGGGGAGAGGTTAGGGACTGGGGAGAGGTTAGGGTCTGGGGAGAGGTTAGGGTCTGGGGAGAGGTTAGGGACTAGGGAGAGGTTAGGGTCTGGGGAGAGGTTAGCGTGTGGGGAGAGGTTAGGGTCTGGGGAGAGGTTAGGGACTGGGGAGAGGTTAGGGACTGGGGAGAGGTTAGGGACTAGGGAGAGGTTAGGATCTGGGGAGAGGTTAGGGTCTGGGGAGAGGTTAGGGTCTGGGGAGAGGTTAGGGTCTGGGGAGAGGTTAGGGTCTGGGGAGAGGTTAGGGTCTGGGGAGAGGTTAGGATCTGGGGAGAGGTTAGGGTCTGGGGAGAGGTTAGGGTCTGGGGAGAGGTTAGGATCTGGGGAGAGGTTAGGGTGTGGGGAGAGGTTAGGGTGTGGGGAGAGGTTAGGATCTGGGGAGAGGTTAGGGTATGGGGAGAGGTTAGGGTCTGGGGAGAGGTTAGGGTGTGGGGAGAGGTTAGGGTCTGGGGAGAGGTTAGGGTCTGGGGAGAGGTTAGGATCTGGGGAGAGGTTAGGGTGTGGGGAGAGGTTAGGGTGTGGGGAGAGGTTAGGGTGTGGGGAGAGGTTAGGATCTGGGGAGAGGTTAGGGTCTGGGGAGAGGTTAGGGTCTGGGGAGGGGTTAGGGTCTGGGGAGAGGTTAGGGTGTGGGGAGAGGTTAGGGTCTGGGGAGAGGTTAAGGACTGGGGAGAGGTTAGGGACTGGGGAGAGGTTAGGGACTGGGGAGAGGTTAGGGTCTGGGGAGAGGTTAGGGTCTGGGGAGAGGTTAGGGACTAGGGAGAGGTTAGGGTCTGGGGAGAGGTTAGCGTGTGGGGAGAGGTTAGGGTCTGGGGAGAGGTTAGGGACTGGGGAGAGGTTAGGGACTGGGGAGAGGTTAGGGACTAGGGAGAGGTTAGGATCTGGGGAGAGGTTAGGGTCTGGGGAGAGGTTAGGGTCTGGGGAGAGGTTAGGGTCTGGGGAGAGGTTAGGGTCTGGGGAGAGTTTAGGGTCTGGGGAGAGGTTAGGGTCTGGGGAGAGGTTAGGATCTGGGGAGAGGTTAGGGTGTGGGGAGAGGTTAGGATCTGGGGAGAGGTTAGGGTATGGGGAGAGGTTAGGGTCTGGGGAGAGGTTAGGGTGTGGGGAGAGGTTAGGGTCTGGGGAGAGGTTAGGATCTGGGGAGAGGTTAGGGTGTGGGGAGAGGTTAGGGTGTGGGGAGAGGTTAGGGTGTGGGGAGAGGTTAGGATCTGGGGAGAGGTTAGGGTCTGGGGAGAGGTTAGGGTCTGGGGAGAGGTTAGGGTCTGGGGAGGGGTTAGGGTCTGGGGAGAGGTTAGGGTGTGGGGAGAGGTTAGGGTCTGGGGAGAGGTTAGGGTCTGGGGAGAGGTTAGGATCTGGGGAGAGGTTAGGGTGTGGGGAGAGGTTAGGATCTGGGGAGGGGTTAGGGTCTGGGGAGAGGTTAGGATCTGGGGAGAGGTTAGGGTGTGGGGAGAGGTTAGGGTGTGGGGAGAGTTTAAAGTGTGGGGAGAGGTTAGGGTGTGGGGAGAGTTTAGGGTGTGGGGAGAGGTTAGGGTGTGGGGAGAGGTTACTGGGGAGAGGTTAGGGTGTGGGGAGAGGTTACTGGGGAGAGGTTAGGGTGTGGGGGTAACATAGCAACGTTGGTCCAAAATGTTGCTATTTTATTTTGGAGACCGGACTGACAGAACTGCAATGTCACATGGTCAGGTGACTCAGTGTTGTTTTTT
>NC_139628.1:19854859-19999859 GCF_964638095.1 Poromitra crassiceps | reverse complement strand
AATATTATTGATAGGGTTAGGAAAAAAAACGCTCCCGATGTGTAAGGACCTTAAGCCTTTACTGCAGCAATTCTGTCACTTACTACAGTATACTGGTATTCCTTTTTCAAATACTATACGTCAGAATAGAGGTCCGCTACCTGACCCGAACCCGACGGTCAGGTAGGGCTTGATTATCTCGGCCACGGGCCGGGCTAGGGCCTAAATTGTAGACCCGTGCAGGGCTCTACGTCAGCGTCCTCACACTTTTTCACATCAAAGACGCCCATTTGATGAGATTTAGTTCCAGGGTCTCCCATCTGATAAGACTTTTGCTTTTAGATGTTTTATTACAGAAAGAAACCCATGACCAAAACATTGTGTCATTGTGTTACTTATGGAGGGAATTATAGTGACAATACATTATTCCCATTTTTGCTGGGGACCTCCTCAAGGGCCCCACTTTGAAAGCCACTACATTCTACAAAGTAAAGAGTCATTCACTTTTGAATAGAGAGACAAAGTGACCGCCTACTTCCTGCTTCAGCACTGTACCAGAGATTTTCATCCGCCATTTATTTTCCCATGGAAATTTTGTAAAATGCTTATAAAAATAGTTTTACTTCATCAAACCAAATGGTTCAGCGATATTTAGAATCGGGAAAGACCATAGAACATTTTATTCCGACCAAAACTAAAAAAACAACACAGAAAAAATATTTCTTTAAATCTGTGATTTTTTTATGTTTTGGTCTGAGTGAAATGTTATGTGGTCTCTCCTGTTTATAACCACGTTGGCTGACTTGGGACAAATCCTGTTTGAGGAGTGGAATGCCATCCCACAGCAGTGTGTGACCAGCATGAGGAGGAGGTGCCAGGCTGTTGTGGCTGCTTATGATTCTTCCACACGCTACTGAGGCTCCTGACTGTTTGTTAAATGATTAAATTGTAAAATTGCCAATATGTCTTGTTTCTTCCTTGTTACTGATATACTTCAAATCATCCAATCCACCAAACAAGAGTCAATAGCAACAGCAGAATAAGCTGTTTGGCATTGACAGAGAAGATTTTGTCACATTTTTTTACATTTTTGAGCGCAACCCACATACTCGGCTGTGCTGCTCATTCCACAAATGCATGTTCCTTACAAATGGGGCAATATTTAAAAGAGAAATAAACAGACTTTACAACGGTATAAAATCTATTCCCAAGAAGCATTGTTGCAATATATATATATATATATATATTAATGTTAGAACACAGACTCGGCTATAGATCTTACATTAGTATCAGATTTGTTGGCAGGTGTATGTACATGGGAAGTAGTGAGAGAAACGACTGTGGGAAGTGATCATTATCCTATAGTGACTGAAGTAGGCTGGAGGTTAGAAGAATATGACACTGGAGGAGTGCAGAATTGGTCCTTTAGTGGTGTTGATTGGGAGGTATTTAGGGGTGTTACTGACCAAGAAATGGGGAAAATTAATGTTGATGAAGATGTTGATCAATTAAATGTTTGTGTGTGCAGAGCTATGCTAGAGGGAGGTAGAAAAAGTTATTAAGAAAAAGGGAGGTAAGAGTAAAAGTAAGATTGTACCATGGTGGACAAAGGAATGTGATGAAGCAATTAAGTCTAAAAAATAAAGGTTTTTAGAGTGTTGAAAAGGAATCATAGTTTTCAGAATCTTGTAGAATATAAAAGGTTGCAGGCAAATCTAAGGACATAGCAAAGACCCGTTTTATTTTTAGCGCTCGAGACTCGAGGAAATCGATGCATCTGGGCGTGAGTTGTAGGGTTGTTTAATTAATTACTAACGTTATGCGCAAACGATTATATGCCGTGAACGTTAGGCAGTTATCGCCCATTATGTATTTTTAGCAACTTGTTTTCAGACTCTGCATGTCGTGATAGTTTGTTGAATGTCAATGCGATTCACTTAAGGCTATGCTCAGACAGTGAAGTGCAGCTGTGTGGTTAGTTTTCACAACTCCCCATTGTGTGGTCATGCTCAAATTCCCCCCACCCCGCCCCCTCTCTACTTTACACCCGGAGGTGCTCCACATGTATGAAAGCAACATGCCTCATGTCTGAAAGGGTACACTTCACGTATCCCCCGGGTCAGGCTCAGGGCAAGCAACCCTGACCTGACCCGGAGTTCATGTCTGAAAGTGGCTATACAGGCCTCCAGCTGGTATCAGTCAGAAAGACGGGGGAGCTGGGAAAACCTGGCAGCCAAGCAGGTCTTCCATTTGTGGAAAGCATTTTGTGACAAGTAAGCTTTTGTCTCATTTATTAATTTTCATTATAAAAGAAACACGTTATTTGGAGTTGTTGGCGTTGTGTTAGCTAGGCTAACGTAACAAGTAGCTTGCTAATGCTAGCTTTTTATCACTATCGAGCATTGGACCTGGCTCTGTGTGTGTGTGTTCGCTGAAGGCCAGTAAGTTAGCTAACTAGTTTAGTTGATGTTGATAATGCCATAGGAATGAAGATTGACGTTACAGCACCATAAGAAGCTCTCTACATAAAAACAATTTAGGGAAGTTGTAGCTTCCACTTATTATGCTTTTATTGGGACACTCAGGCTGAGTGAGGTAAGGCAGAGCCGATCAAATACATAGCAGTCAACTTGAAACATCGCTTATGATGGTCTCGACCTAGTTTCAAGATGAAGACCAGACACGCTGCCTCACGCCACATGTAATCTAGAAACATAGCGACCTCAGCATCACATGTAATCCTAGCGTGACAACAAGTGCAGTAATCCTAGAGTGACGCGTTAATGCCGTCAGTGCAGTAGTGACGCACTTGCCTAGGTGACGGCGTTAATGTCGTCAGTACCGAGGCTATGACGTGGCAGTATTTATAGCCACGCCGAGCGCACCACAGCCCTTGTTCCCTGCCCTCTAGCCGCTGCACTAAGCTGATCCAATTCCTTCTCTGGAAGCCGCGTTTCACCTCTCAAGCTGCCCATTCCTCCAGATCCTGCTATCAAGCCATCCGCATTCATACCAGCCATCCGCACTAACGAGACCACTCACCGTTCGCTCCTGCACCATGTCGGGCCGTGAAAACGAAGACTTCGAAGTGCAGTACCAGTTCGAGCTCGAGGCATCCAGCTCCGACGAGGACTTGCCCGTCGAACCATCCACGCCCGGGCACGGGCTGCAACAGGCAAGCGGACGGCAGCAGGCTTCGGCAGCACCAAACGCATCTCAGACGGGGGACCTCATCGCCAGGGGAAGACAAGCGGGGCCGGCGCGCAGAGGAGGTAGAGCGCGCGGCCGAGGAAAGAAAGCAAACGGTGCCAAGTCACGAGGACAAGTAGCAACTCGCAGTCGCGCAAGGGACGAAGTGGAGAGCGCTCCGGGCCCGGGCACGAGCACTCGGGGGCGCGGAGGGAAGCAAACGCGCGCCCCCGTGAGGAGCGCAGCAGCCCCAGCCAAAGCATACGGCAGGCCATTAGGGCCAAAAATCGTCGCGAAAATCAATAACGCCGCTCAAATTCCCGCGAGGAGCTCAGCCGCCCCGCCTGAGGCACATGGCAGGCCAACAGCTCCGCAAATCCCCTCAGGCTTCCCACCCGCCGCGGCAGGCCCCCCGGCCCCGCCCAGGCGGCAGGGGGGGGGGGCTGGCCGCAGCCATGCATTCTATAACAGAGACCCTTAGCGGGTTCCAGGCTTGCCTGGAGGCCATGCGCCCAGCGCAGCCACCAGTCCAGCAGGCGGTGCCCATACAACCAGCAGTGCCCGCAGACCCAACCCCCATGCCTTACCCAACCCCCATGCCCTATCCACCGGCGGCAGCAGTAGCGGAACCCAGCATGCTCCTCGCCCCTCCCACTCACCCATTCCTTCCCAGGCAACCAGCGGCGGGCGCAGCGCAGCCCAGCACGCTGCCTGCCCTACCCGCCACACCGTACCCATTTTGGCCCTTCCAACCGGCGGCGGCCTCAGCACAGCCCAGCGCGCCACCCGCTCCTCCCGCCCAGATGTGGCCCTTCCAACCGGCGGCGGCCTCAGCCCAGCCCAGCGCGCCACCTGCTCAGATGTGGCCCTTCCAACTGGCGGCGGCCTCAGCCCAGCCCAGCGCGCCACCTGCTCCTCCCGCCCAGATGTTCTCCCTGGCTTCAGCGCTGCCCGAGTTCACTTTCGGTAAGCGTTACATTCCCCAGTCGGCCGGCATCTCTCCCAAGCTAAAGTCCAAAATCCTGCAGGGCCAGAACGTCAATCTAGTCAGCATTCTCCTGCCCTCACCGGAATGCAGCAAGAAAATCACGAGCGCGGACACCAGCGTTCTAAGTTCGTCCGACCCCCGCCTACACAGGGACCTCACCATAACGGAGTTCACGAGCGCGTTCGGAGTTTTCTGCGACGTAATTTGTACAGTGTACCCCGAACGCCGAGCCGAGCTGGACAGATATCTGGCACTAATAACGGATCTCGCCTTGAGGTTCGGGAGGGGCGTCTTCTACCAATACCACAAAGCGTTCTCCCACAAGGCCGCCCTGAGCATTTCCGAAGCCAACTCCCGGGTAGACTGGTCCATCCTGGACGGTGACATAATGACGATGCTGGGAGGGGCAGGGCAGGTGATCACGTGCTTCTCCCGCGGCGAAGCAGGGCACACAGCGCCTCTCTGCCCAAAGGCGGCCTTCCAGCCTCCCGCCAGCCGCGACGGCGCACCCCGCTCGACCCGCACGGCGCAGGCCCCCAACGGGTCCGTCTCGAGCCACCAGGTGGGTGTCCCATACTACCCGTTAACATGCAATAATTTTAACGACAGATCATGTACCCACGATAATTGTGTAAATTGTTCGTACCTACACGTGTGCTCCGACTGCAGGGACGCCCACCCCCGCTCCATCTGCCCCCGAAAGTTCCGCCCCCAGAGGCAGGGCCCCAACACCAAGAGGGACAAAACGGGCTTTCAACGGCCCTAAAATGCCACCCGTCCACGCCCATCGACGTCCTGGCCCTAGCCCAGGAACTCTCCCAGCATCCCAATCGCGTATTCGTCGATTACTTACTGACCGGCCTCTCTCAGGGTTTCAAGGTCGGCGTAACCACAACCCCTACAACCTCCCTCGTCTCTAGAAATTCGCAATCAGCCCTGAAGGAGCCCGAGATAGTCTCCCAACTGCTCAACAAGGAGGTTTCCAAAGGATTCGTAATCGGCCCTTTTAAGTCCCCCCCCTTCCCGGTGTTCCGGACAAGCCCAATTGGCATCGCCACGCGCAAGTATTCCGGGAAGAAACGGTTGACTTTCGACCTTTCCTCGCCCCGCCACGGTCCCTTCCCTAGCATAAATAGCCTCATTCCCCCCGAGCCCTTCTCGCTATATTACGCCAACATAGACAACGCCATCCACCTCATCAAGCTCGCGGGGCGAGGCGCCTGGCTCTCCAAAGCAGACATCTCAGATGCCTTCAAGGTCATGCCCATCCACCCCTCGCAATGGGCGCTGTTCGGGGTTAAATGGGAGTCCAGGTTTTACTTCGCGGTTAGGCTCACATTCGGTTGCAGGAGCAGCCCTGCCATCTTCAACTCACTGTCAGAAGCGCTATGCTGGATACTGCTGAACAACGTGCGTGTCCCCGCCGTGCTCCACCTCCTAGACGACTTCCTGTTAGTCGACCCCCCGTCAGCGCCCTCTGTCTCCCTAAGCAAGCTGAAGGAACTATTTCGAAGGCTGGGCGTGCCTCTAGCAGAGGAGAAAACTTCCGGTCCCGCGGCAGCACTCGAGTTCCTGGGCATTAACCTCGACTCCGAACTCATGCAGGCCTCTCTCCCCTCTGAGAAGCTAACGCAGATCCGCGAGATAGCCCACTCTCACACGGCAGCGGCCTGGATCTCAAAACGAGAGCTCCTATCCCTTCTCGGCCATCTAAATTTCGCCATGCGCATAATTCCCCAGGGCCGCTCGTTCATTTCGAGGCTACTCGACCTGGCATCCTCAGTCCCCGAGCTCCATGACCCGGTTACTCTCGATGAAGGCTGCCGGTCCGACCTCAAGTTCTGGTCCCACCTATTAAACGACTGGAACGGGATTTCCTTTTTCTACGACGACGTCATCTCGTCAGCCGACGATCTAAAATTTTTCACAGACGCGGCCCCGTCCCGAGGTTTTAGGGGGTTCTTCCAAAGGCAATGGTTCGCCGGGGCATGGCCAAAGCAGTTCGCCGGCTTGGATCAGTCCTCCGCTCTGTTCGAGATTTTTCCCATAGTGGTCGCTTGCCACCTGTGGGGACGCTCCTGGGCGAGGAAACGCATAGCCGTCAAATGCGATAATGCGGCGGCAGTGGCCATAGTCAACAAAGGGCGCTCCTCCTCCCCCGACATCATGCCTTTCGTCCGGCGGCTGACTTGGCTCGCGGTCACCCATAATTTCATCATCGTTGCTCATCACCTCCCCGGGCACTCTAACATCCTTGCTGACCACCTTTCTCGTTTTAATTTTCAGGCATTCCGCAACCTCCATCCGGCAGCCGACGCGTCTCCAATGCCGCTTCCCCCGTTCTCGGCTCTCACCCTCTCATGAGTCCGGACCCACGTCCTAGGCCCCCAGCACCCCCTCACGATCCCCGCCTCACCCAGCTACTCCACGTCACTCAGTCCTACATCGGGGGGGGCTGGCCAGCTCCACAGCCAGAGCCTACGACGGCGCCTGGCGGTCGTTCTCCTTTTTCTGTGCCTCGGTCAATCTCCCCGTTCTCCCAATCCTGATCCCCAATGTATGCGCTTTCATAACGTTCTGCGTATCCGTCCGCCATCTCCGTCCCCCCTACGTCCGTAGCTTGGTGGCGGGGATCCAATTCCACGCCAGGCGCTATGACCCCGAATTTCCCAGTCTATTTTCCGTCCCCGTTATAAAAGCTCTGCTAAAGGGCATCGCCAAAGCCTTCCCGACCGCCCCCGACTCTAGGCGTCTCATAACTCTCCCCGTGCTACGGCAGCTTCTAGGGCGCACGAGAGACGGCTGTTTCTCTCCCCTGCAAGATTCACTTCTAGAATGCGTGTTCTTGTTAGCCTTCTACGGGTTCCTCCGCGTCGGCGAGTTCACATGCCCGGCGTCGTTCGACCCCTCCCGGGACGTGACCCGGTCCGACCTAAGCTTCCACCCCGATCATTATAGTCTCTTCCTTAAGCACACCAAGGCGGGTAGAGCCTGCTCCATTATCGTCGCTCGCAACAATTCCCCCTTCTGCCCCTTTGCCTCCATGGCCCGCTACCTAGAGATTCGACCCCAGACCGGCCCGTCCGCCCCCCTGTTCCTCATCTCACCCCTCCATCTCATGACAAGAGCCTGGTTCACTCTCCACCTCAAGCGGATCCTCCAGATGTGCGACCTCCCAGCGGAGCACTATTCCGGCCACTCCTTCAGGATCGGCGCGGCCACATCAGCCGCCGCGCAAGGGGCGTCCTCCGCCTCCCTGCAACAGATGGGCCGCTGGTCCTCGTCAGCCTACGCGGCCTACATCCGACCAGAGCAGGCCGCCATATTGTCTGCCCAAAGATCTCTCCTCCCCTAGGCGTCACATGGTAAGCACATGGCATCCATCCCTACATTCCTCGCAATAGCCGTGACTTCACATTTCATTGGTGGTGGACTCCCCGAATCAGTGTCGATCTAATTGATTAAGCGCTCCAGGTGTCGAGCAGCCTGCAAGTGCTCGGCGTTGAACAGCCCGCAACAAATCACTAATTCCGACCACGGTAGACTACTCGAAGTGTTCTAGGTGCCGAGCAGCCTGCAAGTGTTCTAGGTGCCGAGCAGCCTGTAGTCACACCACTAATTCAGACCCCAGCAGACTACTCAAAGTGTTCTAGGTGCCGAGCAGCCTGCAAGTGTTCTGGGTGCCGAGCAGCCCGTAGTCTCCCCACTAATCCAGACCCCTGGACTACTCAAAGTGTTCTAGGGTGCCGAGCAGCCTGCAAGTGTTCCAGGTGCCGAGCAGCCTGTAGTCAGGGGGGGGGGGCTCAATCCAAATCTCAAAACCGAGGGGGCTCAACCCAAATCTCAACACTGAGGCAGCTTCACTAATTCAGACCTCAATAGACGACTCGAAGTGTTCTAGGTGCCGAGCAGCCTGCAAGTGTTCCAGGTGCCGAGCAGCCTGTAGTCACATAACTAATCCGGCAAGACCTCAGCAGACGACTCGAAGTGTTCCAGGTGCCGAGCAGCCTGTAGTCAGTCAGTTTGGGGGGGGGGGTTCAACGCCGAACTATGCCAACGCCGAATTATGCCGAACTATGCCAACGCCGAATCATGCCGTAAGTCGCCGTGCTGCCGAGCCAACCGGCCGGCGACAAGCGTCGCCTTCCGCCCAGCGCCCGCTGCATCGCGAGGCGAGCAGACCGGTCGGCCTTTCAGGTTTCTCTCTTTTGGGGGGTTCTCCGAGCAGATGCCCTCCCGCCTCAAGAAGAGAGGCATCTTGCCACGGAGTCACTACGCCAAAGAATCAGTTGCCATGCTGCCACGCCATCAGAATTAATGCCATACCGCTTCAGGCCATGAATCCTATCGCCATGCCATACTTTAATAAAGCTTGCTGATTAACCTTACCCTCTGGTCTCTCATGATTGAAATGATGGTCTCGACCTAGTTTCAAGATGAAGACCAGACACGCTGCCTCACGCCACATGTAATCTAGAAACATAGCGACCTCAGCATCACATGTAATCCTAGCGTGACAACAAGTGCAGTAATCCCAGAGTGACGCGTTAATGCCGTCAGTGCAGTAGTGACGCACTTGCCTAGGTGACGGCGTTAATGTCGTCAGTACCGAGGCTATGACGTGGCAGTATTTATAGCCACGCCGAGCGCACCACAGCCCTTGTTCCCTGCCCTCTAGCCGCTGCACTAAGCTGATCCAATTCCTTCTCTGGAAGCCGCGTTTCACCCCACCCACCTCCCCAGTCCACCACCAATGTATTGACTCCCGAAGAATCCCCTACGGGGGGGGTTCTCCGAGCAGATGCCCTCCCGCCTCAAGAAGAGAGGCATCTTGCCACGGAGTCACTACGCCAAAGAATCAGTTATATCTTGGCATGTATGATATCACTGATGACATCACAACTGCACTTATTACATCATCGATGACCTCGCAGTTGCAGCGAGTGACATCATCGATGACCTCATAGTTGCAGTGACATCATCGATGACCACAGTTGCGTGACACCGATGACGGCGGTGTTCCATTGTGTCTGCAGCATGCGAGGGCCTTTTCCACAAAGAAATGAATGAGGCCCCAAAGTCTTGTTTCTCTGAACATCTGTTTAAATTGAGTTATGTTGTGCAGTGAGTCACATTCTGATTATGGGTCAACCTCATCCTCTTTTTGTTTAGTTACGTTTTAGTCGACTAAAGTTTTGAGTATTTTAGTCTCGTCCTAGTCTTGGGGGGAAAGGTAGTTGACGAACATTTTTCGTCATCGTTTTTGTCGACGAAACCACTACCACTAGCCTACCTGGACATTTATAACTAACTATCTTCTAATCTAGAGCCTCCGGGTCCTTTAGTGGAGAGGCATTGCCTGCCTATAAATCACTAGATGCATACAATGATCTTTCTGGCCATGTGAACAATATAAAGCAGCACAACATCTCAACAGAGAGGTTACATTCATCACTGCAGCTGTCATCCCTGGGCAGTGAGCTGTAGATGGTCATTAGCTGACCCACCTTAGCACCCCTGGCTGTGTTTAGACAGGAAACATGCTTGTAGGTGGTCATTGCACATGCATGGTTAGGAGAGCGGGCTCTACCACCCTTTTGCTTTGTACTTATTTTGGATTTTGGTATCTTGATTAATTCAATTAGAACATGTTTTGTTACTTGAGTCTTGGCATCCTTTATGTATTTGGTCTCCTTTTAAGCTTTATATTGTTTATGGAGGTGTGTAACACTACATAATTAATTGTAGATAATTGTATATCATGATTGTATGTTCCCATGACTAATAATCCTGTAATTAGATATATTGTTTTATATTTTCAATTACCCTAAAAGTCCCAGTGTGTAGGCTATATCAACCACATTCACTGTGGGTGACCAATCAGTCTTTGAATGCACCTCATGTGATAAAATGTAATAAGATTGAGAAGCAGGCAGAGAAATATTACGGGACTATCTTTGGAAAAACATATCAATGAGCCCAATGTTAGATAGGAAAATCATCCTGCTGTTTTAGTGCTGCCACATTTGTCGATCAGTTTGGACGAACTGGGATTCTGTTCAAGATGTGTTGGACTGTTTGACACTGTAGCCAGTTTCATCTGTTTGACTCTGTTGAATGTTGAGCAGACGGCACCACCTGCAGGTGACGTGCAAATGGATTTTCAGCATGCAGAGCATAATTTCTTCCAAATATTGAACATTTCTAAAATCTAATATTAAATTCAATCGTTTATAGGAGCAGCACTGAAGTAGTATTGAAATAATGATTAGTGTGAGGAAAGATAACACGGAGAACAATGGAAATCTAATTCCGGTAAAAGCACAACTTAGTTATTCAATGTGTTAATCAGCTAGAAAGACATGATTGGATATATTTTAGTCTGTCAGAGGTTTTCAAAGTGGGAGGCTCTTTTTTCCAGGCTTCATTTTGAGGCCCAGTCTCAGACTTTGAAAACCCCTGGTTTATTAGCCGATTTGGAGATTTGGTCGTATTTGTGGTCTTGGATTCAATTATCTCATTTCAATACTAAAATGGTGCAAAAATGGTTATGAGAATAGACCATAATGCAGTGTGTGACAACATATTGTGCCAGAGTTCTCCTTTGACTGTCTCTCTCTTTCTCATCTGGGTTGAATCAGTTTCACTTTTCTTTGCGGTCTTTCATGCACCGTTGAATGAAATGACACTAAATTGATCAACTGAATTCAACATCTGGCAGCAACATGTCAAATGTTCTATTTTTTCATGGTGTTATTTCAACGTGATCATCTTTATTTCGAACATGTAAAAGAAGTTTAAAACAAAACAATACCAAAATGAACGCAAACATCCCCTAGTTTTAGTTAATAAATGATTGTTTTAACTTTTACTTTGTGTATAACTCACTCTCCCCTCATAATGTTACAACCGGGCTCAAGGAAGTAACAAATGAGGGGAGTCATCCACCAACACAAACTACATGAAACAAACGAACAGAAGAAAAGGTGCATCGGTGAGGAGGGAGAGAGAGACTGAATAGTCTGAAGGTCTTCCCATGAGTACACCGGGCCCCCAACACCAGGCTCCTGCAAGACAGGGCCAGGAGAGTTTTTAGATTTCAATTTATTACTTGCCCGATAAAAGCACTTTTAGACGTTTTATTATAGAAAGAGTATGAATCCCATGACCAAAATAGTCATATATTTTGGCATTGTGTTAGTTATGTTTTGAATTCTAGTGAAAATAAATTATTACCCTTTTTGCTTTGCTTTGGAACGCCCTCAAGAACCCCTGGGGGTCCCCGGACCTCACTTTGAGAACCACTGACCTAGTAAGCAGGGGCAAGATGTCTATAATCTGCATAGATCATATTGAACACCAGACACAATCTTCAAAACAAATCAAGGTCCGGAAAAAGCATGGATTTTTTTTTATTGAAAATGTGTAGGAACCCTGGGGATGTTCAATCTCAAACCGGTGTGCACCGTGTTGCTACGGTTTCCGGGTTTAACGTCATGTCAACGTCAAATGGTGTGCAACAGGGTTTGAGGTATGTTGTCTCTCGCACAATCAGTAGTGACGTGTATATGAACCCTGCCATTTAAAGAGGCAGCGTGCACAGTGGATCCAACAGATAGGTGCAACAGTTGCATAACACGACAGGGTGTTCAACGCACATTTGCTAGGTGTTGTCAGGGCTGAACTCAGGTAAACAAAACATGTTGTCTTCTTAGACCCCATTTACACCTAGCATGAAAATGTGTTTTGGGTGATCAGATTGCAATGGGATAGTGCTTGACCACATTAACCTGATGACATTTACACCTGGTATTAATGTGTATCCAGTGTCCACATTGAGATCCGATTGCTATCGGATCAGGCAAGCTCCATAGCGTAGAGCTGCAGAAAAACAGCTGTGCCTGTTGTTGTATGTAGCCATAGACTAGCACCATGCTTCCTCCAACACATGCGCAGTAGCCAGCCACTTCTTTTCACCTGACAGCGGGCGCTTCACCGGCAGGAAGTAGCACGTGGGATGATCGCTATTCCCACCAGTTCCCTTGCCTCTGAACAGGCGCCCCGACCGCCAAGAAGAGGCGCTAGTGCAGCGACCAGAACAAATACCCTCAATCCGGCTTCCCTCCCGCAGACACCAGCCAATCATGGCTGTATGGACGCCTGACCACATTTGCAGTTACACTTGTGTTCAATGTGGTCACAATGTGTCCCTGACCACCTCTGGTGGTTTGGTCGATCGAATCACAATCACAATCCGTCCTCAATGTGTCTTTGGTGCATTTACACCTGTACTTTCAAGTGGTCAAGCAATCTGATCACCCGATAGGCCGATACACATTTTGCCAGGTGTAAACGGGGCCTTAGAGTGCTCTCTCTATCACCCACACAGATTAGCAATGACAGAAATGTATGCGTTTTTTGTAATGTAGTTTTATTCTGTCAATAAACAAAATCAATAGAGTTTAAATGTCTTCCATGAAACACTGGACATTTCTCATGCAGCTGGAAAATCACAGCTCAATTATCAAAAATAGATTCAACAGAAACACTGTTGCTTGTTATCTGCTCTAGTTAACTACTTCAACGCAGATATTTCTAATCAACTATTCTATTATACCTACCTATAGTTATTAGTCTTTCTGATCAGTGCTCACCAGGGAAAATATCAGGCTGATAAATCCCAGAATCCAGCAGTCACATTCACTGACAGTTGGTTACCTGCCAAAGTGTTTTTAATTATCATTATCATTATTATTAATTATTTATTTAGCCTTTATTTTATAGTCCCAAGTTTCTCCTTTACAATTAGAACTGAACTGTCTGCAGGACAGTCGCTCATAATTACATCTCTGTAAGACAATACTTGTGAGATCAACACTGTTCAATCATCATTGAATTTGAATACCATTATGCATAATTAATACTTCAGCTAGAGATGATTCATAAGCATCAACCTGCTGTTGGTGTTGCAAATCCTGACTGACATGAGCCCATCTGTGTGTGTTTATAGTCCCAAATTTATATTTTACAATTAGACCAGAGGCCCATACCACGAATGGAGGATAAACAGATCCAGGATCTGTCCCTTGATCTGGTTTGGCTTAACCAGATCAAAGCAACCACGCTATTCTGTACCACGATGCCAGTTATCAGCTGGGTCTGTCAATTTGGATTTCTTTATCAGCTCTGAGCTCGTGCACCTGAAAATGCTCGTGAACAGGAGCTCGTCCCCACGAAAGAGGCATGGTTTTGTAACAACTAGCCAATCACAATGCAATATGGACAGCTCTGGATTTTACAGCATCAGACACACCTATTTCCTCATTCATTGAAAGCCATATTAAAGTGGCAAATTAACAGAGCTTTACTGCATGTCACAATCACAGTTGGATATGAGTCTGTTACTGAAGGACTGTCTAAAGTTACCGCTTTTATTTACATCAGTCATTTGATTTCTGATGCCATTTCTGCCTAGTGCCTATACAGCAGATTAATATAAGTCTACCCAATAAAACCTGCATGTGTTTTTTGCGAATAGTAATGTAGCTCAGTCTAAATTTCCAAAATCCGTAGGCCTATTTAGATCATAGATTTAACGTTAGAAATATAGGCTCTGAATCAACACGGTGCGGGCATAGTTGTAATTGAATAAAAAAATAGCCTATAAAAATATCAGCTCCGTTGCACACAGCGCACCTTAGTGCGCTTTGGAGACGTTTATGGTAACTAGGGGTGTGCCGATTAATCGTTTTTTAGATGCATCGCGATGAGTCACGTGACGATTAAAATCGATTCACAATGTTCGATTATCGATTTGCAAAAAATTGCATTTTTTTTTTTGCAATTTTTTTTTTGCTTTATTTGCAAAAAATACGGTATTTCGCCCGGAAAGCAGTTCCTTAACTGTAAAACGAGACCAAAGCCGAAGTACTGGAAACTGGAATCACTGAAGAAAGCATGCAGGGTGGCTGTAACATGTGATGAGATGAGATGAGATGAGATGATGAGATTAACTTTATTGTCACTTCATGGTACAAGTATCACGAGCGAAATTCTGCTTGGTTCGCTCTCAGAGTCGGAGAGCAAAACCGGGTCGCCATTGAACAGCGCCAGCAATTTGGATTGGACAAAGCATATAAATAACTCAGAATTCACATTATTACTAGTTAGAAAAAGTAATAAAGGCACACTTCAATATTATACAATACAGATACATTTGTTGTAAATGTACAGGGTTACCAGCAAAGACAACCCACACCACGACACCAGGGAGGCTGCCATTACAGCGCCGGTTTGGTTCATCGTGGGAGGGAAGGGGGGGTAGGGGGGGGGTGTTGCAAAGCGGGGGTAAGTTGCTGGAGGCGGGGGGTGGGGTTTAGGGGAGGGGGGCGGGAGGGGGGGGGGGTTTGGGGGAGTGCGTGCGTGACCGTGTGTAGGCCTGTGAGTCCTTAGAGTCCATGGGTGTTTGTGTGTGTGTGTAGTCTGAGCCTCCTTCGGCTGAACACAGCGTTGCTGCGGAGATGGCCTCGTCAATTCAGACCAGAGTTCAGGTGTCAGATGTCGGGGCGGGGGGGTGACGTTGGAGACGCAGATTGCACTCAGGGCTTCAGGAGAGTTTAGCTGCTAGTGTCCTTGACAGCTTAGCAGGTGGCCAGATTAAATCCGTTTGTTTTGGTTTTCCCCGGTGGGTGTAGGATCAACAACATTCCTCACACGAGTCAGTCCTGATCCTCGGTTTTAAAACACTTCGGCGCAGCGGCAGTGATATCTCCAAGAAGTAATCCATTTTTACGATTCAGATCAGAAATCGCAATAGTCCAAGTACTCACTGCCCCGTTGCGTGGACTTCAGTCGCAACTGAAGATAATGGAGGTACATTTGTTTGTTTACTTTAATTAATGGATACTGACAAATATACCTTGCTTAAAAAAAATCCTGTTTGGTGAAAAAGATGCATCGAAAATCGTGATTAATCGTAATAATCGTTTAATAATCGAATCGTAGCACCCTTAATCGTAATCGAATCGAATCGTGAGGTGCCTAAGGTGGCACACCCCTAATGGTAACGTAGTGATATTTCTCCACGCATCGTTCAGCTGCAATCAGCAGGGTCAAACGTGCTTGGGAGCAAATAAAAAGTAATACCTCACGCTGGAGGAACAAACCATAATCTTAAGGAAATATGAAGAATTCAAACATGTAGGCTAATAAAAAACAAACGCAACACTGCTGCACATAATAATCACAGAAAGGAGGGCTGGCAAAAAATGCAGATTGTCTCAATGCGTAAGTTATTCAGCTTGCCTTGCTTGATTTCGCCACCAATGTTTAGCATCTCCGTTGCGCACACGGTGCGCTTTGGACACGTATATGATTAAATGGGTCTTGGCGGTCGCAAGACTCTTCTCTCCTTGGTTGGCTCATTGGTTCATGAGCGGTGCCTTTTAAGGTGTAATCTTATCCTTGCAACTTAACCTGCTATCGACCAGGTAAGTGTGAAGCATAAGTTGCTATGGAAATATATCTCGGTAAGAAGTTAACTAGCGTCGTAGCACAGCAAACCCAGGGTTAAACATGAAGTTACCTCGCTAAGCCACTAATCTTGCTTCGTGGTATAGGCCTCTGAACTGGCTGCAGGACAGTCACTCATAATTACATCTCTGTAGAATGACAATACTTGTGAGATCAACACTGTTCAATCATTTACATTCATCATTGAATTTGAATACCATAATTCATAATTAATACCCCAGCTAGAGATGATTTATAACGATCAACCTGCTGTTGGTGTTGCAAATCCTGACTGACATGAGCCAGTCTGTGTGTGTGTGTGTGTGTGTGTGTGTGTGTGTGTGTGTGTGTGTGTACGGACGCGTGTGCGTGTTTCTCTTCAGGATGGTTGTAGGACTGTAATCCCGTCCATGTCCAGCTCCACTGAGTGAACACTGAAGTCTCCAAGACCCTATGGGCAGAGCAATTATCACCATGGTTACCAATCAATCAATCAACCAACCAATCAATCTTCACTTCAGTAATCAGTTCATCATGTTCACTCATAAGTCATTGGGTTCCACAGTCCCACCCAGGGCTAGTTGTGCTTTGGTAGTTTGGATTATTTGACGTGGGGTTGTATGAGTTATTTTTCTATCTCTCGTTCTGTATCTCACCTATGGGAAGCGCCCTCGGCGTGACCAATCATGTAAGCTTTAATGACACCATGTATGCCAACCGGCAGAGCAATCATCTTTCAGATGACCAGCACGGACCGTCCCCCTATATAAGAGGTCGTAGGAGAACCTCTTCCTCATTCTCGTTTTCTTCCACGTGAAGATCAGACTTGCTCCTTCAGTGCTTCTTTATCTGGACTTTCATTTAGCTGCTCACAGACGAGCCTTCACGCTAGTCACCGAGCGTGAATTTTCTGGATCGGATTAAACCGCTGGATTTATTTCCTACACCACGGAAAAAACTCATTGGGAGGTCTTTCCCGACGCTACCCAGCTATTTTCCAAGTAGCTTAGCTGTCAAGGCTTGGCGGACGCGGGCATCTGGGTAGTGTAGCAGCAGATTCCCTGCCTACAAACAAGAGGGTCGCAGGTTCACGCCCCCTGTTACCTCCGGCTTGCTCTGCGTCCATTAGCATCACGTCAAGCGTGCTAACTGTTAGCTTAAAACTAACGTCACACAGCTAGCATCACGTCAAGTGTGCCAACTGTTACAGCTGCTTCCCCCTAGCCGTCACAACCTAGCGGGCCCAAACGATTGTTACTCGGTTAGTATCGCGTCGCGTCAAGCGTGCTAACTGCTGTAGCTGCGTCTCCGCTAGCCGTCCCAAGCTAGCGGGTCAGCTTGAACTAACGTTACACAGCTATCATCGTGTCAAGAGTGCTAACTGTTATAGTTGGTTCTCTGCTAGCCGTCACACGCTAGCAAGTTAGCTTGAACGAACGTTACACAGCTAGCATCGTGTTAAGAGTGCTAACTGTTATAGCTGGTTCTCTGCTAGCCGTCACAAGCTAGCTGGCCGAGTGCATTCACGAACAGTCAAGGTCCGAATCACGATATTGGCCGCCCCCCTCTCCCGAAGCCTCGGGAAGTGGTGCAAAGAAAAAGGAGATGGGGACGTCGAAGACGTTGTGGAAAAAGGATTCACATCCTCTCTGCATCACATGCATGGGAATCCAACAAGTTCTACGGTTGGGAAGATGTAGTGCCAAAGGAAAGGGCTGTTTGACGACAAGGCGAAGCTCTGACAATGACGTTAATATAGTTACGCCTAAAGGAACACACCAACATTCTGGGAGATTCGCAGATTTGCCATATTCGCGATAGTAAGTTGAGAAGATAAATAAGTTACGCGCCATCCTGCTAGTTAGCTTAGCACAAGACTGGTTGTCTGTGGTACTGGCTAGCCTAACCCCGTTAACTCATTCATGGCCAGTTTAGGACTGCCAATATTTAGCACAGGCCAAAGATTTTCATAATTGTTGGTCATCTTTCAAGACCCACAGTAAATTATCTATTAGCACCAAAGTGATTTGCAATACCTCAAAATGAAGATGTACGTCCCTGGGTTCACCAGGGAAAAAAAAGTGAGCTTTTAGCATGTTCTGTACTCTACTTATAGCCATTTATATACACCCTGTTTTCACCCAAAAGGTCTCTCTGAGAAAAGAAATTGCAGAAAATGGCATTTATGTACAGCACACAATCTCAGGCAGAACTCGCTCTCAATTCTTTTATTTTGAACTGTATTGACATCAGACATGTAAATATTATTCATTATGACACAAATGACAAAATAAATAAATATATATATATATATATATATATGAAGTGCTTTTTTTACATTCAACAATACAGTTTGCTCAGTGTGAGTGAGTGTGCAGACAGACAGACAGACAGACAGACAGACAGACACAGACACAGACACAGACACACACACACACACACACACACACACACACACACACACACACACACACACACACACAGAGAGAGAGAGAGTTCTGTCCACAGCTGCTGCTAGATCGCACCTCCTTCCCCCCACCTCCTTCCCCCTCCTTCCCCATCAGCGTTTTGCCTCCTCTGCTCGTTTTCCTCCTCTCGTTCGGGCTGGGACGAATGCTGCGACACGACTATATACAGTCCATGGACACGACACAGGAACGGGTCCGGCTTGGCTTTGGGACCAGGCGCTGCTGGAACCGGATCGATCATGTTCGTCACGGGTTTGACTAGGCAGTCCAGTCTTCCTCGCCAGGAAAGTGGCTGTGCTGCTCTGCTGCTTGACTCTGTGTGAAAGCCATTTCTGTGGCGAGGCTGCAGCTGTTCTCCTCCTCCGCACAGTTGTGACTCCGTCTCGTCTCTTTCGGGCTGGCACATAGGAACGGGGTCCAGGGACCAGGATCGATCATGTTGGTCACGGGTTTGACTACCGCGGTTTCGATGTCCGCTGCTCTGCAGCAAGTCGATCAGCTCTGCAGCGCGGCGAGGGGGCATTTCAATGGCGTTTCTCCTCTGCAACAAGGAAGCGCGTTTCTCCTCCTTTCCACCTTCTTCCTAATTTCAAACAACAGCTGCGGTATGTGTTTGATAACGTGCTGTCGGCTTGACTTTGAGGTTAGGGACCTGAAACTATGTCACAGGCTGGGTAAGTGTTTCAACTATGCGCTGCACTCATAAAAACAAAAACACGTCAAACACGTCTTTGGCGTGGATGGCTATTTCTGATAACACGTCAAAGACGTCTTTGGCGGTGAATGAGTTAAGTCACCAAATACACATTCCAACAGCAAGACACTCTCATGTACTCTTATTACACCACATTATGAAATAATAACGTCAAATTACGAGACATTGTAATTTACGAGGCAAATAGTTTCCTGAAGAAAAGCGGAAGCTCTGGCTATGCATTTTGCTTCATCAAATTTTGTTATTTGTTACTCACTGTTTTTTTTGACACTTGTATTATTTATTTACTTTTTTTGTTTCTTGTATTAGGATATTTTTCCTTGAAATCCTTTGTTGTATATTTGATAGCAAGTAAGGACAATGTCCAAAAATGTCTGAGGAATGATCATGATGATTTTCTTATTTTAATTGTAAGAAAAGGGGGGGCTTTACATAAGCGTTTGCTTCTGCCCCTAACCTTTGGTTGTGACCTAAGTGTACATGCTTGGTGGTGGTGACCAATACATTTTTTTCATTCATTCATTCATTCAATGACAACGTATGTCTCGTATTTGGCCTTTTTTGGTGCTGTTGGATTGTGTATTTGGTGACTTAACAGGGGTAGGCTAGCGTGACCCGTCTGTCTGTCTCACCGGCGTGTGGTTGAGGACCTGTTTCACTGCCTGGCTCTGCCCGGGCTCGCGGGTCAGCAGGTAGAGGAAGCCGCCGCCCCCGGCCCCGGCCAGGCTCTGACCCAGGACCAGTGGCCTCAGAGCCTCCATCATGACCCTCACCGAGCCCGGCTCACAGCCAGGAGCCATCAGCTTCTTCTGCTGCCACGACCGAGAGAGACACACACCCAGTCTGGACAGACAGCCTGGAGAGAGAGAGAGAGAGAGAGAGAGAGAGAGAGAGAGAGAGAGAGAGAGAGAGAGAGAGAGAGAGAGAGAGAGAGAGAGAGAGAGAGAGAGAGAGAGAGAGAGAGAGAATGAGAGAGAGACTTTAAAGGTCCCATTCCGTGCAAAAGCTGTTTTTACTTGTAAATGCATATATACTGCTGTCATCCCTCCCTGTAATGAGTGGTCACAAGCTCAGAACTGCCACAGTTGGATTTGTCCCTATCCAGCTTCCCCCTGCAGTCTCCTTCAAGCCACGCCCCCTAACGCTCTGTTCCCCAGACGGGGTATTGGGACGTCACGATGGTCCTCAAGCATACTGCGCGCGTCTCTCTCACACAAGCTACCTGCACCATTTTGTCTATAGCCACAAAATTAACACTTCTAGCTGGAGCGACGCCAACTGTACATGATCCAGCAACTGCGGAGGTGCATTCGGTAAGTCTAGGCATTTTGAGATGTCCTCTTTAGCGTAGCGCTGCTAACGTTAGTTGTGGACACAACCTAGCGTGCTGATCCACAGACGCTAATCTGATTGGTTCCCAATGGGAACTGTTAGTTCTGAATATATTATAGAAACAGACCATTCTTGGGACGCAACGAGATGAGGAAGGGACAACTCCGTCACAACAAACGGGGTTGCTATATTTTCGACAAATTAATCCAGAATCATGTTTTATGGACCAGAGACACACGTTTTTAAGAGGTTACAGCTGCACGAATTGGGACCTTTAAAAAAGAATGAAAAATGCATGTTTCTGGGAAGAGGGGGAAGTGCGGTGTCATTCTGCACTTTGCCCCAGTGGATAACGTTACGTTACTTATGCTCGGTACATGTAGCGGAGGAAGGCTACACTCACGGTGGCTTCGCTGTGCCCTTGTGTGGCTTGGAGGGGAGTCAGTTGGACTAACTGGTAGGTTCTGAAATGTGTGTCTGTTTTATTCCAGCTCTACGGTTGCAACGTTACGTTACAACTATGAACTATGGCCTAGTTAGTAGCTAGCATTAGCGGACGCTAGCCCCAGCTAATATAACAATAACTATCAATAACTAACTGTGTGTTAGCTCTTGGGAGCCCAAGTAACCTCACTAGCGTGGAGTGCTACACCCAGACTGCCAGTGCTGGACTGGGACACATGCACGCCCGAGTGCGCGAGCAAACATGCACATACACACACACACAAGCCAACATGGTCATACACACACACACACACACACGCTAGCCAACATGGTCATCATAGTGGGGCTAACTAAACTGTCTAAAATCACTAACCTACCAAATACTGTAAATCCATACAACTATAACATTTAAACTAAAATAATCTATGCTACAGTATAACAGCACACAATCTAGCTATAACCACTCAACTCAACCACTGATGTTAGGCTCAAGTCAATGGAGTATAACGTTACAGTCTGTAGACCCTTTTCACAGCAACCGTTTAGAGGTGATAAATCGGGAAGTCAACGCAACATCAAGATGGTTGTTTGCTGTGAAAAGGGCCTATGAACTCCTTTCCTTACAGGTGAGGGGCGTTGATGACATATTAGTATAAACTGAAGAGTAGCCTTTGGGCAAACTCAACTGTGAAAGTGGGTTTCAAGTTGAAACTTTCAACCACTAGATGGCAGACTTGCTGCATGAAAATCATAAAGTTTGTAGGACAGTTTCCTCTCAAATGTAGAGATTTTGACCAGAGTCCTTCAGTCCAACACTACTCAAAAAGGCCATGAAGCCATATACATATACATATACATATACATATACATATATATACATATACATTGGTGTAAAGCTGAAACAAAAAATGTGTTTTAGGGTTTAGTTACCCTTTCATCTAGTCTCCTTTAATTGAGTCTTACCGTGTGAACAGGCGCTGGCACATTCCTCACTGTTGGCCACCAGCTGCTGTGCATTCTGGACCATGGAGGGCAGGCGGCTGTACCAGCTACGCACCACATCCTGGAAGATTACATCATCATCATCATCGTCGTCATCGTCGTCACAAAAACCAGCAGCAACAACAACAGTAGTCACACTATAATACAGTATTATAGTGTGACTGTAGTATTATACTGCATATCAAACTGGACCAGAGCTGTGCCTGTTTCTATGATTGTGTCCTGTTTGTAAATTATGTTCTGGTGGTATTCAATTTACCGATAGACAGGGCCACATTTTGTTGCCAGATGAATGGAGTTTGGTGTGGCTGCTAGACTAGCCTAGCCGCGATTGTCATACTGAACCACAATGCAAGCGCTCCTCACCCGCACTTACGTCACGCACCCCCAGCCCTACAGGTCAACATTGGACCCCAGTAGTTCCACAGATCAGTCTTGGACATTTGATTTTCTTGAATCCAGTAGTGTTTTCATTGATTGATTGATTGATTTTATTGGACAATATAAAAAATAGATACACAATATGAGCTCCATGTGCAATTGTAAAACTGTCAAAGATAACACAAGAAAGCTAGCATCCTTGTTTCCATTGTGGTCCTTGCTGGACATGGGTACAAAGATAACTGCCAGCAAATGGCATATGACAAATCATTACATTTAAAAACACGAAAAACTATACTATGCAATTACACTCTAGCTAGCCTATACAAAAACCATAAAGGGAAAAAAATATGTTAAGGCAATAAAAAACCCTCAAATTAGGTAGAACACATCTCAGGCAGCAGCATATAATATAATTTACTCTGACCTACAGTAGATAAGAAGATACGAGCGAGGCGAGTCATGTAGATGGTGAAAAAGTAAAGAAAATGAGTGGTGCTGCAGCTGAACAGGAACATGAGGACAGGAGACACCTGGGAGGAGCCGTCTGAACAGCTCAAAAGTAAGCATGGAAAACTAATTAACATGGACAGGACTGAATGGAAAACTAACGTACAGGACAGGACTGAATGGAAAACTAACGTACAGGACAGGACTGAATGGAAAACTAACGTACAGGACAGGACTGAATGGAAAACTAACGTACAGGACAGGACTGAATGGAAAACTAACGTACAGGACAGGACTGAATGGAAAACTAACGTACAGGACAGGACTGAATGGGAATCGACCCTAAATTCACTGGCTGCAAGAAAGCTGTTGCAGGCTGTGACGCTAAAGCCTTTTGTCGTTGTTGCAACGTACAAATGCAGGCCGAGAACACAGATTTGAAAAATCACGCCAAGTCCCAAAAACATCAGGGGAAAAAGAAATGTCTTGCTCCAACGCAAAGGTCCTAAGCACAATGCATGAGCACGTCTGGAAAGGAGCAGGGTGTGGTACACGGGTGGTGTCTGTGGGGCGAAGAGGGAGACAATGTAGGGAAACAGTGGATGGATAAATCCAGAAGGAGGAGGTAATGCAACGTTAAAGGATGCCAACTGCCATAAATCACCACAGAAGAAGAAGAAGAAGAAGAAGAAGAAGAAGAAGAAGAAGAAGAAGAATGAAAAGGAGCAGGTAGAGACTTCAGTGAAAACAGCAGATTTCCCTCCAAAAAAGCGATAATTTTGACCCTCTGGTAGGATAATTCAACATTTCCCATATGGCAACACTGCCGCCTAGCCAGAAAATTAGAGACTGTCTCGTGAAGCTAGTAGTACACCTCACATTAGCTGGCTGTGCATATGGAGAGAGAAAGAAAAAGAGAGGGGAGGAGAGGCCTAAACTTTAGCTTGCTAACGCAGACAAATTGCTATCTAGCTAATGTCACTGTTTTGGCAGCTGCTTGTTCGCGCTGACGGCTGTTCTCAGACTTACAGCCAATCATATCTTTACACGCAGGACCTCGAACACATCTGGCCGGCCAAACACATGGGGTCCACCGGCGACCTTCAGGTAACAAGCAGCCAGTAGGACTAACCTGCAGCAGGTTGCGTGCCAGGCGGGTTTTGCCAGTGTAGACCAGTAGGAGGTGCTGTTCCAGGGAAGCCAGGAAGTGTTCTGGAGGACTGAGACGTTCCACTTCCACCTGCAGGGGGAGCAACGCTTTGGAACGATCCACCTTGATTCCGCCCACCAGACCGCCTACCTGGTCCTGCCAGCCTCCCCCTAGAGGAGAAGAGAGGAGGGGAGGGGAGGAGAAGAGGAGATAGAAGGAGAGGTCAGGAGAGAGGAGAGAGGGGAAGAGGAGAGGAGGAGGAGAGAGGGGAAGAGGAGAGGAGGAGAGTAGAAGTGGAGTGGAGGAAGTTCAGTCCGACCGGAGAAAGCAGCAGACACAAGTTGATTTTCCATCCACCTGTTTTTATGCAAATTTACAATTTGCGCATAAAAAACATTAGTGGAAACGCTGCAAAATCCGAAAAAATAATCACAAAAAAGTTTTCACGCTTGCGGGAGGTGGAAAATTTGTAAGGTCAATAATGGTAAACAAACAGTACAATTCTTAGTGTTGTTTAAAAAGTCGCATAATAGCAGTGGATGGAAACGTGCATTATTTTGCATATTTGCCGATTTTCTGAATTTTTTTAAATTTTTTAAAAAAAAATCTGTGATACATTTGAGAGAGAGAGAGAGACCTGTGGTCAGTATCTGTTCCAGGTGTAGGACGGCGTGGATGAGGGAGTCGGTGTCGTAGGTTTGGCCGGTGCATCTGTAGACGGCAGCCAGCAGCGCCCCCGCCAGGATACTGCTGGTACCTGCAGGCAGACAGGAGATCAATGTTGTATACCCCTTTTTCCATATACCTGTACATGTGCTGACCTGGCTTGACTCAGCACAGCAGGGGTTTGCATTTCCATGACAACAGAGCTACCTGCTTGAAGGTGTGTCTTTACAGTAACTGATGAGGCGCTTGTCAAAAAGCAGCAGGCTGTATACCATGATGGTCAAACGGACCTATTTCTACAATTGGTCAATATCCTGAAGATAAATATCCTTCCTAAACTACTTTATTTATTTCAAAATATCCCTTTAGCTCCGCCTCCATCACTCTTTTTACAGAGCAAAAGAACGTGTGTACAATTTGATCTGCAATACCAGATGCCACAGGCTGTGTTTAAAGGGCCCATATTTTGCTAATATAATGTATTATTATTTTATTGTTGGCCTCCAGTAGAGTAACTTATTGCATCATTCATAGTTTAAAAAACTCAGTTTATCTTGTACTGGCTCTCACTGCCCCCTTCAGTTCAGCCTCTGTCTGAAACGCTCTGTTTAGGTCCTGTCCCTTTAAGAACCCCCACCCTCCGAAATACTCCAGGCGAGCAGCGGGGTGAAAGTTTGTTTGCGCAAACCTCTGCCCAGACAGAGGACCCGGACCCCACGTTGAGAACCACTGCAAACAAAAACAGCAGAGAGAGAGAGAGAGAGAGAGAGAGAGAGAGAGAGAGAGAGAGAGAGAGAGAGAGAGAGAGAGACGGAGAGAGAGGGAGAGGGAGACGGAGGGGACACTGCACGTTTGGCTGCAGGCAGCAAACACAGCGTCCTCACAGCCTTGGAGATTGACTCTCAAAGGCGAGGATTTTTTTGGTGTGCCGTTTTCCTCCAGGCAGCCTGACGCTGATTTCCCCCCTCTAAACAGAGCTCGATTTAAGTTGTTATTTCGGTCTTTTTCAAAATTATTTTTTCATTTTGTAGTAGTAATGGTGCATATTTATCGATACAAGCAATGTTTTTATTCCAACATGAACCAATAGTATGTTTAATACTAGATTGAAATGAGGCCAGAATGCAGAAATCCCTTGATTACTGTCGCGGCAGTCTACTGGAATGTCAGAACAGGGAAGGGAGGGGCAGGGCGCTCGCGCCGCGGGCCCGGGCTAAGCTTGGCAAAGTTGGCATCACCATGGTAACAAGTCCTACTGACGTCACTAGAACTATGGTTCTCGCACAAAATCGGCATAAATCCATGTCATCTCGTCTACGAGAGTTCATGGGCGGGAGGGGGGGTTCATGGGGGTAACATTAAAACACTTTCACATATTTATTTGAAGCTTAGCCCATGTTTAATATGACCATCCAAGATTGTAACAACATATATATGATACAAAATTAAGAAATGCATAATATGGCCCCTTTAACGCAATCCGGGCACCTACGAGGCGGGTCACTGATTGGCTAGAGCACTTTGTTATTTCTGAAAACACGCCCCCCAGCGTTGGAGGTGGAGATGGTCTGCATGGTAGAACGAAATGAAATGTGAGTTCACGTGACCGGCTGGTTTACCAGGCTACTGGGGAAATGACCATTCTAAGACAGGGAGAGCTGATCCGGGATTATGCTTCTGGGCTAACAATGAGCTACGTAAGACTGGACATTTGTACAATGGTGAGGTTATGATGACATCGAAGGTAATTAAAGCAACATTTGATATCCCTAATAAACACTTCTTTTTTTTATCTTTGCAAGTGAGACGTTTTATGAATGTGACTCAAAGTCAAAAGTGAACTAAACCCCCCGTCTATTCTGGACCAAGCAACTTCTAACTACTTGTATAATAAAGGACACATTTCTTTTTTGTACGGCATTTTGGTTGATGGCTCTACTAAGTCCTCTGATGGTCGATTGTATGTCTGGAGGGAGGATGTGCAGGAAGAGTGGGGTACTGTCTGCTTCGAGGCCCATAGCCCAAACGGTAAATACAAGGTTGCGGTTATTGCAATTGAATTGGCTAATGTGTGGGGTGTCCGGGTAGTGTTAAGATTCCCTGCCTACTAACACCCAACATGTTTGTCTATATGTTTTACTAATGTGGAAAAATCTGGGGGTACGGTGGTGCAGTGGTAAGCGCTGTCGCCTCACAGCTCGAAGGTCCGGGGTTCGATTCCCACCTGGGACGTTGTGAGCGCTGAAGGAATGCGTGCCCGTCCGCATGTCCTTGAGTGCCCACCGCCCAGGTGGGGTCGTCAAAAGGGCCTTTCTGTGTGGAGTTTGCATGTTCTCCCCGTGCCTCCCGGGGGTTTCCTTCATATAGGAACCCCCTTCACCAAAACATGCAATATCCTGGTTGCTAATGTGGTTCCTCCTCTGGTTGTTAACACGTTGAGTGCCATAGCCGAGATATCTCGTCTTACATAATCCAACGGTTGAGTGCCATAGACGAGCTATCTCGTCTTACATAAACATTTTTTTTTTTTGACGGTGGGACATCAATCAACCCCTTTTACGTCTTCTATATCACTATTGGAGGAAGAGAATGTGTATAATCTATTTTACCGACCACTAAGTGGCGACAGTTCTCTCCAGACAGAGACAGAGAGAAAGCCACAGCCATGGGACCCGTGGCTGTGGCTTTCCGTGCTGGAGAAAGCATTCTAATTTTCAAGGAAATAGCTGGGCGTTTTTTTGACGGTGCTACGTGGATCAATGCCCCCCGCGTCTCCTATGGAGATATTGGAAGTATTGAATGTGTATAATCTATTTTACCGACCAGCTAGGTGGCGACGGTCCTCTCCCGACAGAGATAAAGTCAACCAAAAGCAGCCGCCTCCCGCGGAAATGGCTTGGCGATTTTACAGTCAGAAACGAACGAGCCTCATTCTCATACTGTAGGCGGGGACGCTTTCGCGCTGCTGCGGTGGGGGGTTCCAGAAATGGACTGGGTGAGCAGCATAAAGCCTAGAGTCGCACGGGGCTTCATCGGGGCTCTCAAACCCAAGAGACAGTGAGACCTATCCACACTCGCTGCCAGGGAGAGAGGCTGCTCAAACTCGCTGCCAGGGAGGGACGCTGCTCAAACTCCCAGCAGCAGAGCACTCCGCAGCACAGACGGAGGGAGGAGTTTGGAGACACACACACACTCTCTCTCTCTCTCTCTCTCTAGTCCCGAGAGAGAGAGAGAGGAGAGAGAGAGAGAGAGAGAGAGAGGAGAGAGAGAGAGAGAGAGAGAGAGAGAGAGAGAGAGAGAGCACACAGAGCGGGAGACAGACACGCGCGGGGGCAAAGAACGGACAGAGATCCCCTCCCCCCAGAGCCGCGGAGCAACGCGCGAACACACACACACACACACACACACACACACACACACACACACACACACACACACACACACACACAATACAGTATACAGACTCGCCCAAGGGCACCCACAATCACAGGCAGGTGACTGTTCTGCTGTTTGATTGAATTTCACAAAACTGCGATTATCTCAGCTTGCTGTCTCAGACGCTAAAACCATGCTGTACTCAACGGCTAATATCTACATAACTACTAACTCTGCAAACTAACTCTTTTAGACAGAGAAAGCACACATTCTATTAGTTATTTTTAGATGATTGGTGTTCACGAAGTCTTAACAGAAAATAATCCTCGGCTCTTGTAAAATGAGCCAGAATCCTCAAAAAAAAACCTGGCACAACTTACCTACAGGATTGAAAAAACGGCTGGCACTCAATGTGTTAAGGGCACCTGTTCAGATTGAGGGGAACAGGTTGGAATAGGGTGAACCTCCCACGTGCTATGTCCTACCGGTGAAGCTTCCTCTGTCAGGTGAAAAGAAGCGGCTGGCTAACTGCCCATGTCTCGGAGGAAGCATGGAGCCAGTTTCGGCTCTCCCCAGATCGGCAGAGGGTGGAGTAGCAACCAGGATAAATAAATTAAATTAGCACTAATGGGGGATAAAAATGGGATAAAAAATCGGGGGAAAAAAAAATATATAATGTGGAAAAATCAAAAAATATATTGTAAAAAACAAATCATGGCTGTAAAACAGTGGCTAAACATTTCATTTCCTATAAGTTTTTCACAATAAGGTACAGATGTACTGAGAGCAGCTGACCACAGCTGGCTTTTGAAAAGGTCTTTCTCTGGTCTCCAGCACAGACATGATCATGTGTGTTGCGAGCGGTTGAGAGACTCATGCTTGTTTGAGGGGGAGAAGGGGGGTCGGTGGCGGTTGGCGAGACGTCACCACAGCCCGCTTGGAGGCCGACCCGGCGCACTTTGGGCCCGACTCCAGAGAAGTTCTAGCCTAGATGAAACCACCGGGTTACGTGAACTCACATTTTGTTTAGTTCTGCGATTCCGTCTGGAATTCAAGCTGTGCACAGTCATTTCAGTGGGTGTTGAGTACTTGCCTTGACAGACAACTCCTTCAGCCAATCAGCATCGCCAAATCCAGTCCATCAGCTAATTAGCGTCAGATACAGTCAAATCCAAATCCACTAGGAAGAACGGCAGAAACGTATTCTCCGACTGAGAAACTCCCGTTCTTGTTTAATTGTTGTTATTGGGTCTATTGCTGCAATAACTGCACTTACGGCTGTGTAAACTCAACGAACATTGACATTACTGCTCAAGCCGTAAAGCCATGGGAGCAGCCATTACTGCTTATATGCGGTGTCGCTGATTGGCCGATTATGATGTCAACTACGAGGCAGGTCCCTGATTGGCCCGTGCACTTTGAAATTTCTGAAAACACCCGCCCAGGGCTGGAGGCCAGACGGTCCCGCAGAATGAAACAAATGTGAGTTCACGTGACCGGATGGTTTACCAGGCCAGAGAAGGTCACGTGACCGGATGGTTTACCAGGCCAGAGAAGGTCACATGACCAGATGGCTTACCAGGCCAGAGAAGGTCAGATGACCAGATGGTTTACCAGGCCAGAGAAGGTCAGATGACCGGATGGTTTACCAGGCCAGAGAAGGTCACATGACCAGATGGTTTACCAGGCCAGAGAAGGTTAGCCTGGGTGAACCCAGCCTCCACGTGACCTGCTCTCAGACCTGTTCTCAGTCACCTAGTGACTGGGAACTCTGAGAGCAGATCACGTGGGGGCTGGGTTTACCTAGGCTAAGAGAAGGTGACTTGGCACAGTTAAACTGCTAATGGAAATGCAAATCAGCACGGCTCAGCTTGGCCTAAAGTACGAACGGAAAAAGGGCAGTAGGCTCTCACCCAGTCCAGATCCCGTGGGCAGTATTGACCAGCTGTGGAGCTCCACCCCTCCTCCCCACCGCTGCATCAGCTGATCCCCCAGAGCATGCTGGGAGGAGAGAGACACAAGACCACTGCACACACACACTGCCTTCAGTAGGGCCCCTGCAAAACAGAAACACACCACAACAAACACGCACGCACGCACGCACATGCACACACACTTCAGTAGGGGAATTAAAACTCATTTAAAGCCATATCACTGATCTTGTCCTGTGCCATAGTAACCTCTGGTCCTTCCCATAGTAACCTGCTCATCCCACAGTAACCATGGTGACCTTTTTGCGCATCCCATAATAACCTATCTATCCCATAATAACTAGTCCATCGCATAGTAAACCTGGTTACCAGGGGCATGTGGTTGACAGTGGTCCTTCAGGTCATCCAGGCTTTCACACACCGTCTCCATGGAAACCCCACAGTCCCGCCCTCCAGTGTGGCTGACCAATAGGAGGCGGGGCACTCTGATGCGACGGGCCCTGGCACCAATAGGACGCTTCCCATCCACCTTCACTGCAACGTTGGTCACTGAGCCTCCAAGCTCAAAGGCGATGGGTGGAGTGTCGCTCCAGCCGCCTCAACACAAACAATGCAACTTTTTAGACCAAATGATGGAACTGATTCAATGAATCGATGGCACTTTTTGGCCACTTTTAAAAGGATAACAGGCAAACTTTCCTCCTTCGTTACAGATTATTAATAGATAGTCTTGTCCATGCATTGTGTGATTGGCTGAGAGACATTCTGCTGTTTAACTTTGAAAGTGCCGGCCGTTTTGTGGTCGACTCACCTGCCAGGTCCAGTCTGGCCGGACACTCCACTTCATGCCACTCCTCTAGGGGCGGGATTTCACCTTGGCCAATGGATATGAACCTCTGTGATGACATCACGGCCTGCCGCAGCAGCACCTGGCCGGCACCCTCGTAGTGCCGCGCCGCCCGAACCAGCAGGTCCGGCCTGCAGGGGGCAGAGCAGCGTGTCAGTAAAGTACTTGTCTGACTCAATGGAAGTAGGCTGCACGCTTCCAGCGGCGGAGAGTCTGAATCACAAGTCAAATTTCGGCAGACACAAAACGTGCAGCAAAATCTGATTGGCTGGGCTGTAACGGAAGTTATGTCATACGGCGTGCATCCGTTATTCGCAGCTCGCCCACGAGGTCCATGGTTGGTCAATTCAAATGTCTGTCACGCACGCCTCTTTGTCTGGTCTTCAGGGGCGGGCGTTAAGCACTTTTCAGAGTTGTGTTGCAGACGTAGATGTATCTACGGCAGAGTCCTGCACCAGGTCGGGGTTCCGCGGGGCCCCGCCGGGTACCCGCAAAAAAATGCGGGGGGCGGGTGTTATTTTGTCTTCATTTTATTTGCGGGTTCGGATCTGGGTAGAATAAACAACATGTGGCCCGGGTGTTGTATATCCTAATATATGTATTTTTATTTACTTTTCATATAACGATAATAATTCAGTCAGTGTGTAACTTCATGTTTTGTCTGAGTCTGACCTGACGTCGTTGACCTCAATCGTTTCCGCTGGTCCTTTCCTTCCGGGTCAGCTCTCCCTCGCTCCGGTCAGGTATAAACAGAAATGACCTAGACCTATGCTAGCTTGTTGCATTGCATGACAGCCAGCGCCAGCAAGGCTAGCATGTTTCCTTTAGCTGCTGGCTGGCCTGCTGGCACTGGCACCAGTGACAAAACACCGTCAATGTGCTTAATTGTAAATAACGTTATGCAATGCCTGCCGAGTCCAACTGCACCGACCACCATTGTTGGCTCTCGTCAGTGACTCGGCCAGAAAAGACCGCTATTCGCTTCCTGTGTGAATTGTGAAACGATCGCAGTTACTTTGGTTGTGTTCACTTAAAAAAAAAATTATATATGCGGAAGCGGAGCGGGGCGCGGGTCTCATGTCTGCGGGGCGGGGTGGGTTGCGGTACTGATTGATCATATGAGTGGGTTCGCGGAGCGGGGTCGGTACTGCACGTCGCGGGGCCGGGCGGAACCGGGTCTTGAAAATCAGACCCGCGCAGGACTCTGATCTACGGCTGGCTACTGCGAGACTATGCAGCTATAAGCTCTGCCACTGGTGCCCCCCATTTTAGTAGGGAATTCCCGCCACTTACGTTTTCGCTATCTGTGTAACAGAGAGTAGGTTGAGCCAGACTCTCCAGCTCTGGTACAGCTCTAAACAGAGAGTAGGTTGAGCCGGACTCTCCAGCTCTGGTACAGCTCTAAACAGAGAGTAGGTTGAGCCAGACTCTCCAGCTCTGGTACAGCTCTAAACAGAGAGTAGGTTGAGCCAGACTCTCCAGGGGCCTGTACTATGAATGTTGTATAAGAAGATCCAGGATCTGTCCCTTGATCTGGTTTGTCTAAACCAGATCAGCTCGATTGTAGTTAACTTGTACTACGAACGTCGATTGCCACTCGTTAACTCGAACCAGGTTTTTCTAATCAAGCTCTCAGCTCGTGCACATAAAAATGCCCGTGCACTGGAGCTCGTGCCCGCAAAAGAGGCGTGGTTTTTAACAACTGCCAATCACAGTGCAATATGGACTGCTCCAACTCCTACAGCGCCAGACACGCCTATTTCCTCGTTCATTGAAACCGCAAATAAAAATCTGCGTTGGATATTATTACTGTTCCCGAATGACTGTCTAAAGTGACCACTTTTATCCACACCAGTAATTTCTTTGAAGAGCGGTTTCGTAGGCTATCTACAGCTCTCTATCTACAGTCTTTTGTGGTGCAATGTGTAATCTATCTCAGTCCAAAATCCGTATGTAGCTATAGACCATTTAGGCTCAATGAATAATAATGATCCGTGTCTGTACTTTGTTCAGTATATTGTATTTCAATTTGTAACCGTCAAATAAAATAAAATAAAATAAAATAAAATCAATGTGTTTAGTCGCACTGATTGAATAATTCCTATAGGCTAATCAATAAAAAAAAGAATGATAATAAAATAAAATAAATGCTTCTGAACTGAATCGACACGGTACGTGCGGGAATAGATTTCATTTATAAAAAATAGCCTATTTTGTGGTCACATATTGTCAGCAGAGTCGCATATCTCCATATTTCATATACCGGTAATGATGCTGGAAATATGAAGTTCAATCGCATCATACAGGCCAAAAGCAACAGAGTTGCAGCTGCAAAATGCAGGAGTAGCCTAGATATGAATCATCTTAATATGGGATCGCCTGTGTGCAGGTGATCCCATATTAAATTGCTTAGATGTAGCCTAGTAGGCTATTCCAGCATGTAGGCTATGACCATTTCAATTCCAACCCAACGTCAGTCTCAGCTCCGTTGCGCACACGGCACCGTGCGCTTTGGAGACGTTTATGTAACCTTTTTATGCCGGTTTAGTGATATTTCTCCACTCACTATTCAGCTGCAATCGATCAGCGGGATCAAACAACGTATCTAGGCTACTTGAGAGCACAAAAATGAATATATAAAAACATATTCCAAAGTGGTAAGTAGGGCTTAATTAAAATAGCCAACAAGTGCAAGGCTTTAGTCCTTGATTAACATTAACATTGATTAACATTACTCATTCAACATTACAATTCGTGCTCCTTCCTAGATGGGAAACTCATCCAGAAAGGGGTTGGCCATTTTTCCAAACTGCTGATTCGATTGGTTCATGGGCAGTGTATTTAAGGTCTAATCTTATCCTTGCAACTTAACCTGCTGCGGACCAGGTTAAGTGTGAAGCATAAGTTGCTATGGAAATATATGTCGGTAAGAAGTTAACTTGCTTTGTAGTACGGCTAAACCAGGTTTAAACCCAAACGTATCAGGATCAACCTAAATCTTGCTTTGTAGTACAGGCCTCAGCTCTAGTACAGCTCTAAACAGAGAGTAGGTTGAGCCGGACTCTCTGAGAGTCTGGTCAAACGAGATGCCTTTACCGATGGATGGCTTTACTGATTATCAACACACTTTGTGTCATTATAATCTCAGCAATATTAGCACATGGGCAGTGTTTACCTTCTCTCTCTGTTTTCCTGACGGAGATCTCCCATTTCCTCCTCTGGCAAAAGGCCTCGTTGTGATGCGTTTTACGTCACAACGGAACTGCGGAAGTTCTGCTCGAGACACAGAATCTGCTCCGAGGGCGGCTGTTATTGTTAAAAAATATATATTTAAGTATGCGCACATCCACGGAGAATCACATTGAGAGCCTTAATGACTTGCAGCTGGTGGGGGCGGAGTTTCTGCAGAGAGAGAAAGTCAGGATTTTTCTCCATGAGGAAAACCGAGAGAGAAGGTAAAACACTGTGCTTATATTACCGGGCTGATATATGATCCAAAGTGGGTTGCTAACCGGTAAAGCCCCTTTAAGTCTCTCAAGCCAGACTGTCTCGTCTACAATGCTTCACGCCCACAGAACCTGGTCAAAGGAAGTTGGGGGTTAAAACGCTTCAGGAAGTTCGAACTGATGCGGGTGATTGGAGAAATACAAGCAGATGAATGCTCCTATTTCTCCAATCAGCTGCCTTTAGGCGGAACATCCGCCTATCATTGCTCATTATTTTCCCTGAGTTTTGCTCAGGGAACACACAGAAAAACAATCCCTCTAGCCCCGCCCCCTCTCACCTGTTCAGCCAATGAGCTCTCTGCGCAGCGAGGGCATGAACGCCGCCCCTCAGGTCCCCGTCCTCCAGCAGGGCGTAGGCGGAGCTCCAGGCCTGGTTAGCGGCCGGCCCGCTCCTCAGCCCTCCCTCCCCCCCCGCCATGCACACCAACACATCAGCGATACAGGACAGACAGCGAGAGGCCACGCCCAGCTCTGCCCCTGGCCCCGCCCCCGGCACCACGCTCGTACCCGCTGCGACTGGAGAGAGACAGTTTGGGAGGTTGATTGATTAGAAAAGAAGGTGAAAATGTACTTTTCCATATTAACTCATTGAGTGCCAATGACGACTTTAGTCGTCAATTGCTTTAGTAACGTTGAGTGCCAAAGACGACTAAAGTCGCCAATTGCGTTTTTTGACGGTGGGACGTGCATCAAAGCCAGATCCATCTCCTGTGAAAGTATGGTGGATGTTGAATGTGTAAAAGCTATTTTAGGGACCCATTAGGTGGCGACAGTGCTCTCCAGATTAGAGAAAGGCCAGGAGAAAAGAGAGAAGAAGTCATGAGGAAACGGAAATCGCATCGATATGCATGAAGCATAACGTTAGCTGTCCCTGTGAACAGCAGTCAATCTGCTGACACCACAATTGAGCTCCTCCTTGTCCGCTGCGATAGCCCCTGCATATGATTTAGTTGCCGACACCAGCCTCTTTCTGAAAAGTTACATTATTCTCAGCTGGGAGCCGGCGACAGGCTGTGAAAAAGCGGGGGGTGCAGACAGCAAAAGCAGAGCGAGAGCAAACGCAGCGACACTCAGAGTCGCGCAGAGACACTCCCACGAAGGAGGAGGAGGAGGGGGGTGGGGCACGCAGGGCAGCGTACAACACACAACACCCACACAGCAGGCTCGATTGACAGAGACAGGCAAACAAGCTATCTGATGCCCACCAGCAGTAAATCAAGACCAGCAAGAAGGTGTAGGGTCTGCGCATATTATTTTGCCAAACAAAATTCCTTTGTTTTCACTGTTTTATTGAAGTAAATTATTTTTGAGGTGTCACATCAGAAAATATTACCTTCAGAGTCAGTCATGTGCTTGAAATGCTATATTTCACAAAAGGCTCAATATCTCAGCTTCTAGATGGAAACGCCAATTTTTTCTGTTTTTGACCTATCTTCTCCGGCTGATAACTAAAGAACAGAAAATGATATCAATAAACTTTTTTTTGCTGCTGATACAATAGAGTCTCATCGTTCTTTGTGCGTGTTCTGTGTTTACATAGTAATATCACACAATATTCTGTGGGCCTCGAGAAATCACTGAAAACGCTCTGAAACTCTGGCACTGGGAGCGTCCGTTCTCCAAAAGTGGCTGGCACTCAATGAGTTAATAGGTTAAATACCCCCTAAAGTCATGTTTTAAGATGTATATAAAATATTCTACTTTGAATAATAATTTGTGTCTGACGGTTTCCCCCCCAAAAAAGGACAAATGGGCTTCTTAAAATCCTTCAAATGACTTGCCCTCCTTCTGCCTCATTACAATTTCTAAAGCAACCAATCAGGTTGATCTAGAACATAACTAGCCAATCACATCATACAAACAAGAGCTTTAACTGCTGAATACTGGACAGGGATTGGCTCCAGTACTCGTGATGCCACTAATCATGCTAATTGAAAATGGCCTTTTCAGTGAGCTCAGAGAAACGTTCCATGTTCAGCAGACAATTGTGGAAACAGCTTCTAGTGTCGAACTCTGCACAGACATCACTCTGCACAGTGAAGCTCAGACATCCAACTGAAGGAACAAGAAGATAAACTGATTTTTGACTTTAGGGGGTCTTTCCATGACTTTTACAGCAGTGGTTCTCACATTTTTTCACATGAAGGACCCCTAAACTGACAAAAATTAGACCACGGACCCCCATTTGATAGGATTTTGTCCCACAGTCCCCCATATGATAATAAGATTGATTGTTTTATTACAGAAAGTGTATAAAACCCATGACCAAAATAGTCATTGTGTTACTTACTTATGAATGGAATTATAGCGAAAATAAATTACCCCCCTTTTGGCTGGGGACCGCCTGGAACCCCCTCAAGGACCCCTGGGGGTCCCCGGACCCCCATTAGAGAACCACTGCTTTACTGTATATACAATACGCAGTGGATCTCAACTCTTTTCATATCAAGGACCCCCATTTGATGAGATTTTGTCTCTCAGACCCCAAATCTTAGAATATTTTATTGTTGGAGATGATTTTCTCCGGAATTCCACGCTGTAAGGACATATTGTAGTCAGAGTCCTGCACCGGGTCGGGATTCTGCGGGGCCGCGCCGGGTACCCGCAAAAGAACGCGGGGGGTGGGTAAAAAATACACTTCTGTAAATTGGTGGGTCGGGCGGCGGGTAAAAATGAACTAAATGCGGACGGGGGCGGGTGGAACAACGACAACGTATGAGCCATGTATGTTTTTCTGTTGCACTCAGATGGAGGCAGGGGGTGTGTCTGGCAGGGGGGGTGTGTCTGGCAGGGGGTGTGTCTGGCAGCTGGTCTGACTAGAAGAGGAGAAAAGTTTCTGACGGACGTTTTCCGCTTTGTTTACATAACCGGCATGGTTTCAAGTATGCGCATACTGTGCATTGTGTGACGCTATATGGACTGCACAAAACATTCAAAACTCAGCTGCGGTCAAGGTGATTGATTGGAGACAATACGAGTCAGACAGATAATATAGTAGGCTAACGTTAGCCTCCACTACAGTCAAACATACACACTGGCTGTTTTCATAGCAACAGGCAACAACATGTCATGGATGGATAGCGTGAAAGTGGAGAGGTCTCATCCCAACGTGGATTTACGTTCCTCCAACAGCAATCATAAAGGCAGTATGGATTATACCGGACATATTGGAAATAGCTGGTAAGTCACTTTGCTTGCTGTAACTGTCTGTGTGTCTGATAGCAGAGCTATCCAGCTGGTTAGTGAGCTAGCAGCTGCTAAAAGCTAATTAACGTACATCAGCTGGCGAGTCTCGGCCAGAAAGACTGCTGTTCCCCTCCCGTGTGAAACGGTGGCGGAAAGGTTCACTACAAAATGTTTGCACTGCAGATTAACGGTTATTATATATATGCGGTTGGGTCTCATGTCTGCGGGGCGGGGTGGGTTGCGGTACCGATTGATCATATGTACGGGTTCGCGGAGCGGGGTCGGTACTGCACGTCGTGGGGCCGGGCGGAACCGGGTCTTGAAAATCGCAGGACTCTGATTGTAGGTCGAGATAACAGTTAAACTACGATCAAAATAATCATTCTTGTACATTCTCTAAGTCGGCAAAATTCTTGTAAATGAAGTAATGCTGAAGTTTAACAATTGATACATTTCCTGGGGACCACAGGAACCCCCTCAAGGACGGCTGGTGGTCCCCAGAGCGTTTTGAGAAATACTGGTATACACTATATACAATACTACACTATACTATATTTTGCTATATCAAAACTGTAAACCATTTCAAAAGCCAAGCACTTTGCCGCACCTCAGTCAACCCAATTCATTAGTCGCCTACGTACATTGAAACCCACCATGTGACCACCCGAACTATCGTGGACGACGTGCATCATCAAATGAGTGAGTAAGCTAACCAAATTGACTCTGGCGACGGTCAAAATGCCAAACTGTCCACAAAGCGATGGGTGACGTCATGGTAGCTACGTCCATTATTTTTATACAATCAATGACAGCGACTCACTGCAGTCCAGTGTTTCCAGCAGCGCCCCCTGCTGGCCGCCCAGCACAGCGGCCCTGAAGCAGGGCAGCAGGCAAACGTCTGAGCGGCTCCTCAGGACCTCCTCCACCCTCCTCCTACCCGCCAGCAGCATTAGCTCCTCCCTCCAGCGGAGCTCCGCCTCCTGGTGGCTGAGTGACAGCACCTCCCTCAGAGACAGCCTCCATGCCTCCCTCCACATCCGCAGGGAGCCACCGGCCCCCAGCAGCCAGCCCACGCCCGCCTCCACGCCCACAGCGCCCCCTCTGGGGTGGAGGACCGGGAAGAGACGAGCCTCGAGGAGGGAGCGCTGCTCTCCTCTTACCCACAGTTCCTCTGGCCTGAGAGGAGAAGAGGAGAGGAGAGGAAATAACTGTCCAACTAGATGAATGACTTCAAAACCGTTCACAGTTTTCTGATATACTCCTGATGTTCTAATGATACAAAGCTGGTTGAAAATGGGCGGAGTGTTCCTTTAACCCATTGATACCTGATGCAGCATTTGTATGTGTATCCCTTTAAGACCGCGAACCGCGTCACGCGGTTTGCGGTCTTAAAGGGATACACACACAAATGAGGGATATAAACGCAAATGCTGCATCAAGTATCAATGGGCTTAAGCAGCTGATTTCAGGTTAGCGAAGAATTGAGGCAGGCCTACTGGATTCCAGTTCTGCTGTAGAAGAGACTCCAACTGTGGTTGAGGAAGGAGGCGCTGCTGACATCGCAGGTGAGCTGAGGAGGAGGAGGAGGAGGCCAGGGTGAGAGAGGAAGCACAGAGGAGGACAGGAAGTTCCACATCACTTCCTGTCTCAGTGACACCCTCCTTCAGGTCTCAGATGGTGGCCGGTGTTTGAACGCTGATAGCAACAGTGTTTGGCTTGACGCTGCCAATATTCCACATCGACTGTAAATGAATACATGTGACAGCTTTCACGCTAAAACAATTACAGGTATTCGGTGAGTCCTCCGGAATGTTCTTCTTGTCAGGATGGAAAAAGCTCTCAAAGAGCATTCAATAATCATCAATTCAATAATCAATCATCAATTATCAGATAACACACCAGTCTACCCAGTGTGAGCTGGTAACATTTCTTATTTTTTTTACCTCCAGGTCGTCCAGCGCTCCCATCACCGTGTAGACATTCAGCTTCAGCTCTCCTAGCTCAATACGATGTCCCTGGATGATGATGTCATCGGCCAGCGCCAGGTGCCTGATGTGTGATGAGGACAGGTCCAGACCCGACAGTAAACAACCTGACGGGACGTGCAGAGGACCCTGGGCCATGGGGGGGAGAGATGATGTGTCAATAATCTACATACAAACATGTTTATTACAGGAGGAGGAGGACACAATGTGTCAATAATCTACATACAAACATGCTTATTACAGGAGGAGGAGGACACAATGTGTCAATAATCTACATACAAACATGCTTATTACAGGAGGAGGAGGACACAATGTGTCAATAATCTACATACAAACATGCTTATTACAGGAGGAGGAGGACACAATGTGTCAATAATCTACATACAAACATGCTTATTACAGGAGGAGGAGGACACAATGTGTCAAGAATCTACATACAAACATGCTTATTACAGGAGGAGGACACAATGTGTCAATAATCTACATACAAACATGCTTATTACAGGAGGAGGAGGAGGACACAATGTGTCAATAATCTACATACAAACATGCTTATTACAGGAGGAGGACACAATGTGTCAAGAATCTACATACAAACATGCTTATTACAGGAGGAGGAGGACACAATGTATCAATAATCTACATACAAACATGCTTATTACAGGAGGAGGAGGACACAATGTATCAATAATCTACATACAAACATGCTTATTACAGGAGGAGGAGGACACAATGTGTCAATAATCTACATACAAACATGCTTATTACAGGAGGAGGAGGAGGACACAATGTGTCAATAATCTACATACAAACATGCTTATTACAGGAGGAGGAGGACACAATGTGTCAAGAATCTACATACAAACATGCTTATTACAGGAGGAGGAGGACACAATGTGTCAATAATCTAAATACAAACATGCTTATTACAGGAGGAGGAGGACACAATGTGTCAATAATCTACATACAAACATGCTTATTACAGGAGGAGGAGGACACAATGTGTCAATAATCTACATACAAACATGCTTATTACAGGAGGAGGAGGAGGACACAATGGCTCCAAAAACCCAAGATGGTGACGGTCAAAATAACAAACTCGTGGCTTCAAAAAGTAACGAAGTACAATTCTGAGTTACTGGCACTTGACTTGAGCATTTCCATTCTGTGAGACTTTCTGTGAGACTTTTCTACTTTTTTGTACTTTTTCCTCCACTATATTTATCTGCCAGCTTTAGTAACTAGTTACTTTGCAGAATACGTTTTTGTTGGAGTTTAGACTCTGGATTAACTGCAGTAAACTCCTAGCCTCGGTCCAGACCCTCGAATCTGCCGAATCTTTCTAACCCTCCGAGCCAATGAGCGCCGAGTGGGACTAACGATTGGCCAATCAGCATCAATAAACAGCCCAACGGGCGGGACCAGCCATTGTCAAGTGCGGTTGTCGCCCCAAAGTCTGGTGGGATCCATAATAACGCTTTCCTGAGGAGTATAAACAACAATGGCTACAGGGGTTGCCTGCTGTCAAGACTGTTTTAAATTAATTACAAGTACCGTAAATTCCGGACTATAAGCCGCGGCTTTTTTCCCGTTTTTTGGCCCCTGCGGCTTATATAACGGTGCGTCTTATCTATGGATTTTTTCAGAAAAAAAAAAAAAAAAAAAAAAAAATCTCTCTTTTTTAGCACTCTTTCTAACTATAAATCCACTTCTGTTTTAATTTCCTCTCTTGCCCTCTTTTCACCACACCGCGGACACTGTGTGCACTGTAAAAATAAACAACGGTGGTGTTGTGTTATGTTGTTTTGTTGAAATGTTAGGGTAATACGGTAAATGGGAGCTTCCTCAAACAGCCATCTCTTTCCCGACAATCCCCTCTGTGCGTGACCACTTACATATGGTAATTACGGTAAGCAAACGGCCACAAGCCCATCAACTCCCTCCCCCGACTACCAGGAGAAAATCACAAACTTCGGCGAATTCACACAAAGGAAGATCAAGGAATATTCCATCGAACCGGAGCAGATCATAAATATGGATGAAGTGCCTTTGACGTTCGACCTGCCACTCACTCGGACTGTTAACAAGAAGCGCCCTGGAGGATTCTTTCACCAAAAAAAAGCTTTGCTCGTTCTCGACAGCATGAGAACGAGCAGTAGATGATCATGAGGTGGTTTTTCAGACGTGTCGATATAGCAGTTTATCGCAAAAGTGTAATGGAAACACATTTTTCGCATTTGCACGTCATGTGACCCATATTATCCCTTGGAAAAGGAGCGGAAAATAAGTTTGGTAAGTAAGGTTCGATAGCCGTGTCAAAACCTCCGCAGCAAGTGGAAAACTTTGAAGCAACGCTACCTAGCAGAAAGACGAGTGTTGTGCAAAAGCGTAGCCGGGCAAATTAGATAATGTTTAATGGCAGAAATCGGTCCATGGTGACAGCAGGCTGCCTGTGTGCGCGCATTTGGCACAGCGGCGAGATGAGAGGATGAAAAGCACACACTGGTGCGGTGGTGCTGTCTGAAGTGAATACAGTGACTGTGAGTAGGCTAATACATTGCACACGTTTCAGGTGCAATTATAGAACCAAATCAGCCTTTTCCCCCCTCCATCTCTAAATCGGACCAGTTGTAGGCTATTAGGCTACCTTTTTTCCTCTGCCTGTCGCGCTGACTGCATTCACGCAGCCAGCAACATTTTGCGACTCATTTTCTTTTGAATTGATAATCAGGCTCGTTTATATGCATTGTAACTTCATGTTGGGATTTCCATTGACCATTGGTTGGATTTGAGCATGCAGGGGACGGGATATGGGGCAGATCCCCGTGCGTAATCACTGTGGCAGCTGCTGCAACGGGGAATCACTCAAACGCAACTTCAATGGAAACGCCTACAAGTCGCAATTGTACATTGTCGAAGTTGTAGAAATATCGCAATTCTTTTGCGAAAAACTGTAATGGAAACACAGCTATAGATGAAGAGGAGTTCGTTGGTTTTGAGTGACAATGAAGGAGAGAGGAGAGTGGTTGACGAAGCCACGCTGAACCTGTTCGTTTCCGACACTGAAGATGAGGACTTTGGTGGTTTCAGTACGCAGGAAGAAGAGGAAGACGAGCATTAGTGACTTGACTTCTCTGGTTACAGGTTTGCTGCACATATAGCCTATTGTTGTGTGATTTTGTCTGGGGATTAGTGACCTGACTTTTGTTTTGTTTTGTTGAAATGTTAATAAATGGGAGCTTCCCCAAACAGCCATCGCTTTCCCGACATTCCTCTCTGTGCACGAACCCTTTCATATGGTAATTAAACATCAAAACACCCGCGGCTTATAGACCGGTGCGGCTTATAGAAGAAAAAAATAGTCAATTTTGGTCCCGCGGCTTATACACCGGTGCGTCTTATAGTCCGGAATTTACGGTACCAATTACTTTGAAATCCAAATGCACACTGCTTGGAGGGCATTTATTCAAAGGGGAGATTTTCTTAATATACATTTTTTTACATAGTAACTAACGTAAGTTTCAGGCAGATATACGTTGGATTTGGTCTCTAGTGATTGGTTGGAATTCCCCTGGTGGGATCCCGTCATAGAAATAACTCAAACAGAGCTCAATCTGAGATTAGAAGATGGATATGAGTGTATGAGACAAGTTGACCATAGAGAGCCGCAGGGATGACGTATTTTTGTAGTCGGAACGCGGAAGTCCCGGACTTCATGGTTCTTCACTGTTTCTGCCTATGGGATTTTTGAATGGGTTTTTGGCACGATGCTTCAAATAAGGTCTCTGGGCAACGCAAGCTTAATCAAACGCAAACCAGTGTTGAGCGGGATAATCTTCACACATGAGGACCACTTTCATGACTTTTGAAGCGTAAATGCGAGCCCTAGAAGTAAAAAGCTTGTGCTTGTGCAGAACTACACACAGTGTCACATAGGCTTCCCCGTCACGTCACCACTTAACCTGGAGTGTTGTTGATGTGTGCGCTGCTGTGCACTGATTACCCCGGGCTGAACCATGTGAGGGAAAGAGAATTTCCGTGTTGGTTCTTTGAAGTGATGACGTTATTGACGTATAATATCCCCGTCGACTCAACAGTGTAGTCTTATTTAGCCGTTTGCTAGCTAGCCGCCCGTTTAACGGCACGTAAAAGTAAAAAGAAATCATAAAAGTGGTCCTCATGTGTGAAGATTATCCTGCTGAACACTGGTTCGCGTTTGAATAAGCTTGCGTTAACCACAGACCTTATTTGAAGCATCGCGCCAAAAACGCATTCAGAAATCCAATAGGCAGAAACAGTGAAGAACCGGGAGTGTTAGCGTCGATGTTTTCCGGACTCATTCATGCAGCTCTCTATTCAGTCTGAATATCAGGCTACTCCTGACCTGTAGGTGGCAGTGTTGCACCACGGCTCCGTTCGCAACTGCAACGTCTCCCTCTAGGATGCTGTTGATCACCCGGCCTCCTTCGCTCACCCCTCGCTCTCTCTGAGGGTAAACAGGAAGCTGGTCAGTGCTGGTGAAAGTCATCATGGTATCTGAGGACCTCGGTGGGGTGTTTCTCTCCGTCCAATCACGGCTCAGATGCTCCACATGCTGCTTTCCAGACAGGGTCATGTAGTCATAGCAACCGCCAGGGACATACACTGTCAGGATGAGACAAAAGCATGGATGAGGACCTGGTTGAGAACAGGACATGGACATCCGGAAGAGGCTAAAATGGTTTTCTGGTACAACTTCACCGATTCATAGAATTACTTGCTAAAATACTGTACTGCACTAAGAAGCTAGCTAACTTCCATACAAGAGAGGAGTCATGTTATCATTTTGAAACTTCAAGAACTTTTCCCCCAACGATCATGCTGTTGTTTGACAGCTGTGAAAAGGTAACGACAAATTATTTACACCATATATAATTTATTTCACAGAAATTATTAGAACCACAGACAATGTTGACTTGTTACTTTACTCATAGACCCCGACCTCACTCAGTGTGGCCCTTGGGTCTTTTTTGTTTTGTTTTGCAAGGCAGACGCTTTTGGTTAGGTTAGACCACCCAAATCTGTGTTTTTATTTTACTGTACATCCCAGAACATGGCGCTAATGGCATTAGCATTGTCCATCCACATACTGTTTAACGTTAGCATTGGAGCTAACACTATTGTAACAAACTATATCCAGGATGCACATTGCACATGCAACATTACAAATTTGATTAATATCACATTATGTGGGTGATGTACCCCATCAAATTGCTGTAGCGGGCTGTTTTAAAGCTAGAGCAACGTTTATGGTGTCATCTGAATGGAAGAATTACTAAATTTGAATATGAAAAATATAAATGTTGGTATAATAAACTTTGATTACCAGTCCTTCTGATCAAATTAGTAGCTATAATTGGGAGTGATGGTGTTACAGTAGTAGGCTACTGGTGGAAGTGCACGGTCACAATCTGGCCCTCTGGTAGCGAGGAATTTTGTGTGGCCCTCTCTATCATCAAAGTTGCCCGTCCCTCCCTGTCAGAGACACTGAATAAGGTTTCACTTTGCGTGGCCTGTTTGCTGTGACGCCATTCAGCATTAGTCTTGATAAAAGATAGATGGTCTAAAGAGAGAGAGAGAGAGAGAGAGAGAGGAGGGGCGAGAGACATCTACCCAGACTGAGCGGCGTTCCTCTCAGGATCCTCCACAGCTCCGCCCTCCCGCTCCTCACCGCTGCCCCTTGTGGGCCGACGGCCGAACTGCAGCCGGCTCGCTCCTCGGTCACAAACTGATCCTGAGTCTGATCCGAGCAGAGAGTCTTCAGCACATCCAGAAAGAGAGAGATCTGCAGAACGACAGGAAGACAGAGCGCATGCACGGCGCACGCACACACGCACACGCACACACACGCACACTACATGAGTGATTGAATTATAGGCTATAAATGTAACACTAGGTAATGTAATACGTTTTCAAAGGGGTCCAAATCTTAAATTTGGGTCGCGAAAATGTCCGGAAAGATGTGTGTGGTGAGGCTAGACCAGTTGAAAACCACTGATCTAGACCATCTGCAGGACTGTATGGTTGTTATTGTGGAAAATTGGACTGGAAAAAATAAACCATGGCATGACAACAAAACCAGAGTGCAGCCAGGTAGACAGACAGGTACCTGGAGGGGCGGAGCTCCAGAGTCCAGGCCCAGGTAGGTGCAGCCATCCAGGGGAGCAGTGACGTGGGCTTGCAGTAACTTCTCTGATACAAACCTACTGAAGAAGACTGGACCTGACACCTACTGACAGAGAGACAGAGAGAGAGAGAGACAAGCAGACAGACAGGGAGAGAGACAGACAGACAGACAGACAGACAGGGGGGAGAGAGACAGGGAGACAGACAGGCAGGCAGACAATCAGACAGACAGACAACCAGACAGACAGACAATCAGACAGAAACACAATCAGACAGACAGACAGACAATCAGACAGACAACCAGACAGACAGACAGAAACACAATCAGACAGACAGACAACCAGACAGACAGACAATCAGACAGACAGACAGAAACACAATCAGACAGACAGACAGACAGACAATCAGACAGAAACACAATCAGACAGACAGACAGACAGACAATCAGACAGACAGACAGAGAGACCACATCAGCTCTGGAAAGAGTATTTGTTAATAACATAACTAGTCATGATAACAGTCAGTGTAAACAGTTTTGCAGACATTAATTTAGTTTGACAGTGATTGCAAGTTAACTTGAGTTAAGTTGTGGACCAGTGATGTCATTTGTGCATGAATGACATCACTGGTCCACATTGATTTCCACTAGCTGATAGCCCAGCCCAGGCAGACACGATCGGGGATTTAACCACCGCAGTAAAGGCACATCTGAGCAGACGTCTTGTGTTCTGCTCTAGAACCCCCAAACCTGTAGTTTAGAGCCGCCACTCGGGCGCCAGCCGTTTAACATTTTGTGGGCGTTCCCAGACATGCGGACTGTCTCTATGGAGATTTTTTTTTGTCTCATTTCAAAATGCTGTCTCAAAACACTGAATACTTGTTATTATTTGGAAGATTTTTTTTTTTACATGAAAATCATATTAAATATCAGCACAAAACATTCAACTTCAGTACACATGAGTATTTGCCTTCTAAATTCATATTGGTCAAATCCTACTTCCTACAGCTAGTGAAGGTGCGTTTGATTCCACTGCTGGCAGCAGGAAGGAGGACGTACCAGTGGCACTTTCCCATCAGGCATCACAGCTTGTTGCATCTGCTCCGTCGTTCCCTTGTAGATGATGTCCCTGACCTGACCCTGGGACACAAAACAAACGCCCCCCCCCTCACACATGACCCTTTATTCACTGTGCCATGGTGAATGCTACTAACCGTTGTTGCCAATAATAATAATAATAATAATAATAATAATCATAATACATTTATTTATTTATTTTAAAAAATGTGTGTGCTTTACCAATCAATAAAAACAACAATAAACCAACAAAACTAATGTAAACTAAAAATGTAAAGTAAACACACACGCACGCACGCACGCACACACACACACACACACACACACACACACACACACTTACTTACTTTAAGGCAGGCCTATTCAACTGGCGGCCCGCGGGCCGGATACGGCCCGTTTGATATAAAAATAAATAAAAATAAAATAAAAATAAAACTTTTTTGGTTGGGGGACAAAGATCTATGACTGGCCCGGGAGAAGCTTTTTTATTTCATTTTTCCTTGTTTGTTACATTACAGTGTTTGATTTTCATCATAATCTGGTTTTCCATAATAATAATAATAAGTTCAGTGTTTATGCCTGTGTTGCTGTCTGTTGTAGTGTAAAACGACTAAAGGGAGAGCAGGTGGTTACATGAAAGTGAGTGAGAAAAGGAGAAGATACTGAATAATGACATCACAACAGTATAATCCTAATGTTAATTTAAAATTAAATATTCTTCTAAATATGGATAAAAGTCCAAAAAACATCAAATTTTCTCCATTCCTTACAGCACCCCCTATTTAATAATAGTTCCAGCACGGCTGCGAAAATGTGGTGGCGGGTTGTGTCAAGTGTACATATAATGGCTCGGGGAACGGTCCGGTCCCCGGCCCCTTAGGTTTCTGACAAAGTGGCCCCCTGAACAATTTAGTTGAATAGCCCTGCTTTAAGGTAAAAACATAAGAGGCTAAAACAATAATGGGTAAAATAAAATGATAAAAAGACATGACAGCCAAGTATTTACCTGTTGGTCGGTCAGGTAGACTCCATGATTGACTGCATAGGAAATGTCCCCTGGCAAAGCCAAGACTCGAACGCCAGAGAAACCATCCCAGGACAAAACTAACAGACACACAGGAATGTCAGTAACATTACAGGAGAAATAACAGACATTCCTACTAACTGGCTGATATATGAATGGTCAGGTAATAGTAATCATAGATCATGATAGTTTATAGTACTCTAACCATGGCTAATGATAGTTAATTGTACTCTAACCGAAGTCGGAGGGTATGGTCAGGATCATATCAGTGCTGCAGACCCAAACACCAGGGGGAGAAGCAGGACAGATCTGAAGGAGTCGACAAAAGACAAAACAACAGACGGTTTTACTTCATGTTGAACTCAGGTGAAGCGGTGCAAGCCGCTTCTACAGGTGACTTTGTGTGTTTGTGGCTCGAGGCAACAAGGAAGGGAGAGAGAGAAGACGATAGCATTTCAAAGTAATGCACGCACGACACATTCACGCACACACAGGTGCGCATGCATGCACGCACACGCAGGGTTGAAATTTCGTCATTTTAGGGGCGTGGCCATCTGGCCTTTGGCATCGCAATGTTTTTTTAGGGCACAAGGCCACATGCCAGGGCACAAAGGCAATTGCTCTATTGACATCGTGAAGAGCGATTTTTCTGAAATGTGTGTTAAAATGACTCAATTAAGAAAGTCCGCTCAGTAAAAAACTCTCGTAACGGACAAGCCCGTCCTCCATTGTCACACGAACACCACAACACATGCACGCGGCCACAACACACTCATGCTGACGGTGGCCGGTGAAAAGTGTCCTCTGCATTTAACCCATCCAGGCATGTCCTTTCCTCCGAGGGGCAGGCCAGGAGCAGTGGTCGCTTTCTCGTACAGCGCCCGGGGACCAACTTCGGATGTTGTCGTCACTGGTCGGATGACGATGACGATCTGATCTTCTGCATGTTTTTAGTGGGGGGTTATATACGGAGGAACCCCCTGGGGGAGCATGGGGAGAACATGCAAACTCCACACAGAGAGAAAGGCCCTTTCGACGAGATAACCCACCTGGGCAGTAGGCACTGAAGATATGGGGGGGAACACAACCACAGCGCCCACAGTGTCCCAGGCGAGAATCGAACTCAGGACCTTCTAACTGTGAGGCGACAGCGCTACCGACTGCGCCGCCGCACCCCCAGTAGGCAGGTGCCAGACAAATAAATGATAAACTGGAATGAAGGAATAAAGTCCGCACACTGAAAAGTAAAGCTCCCGGTCAGTTTAAACTAAAACGGACAAACATAATACAGGTAGTTTCCAATCTGCTTTCGACTGATGTGACTTCAGTGTGGACGCGCTGATCGCCCAAATCAGATTTGAGGGTGTCTTTTGCAGAGGGCGGGGACTTGAAGAGCAGAGAGCACAGACATGCAAACACTGCCAGAAACATTGTATGTTGGCTCGTAGAGAGGCAAAGTGACCGCCTACTTCCTGCTTCAGCACTGTACCAGAGATTTTTATCCGCCTTTTATTTTCCCGTGGACATTTCGTAAAATGCTCTTAACCCATTGATACCTGATGCAGCATTTGTGTGTGTATCCCTTTAAGACCGCGAACCGCATGAACGCGGTTCGCGGTCTTAAAGGGATACACACACAAATGAGGGATATACACACAAATGCTGCATCAGGTATCAATGGGTTAAAAAAAAAGAACCCACCGAAACAATATTTTCTTTAAATCTGCGATTTATTTAATGTTTTGGTCCGAGTGAAATTTTATGTGGTCTTTTTCTGGATATATCTGAACCGTTTGATTTTACCAAGTAAAACTATTTTGATAAGCATTTTATTAAATGTCTATGGGAAAATAAACGGCGGATGGAAATCTCTGGTACAGTGCTGAAGCAGGAAGTGACGTTCCACTTTGCCTCTCTATTGTATCTGGACACACACAGATCTTTCTTGAACACTTGCCCAAATCAGAGTTGCGGCAGTGCGGACACACTCCCAAATCAGATTTGGGAAACCAATCAAGATAATGATGATTAATGACTTTAGCAGCAAATCGGATTTGCCTGTTAAGGCTCACCCCACTCCAGGCATCTCCACTTCATGGGCATTGTCATGCAGTGTGTCCGTTGAGGACGCGTGTGCTGCAGCCTCATGGTCCGCCCGACACACCTTCGTTAGTGCTGCAGCCTCATGGTCCACCCCACACACTTTTGTTAGTGCTGCAGCCTCATGGTCCACCCCACACACTTTTGTTAGTGCTGCAGCCTCATGGTCCACCCCACACACTTTTGTTAGTGCTGCAGCCTCATGGTCCACCCCACACACCTTCATGGTCCACCCCGCACACCTTCATGGTCCACCCCGCACACCTTCACAGGGCTGGTGACTGCGCCCGTTTTACTCGCATATGCGACTAAAAATAGAACAGTGCGAATTGTAAAATGCCTTTTGGGGCACGTGTGCGAGTACAGAATTCGACCTTCAATATATATGTATTTTTTTTCAGAGCCTTAAAAATCAAAATCAGAACGGCATTAAAGTTGAGAGCCTGTGTCCCAGTTCACTTGAAGGCAACACAGCCTTGCCTTGAACCAATGGTGACTGGTGAAAAAAAGCACGTGATATCTCGTCAGCGGAAAAACAAGCAGCTTGCAGCTTGCTCCCAGTGCGCCACAGAAAAAATGTCTAACCGTCCTCATACGTCCAAAGTGTGGGAGCATTTCACGCACAATAATGTGAAGTGCAAAATCTGCTAAATAAGCTGAACTCGCTTATCATGGCAGAACGAGTATGATGCACGAGCATCTCAAAAGGAAGCACGTTGTGGCGAATGCAGATGAAGGCTAATTAGCTTGTTAGCTCACAGGCAACCGCAATGTTAAGTTTGAGCTGCTAACGTTAGCTATTGGCTAACGATATTAACGTTATAAGCCTGTAACGTTGTCATCATAGCAACGTTAAGCTCATGTGTTGCTGACGGGAATACTGGAAACCTCATTTTACTCCGCAGTTTGCACTCTACTTACGACATTTAAAAATGTGATGCCTGAGAAGACTGAAACAATTTATTTTTGTTGATATTTTGGTTGCATACATAGTGAATAGTTTTTGGTTCCATTTCCATTCCACGTAGTAGTGCCCTAATTTTATTTTGCATTATTCATTCAATGGATAGTACATTCATTGCACTATATGTTTTCAATTTCAATGTGTACTATTTTGCAGTTTTGCAATTTGCACTATATTACATTTATTACATGCAAGTACATTGATGCCAGAAATAAATATTCTGCTACATGCTCTGAACTTTAAAGTTCATGAAAATATTATTTTTGAGTGAATTATCATCTTAACTCATTGAGTGCCAGCCACTTTTGGAGAACGGACACTCCCAGTGCCAGAGTTTCAGAGCGTTTTCAGTGATTTCTCGGGGCCCACAGAATATTGTGTGATATTACTATGTAAACACCGAACAAGCACAAAGAACGATGAGACTCTCTTCTATCATCTGCAAAAAAAAGTTTATTGATATCATTATCCGTTCTTTAGTTATCAGCCGGAGAAGATAGGTTGATTTCAGCAAAAAAACACGTTTCAATTTAGAAGCTGAGATATTCAGCCTTTTGTGAAATGAAGCATTTCAAGCACATCACTGACTCTGAAGGTAATATTTTCTGATGTAATGACACCTCAAAAATAATTTCCTTCAATAAAACAGTGAAAACAAAGGAATTTTGTTTGGCCAAATAATATTTTTTAGCTGCAACCAGCAGCGCTGGCCCCTGCGTGCGCAGACCCTACACCTTCTTGCTGGTCTTGATTTACTGCTGGTGGGCATCAGATATTCTAGCTTGTTTGCCTGTCTCTGTCTATCGAGCCTCCTGCTGTCTGGGTCTGTGTTTACTGTCAATGGTTGTATGCTGCCCTGCGTGCCCCACCCCCCTCCTCCTCCTCCGTGGGAGTGTCTCTGGTGGTGGCTGTCTGCTGCGTTTGCTCTGTACTGAAAAGTCCGCTGCACGCAGCTTTTTCACAGCGTGTCGCCGGCTCCCAGCTGAGAATAATGTAACTTTTCAGAAAGACGCTGGTGTCGGCAACTAAATCATATGGAGGGGCTATCGCAGCGGAGACGGAGGGGCTCAATTGTGGCAGCAGATTGACTGCTGTTCACAGGCACAGCTAACGTTATGCTTCATGCATATCGATGCATACCGATGCCGTTTCCGTTTCCATAACGACTTCTTCTCTGTTTTTTACTCAACTTTCTCTAATCTGGAGAGCACTGTCGCCACCTAATGGGTCGGTAAAATAGCTTTTACACATTCAACATCCACCATACTTTCACAGGAGATGGATCTGGCTTTGATCCACGTCCCACCGTCAAAAAACGCAATTGACGACAATCGTCGTCATTGGCACTCTACGTCACTATCCGAATTGACGACGATTGTCGTCATTGGCACTCAATGAGTTAATTGTCTTTATTTTTATTTGGCACATGCTTAAAACAACTTGAAGCTAAATTTAGAAGCTGATGATAGCTAAATCAGAGCGATTGAGTAATTGTGCAATATGGTGACTAGTCAACTATCAAAATAATCGTTTGTGGCAGCCCTAATTTAAAGAGAGAGAGAGTAGTCATAGTGCCCACCCAGTGCCCACGGAAGTCCACAATGCTTGCGAGCCTGCGAGGTAATAACGTAGGCTACTAGCCTACTTTTTTATGAAAGACTTGGATGCGCAAACACCAAACTTTTCAGCAGCAAGCTCCTGAAATGGACCAAGTGATGCTCGTAAGAATAGTGCTGCTCTGTTTATTCTCAACAGAAAAACTCTGCGGCTCCGCCTACCTGCATCTAGCTCTCTCTCTTCCCCCCTCCCTCCCTCACGTGTCGGGGAGGGCGAGCTACGGCTGCATGTAAATCGTCGCTGACAGGAGTAACCATTCTCAAACCAGCCGAACTACTTTATAAAAAAGCCCTGAAAATACTAGATAAAAAACCCTTTTCTCATCACCACTGTCATGTCATAGGTAAATATGGCATGCTAAGTTTTGAGAACTTTAGAAATTTCACCTCTGCCTGTCTAATATACAAAGTTCTACATGGACTGGCGCCGCCTCCTCTTGCTGACTTTATCAAATATCGTTCGACCGCCAACTCGACCCGTGTCACTCGGGCCATCACGAACAAGGTCTGTGAGGTCCCCTTTAGAAAAACTTCCTTTAGCCAGAAGACCTTATCCTACATGGGAAGCACTCTCTGGAATAATCTACCTCCCTCTATTAGAGAATGCCCGAGTCTCGCCACTTTCAAAGGCCAGTTGAAAATATGGTTCAGATCAAACCAACAATGTGATCACAATTAACATACTTAACATATCATTTGCCATGTTTTGCAGCATGCTCTGTGTGTTTTATTTATTTTAGGTTTTACTAACCTTTTATACTATTAATTTTTTTGGTACTATTAATTGTGTGTGTTTTAATCATTTTTGGTTTTACTAACCTTCTGTACTTTTAATCTTTTTTGTACTATTAATTTTTCTTTCGCTTTCATGATTACATCAACCTGCCATGGGACTACAGGTGGAAACTAGCCCTTGGGCTATAACCTGGCATATTTACTGTACGGCTGTACTGTTCATTAATGTGTAAAGTCCCATTCTTTAAATAAATGAATCTGAATCTAAATGGAAATATTAGTGGATTATTAATTTAGTCGGAATATTGTCATTTTCCGAATATGGGCAAAAAGCGGAATATTATGTGCATGTAAACGTAATCACTGAAGCCACATGTACTCTCCTCTCTAGATTATGCTCTCTGCACTCTCTCTGCAGCCCGGACACGTCTAGGGTTGATTATTTTATTTTATTTGTATTCTCTCTGCACTCTTGTTCTACAGGTTTGTGAATTTAATTTGAGGAATGTAACTTGCCGTTTTGAAAATATACCTCAGTTGCACATGAATTCACTTTAAAACGTAGTGTACGTTTCATATTCAAATAAATGTTATTTGTTTAAAAATGTCTCCAAATATCCCTTTATTAACTCATTCACTGCCAATATCTGACTGGCATTTTTGGCACAGGCCAAGTATTTCCATAATGTTTGGTCATCTTTCAAGACCCACAGTAAATTCTGTACTAGGACTACAGTGATGTCCAATACCTCGAAATGAAGATCTAAGTCTCTACTTTCACCCCCAAAAAGAAAGTTAGCTTTTAGCATGTTCTGTACTCTACTTATAACCCTTTTTATACACCCCATGTTCACCAAAAAAGCCTGTCTGGGAAGAGAAAAGGGAGAAAAAAGCATTTTTGTAAAAGGGCACAATCTCAGGCATAACTCACTCTCAATTCTTTTATTTTGAACTGTATTGACATCAGACATGTAAATATTATTCGTTAGGACACAAATGACAAAAAATATATATATATATATACACACATGAAGTGCTTTTTTTTTACATTCAACAATACAGTTTACTCGGTGTGAGTGTGCAGACAGACAGACAGACAGACAGACAGACACACCGACAGACAGACAGACAGACAGACAGACAGACAGACAGACAGACAGACACACACACACACACACACACACACACACACACACACACACACACACGCACACACACACACACACACACACACGATCCCCCTTTTAGATTTCTAACCCAACATAGGATAAGCAATAACCACGCCCTGTGGCGCTGGGATTGGCCAGGAGCAACACTGGAGGGCGAGCAGCCCAGCGATTTCATGAACCAACTCAAGAGCTCTTGAGAAGGACAGCGGGCTGCTGTGAGTGCCTTCTGCCCGCTGCTGCCTAGCTGTTCCTGTGTTTATTTTGATTTGTTCTGGTACACCGTCCTCGTCCATGTCTCCCTGTCATATCTATGATCGTTCCCGTTTTCCCCTCGGCTATTCAACACGTCCTCACCGCCCTCGCAAACTGATCGATCATTTCCTCATTCCTCCGATGATCAAACACATCTCTTGATTACTTTCTCCCGTTTTCTCCTGGCTGGCACAGAGGAAGGCGACTCCAGCTCGGCGTTTCAATTGCGTTTCTCCTGTCTGCACAAGGAAGCGTTACCCGTTCTCTGCTTTCCCTCTGCTCAATTTCAAAACAACAGCTGCGGTATGTGTTTGATCGCGTGCTGTCGGCTACCCTTTGAAGGCAGGGACCTGTGTCTGTGTGACAGGCTGGGCAAGTGTTTGCTGCAGGCGCTGCACCAATAAAAACAAAAACACGTCAAACACGTCCTTGGCGGGGAAGGCCATTGCTGATAACACGTCAAAGACGTCATTGGCGGTGAATGAGTTAACTCATTGAGTGCCAGCCACTTTTGGAGAACGGACGCTCCCAGTGCCAGAGTTTCAGAGCGTTTTCAGTGATTTCTCGAGGCCCACAGAATATTGTGTGATATTACTATGTAAACACCGAACACGCAAAAAGAACAAGGAGACTCTATTGTATCATCAGCAAAAAAAAGTTTATTGATACCATTTTCCGTTCTTTAGTTATGAGCCGGAGAAGATAGGTCAAAAACAGCAAAAATATGCATTTCTATCAGGAAGGTGAGATATTCACCCTTTTGTGAAATGCAGCATTTCAAGCACATTCACTGACTCTAGCTAATATTTTCTGATGATGTGACCTGGTTTAGTTCTGTGGTGCATGCGTGCCCCACCCCCCTCTCCCCCCCTCTCCCCGAGTCAGCTGCAAACTCCTCCCCACACGCACCCAGTCAGGACCCTCTCTCCGTTTTTGCGCCGCGCGGCTCCTGGGCAGCTCACAGCCGCAACAAGGAAATGCCAAGCGGGCCTGCCGCTAAAGGTTTGGCCCCCTCGGCGTCGGGTGCTGCCTTTCTGGTGGGTAATGTGTGGAGAAACTGCAGACAGACAGACAGGCAGAGGAGCTCAGTTGTGTGCGCGGATTGATTGCTGTTGGCAAGCAGCCCAGAGCCATCTACATGATGGCTCTGGGCTGCAGCATGAGCGCGGTTTCTCTTTGATCACGGCTATTTCAGGCTGTATTCCTGACATTTCTGTCATCTGGAGAGCACTGTCGCCACCTAATGGCTCGGTAAAATAGGTTATAGACATTCAACATGTCCCAAAATTTTACAGGACATAGATCTGGCTTCGATGGACCCCCCCCCCCCCCCCCCCCGTCAAAAAACGCAATTGACGACAATCGTCGTCTTTGGCACTCTACGTCAGTATTTGAATTGACGACAGCTGTCGTCATTGGCACTCAATGAGTTAAGGAGAAACGCATTATTTAATACATTTTTTATCATGCCCCTAAAATTCTTTGTGTGCTCCTAGTTTTTTCAACTTAGGGGCACACGTGCTCCTTCTGAAAATGCTAAGTGACCAGCCCTGCACCTTCATGGCCCACCCCGCACACCTTCATGGCCCACCCCGCACACCTTCATGGTCCACCCCGCACACCTTCGTGAGGTATTATACTCCGGATGTGACCACGTGCTCACATGGTTGTGTGGGCCACCAGACGTTAATGCCTCCTTGGCCATAATGTCTGTATAACATATCAGGATGGTCCATCGATACATTATCATGATGCCCTGTGTCACTCATCCGTAGGTCAGAGGGTCCCACTGAGGTGCCTCTTTGGACAGCAAGGATGGTGGTGGTATACCAGCATGTGAGAACTGAAGTTCGAAATGAAGTAAAACATGAGGGTTATCCTATAACCCAGGTTTTACAAATGAGAACGAGGGTTCTGTCCTTTGCGTTCGCATTGTGGCGGGCTGAACACGCTTAAGAATGGCATTCCCTCAACTTCCCTGGCAATTGGTGCGAACCGTGTACAGCAATGATACTCAACTTGCGGCTTTTTTACAGTGCACCTGAACGCAACATGCAAGATACCCGCTGAATAAGTGTCCAAATGTTCATGTCATTCTGGCCAATACTCCACTTCTGTTATATCATTTCAGTCTGGAATATGGAATATCTTTCAATAATCTATGATTTAGCTGCTAAATTGTCAAATACCGCCATCTGCTTGCTACCCAGGCACGTATGTACTAACTAACTAACTTAACCTAACTAACTATCCGGTGTGCACAACATTGTCAGACTAAACTCTGGCTGACACCCCAAAAACCTACAATCCACTACAGAAAAATGTATATTGTTTGTTTATTAACGTCTATTAACTGGCCCCTGGCCTTCTATCATTTCACGAAAGTGGCCCCCGGGCAAAGCAAGTTGAGTATCCCTGGTGTACAGTGACACGTCACAGGGGGAGGTGGCTGGCCACGCCAATCACCTGCCAGGGTGGGCCAAGATGCACTTGGGTGGTTTTAAAGGTATTTTTTGAAGGGAAAAAAGAAAGCATTCAGTCTGGCGCTGCTTGGGCAGCTTCAGCATAATGTGAGAACCCTCGTTCTCATTCGTAAAACCTGGGTTATAGGGTAACCCTAACGTTTAATGGTTTACAATAGAGCTCAACAGTCATGTAACTTTTCTTGCCCCAGAAGTGAATTCCCCATTCATTTACTCCATAGACATTTCAGGAAGAAAATCTGTATATAACGAGTTTTTAGGCTTGAACCAAGCCAACTAGTCTTCCAGAGAATCGTGAGTGACCATAAAACATTTTACTTTCAGCTAAAACAAAAAATAAATGCGGGATTTTTTTTTAAATCTTTTTTCCTCCCCAGAAAAGTCACATGACTGTTGAGCTCTATAACCAGCAGTGCAGTGGCCCCAACATAGAGCCCGGTGGTACTCCACATTAAACAGGCTCATGTTCATGTTGTGGTTTGAAGACTTCCAGCACCCCTAAACCCAGCTCCCATCAAAACACCACAGTCTGGTGTATTCATATTGCTAGCAGTGACTTTTGTTACCGGCAAGTTATTCATTTGCACCAGTACTGTTTCACAATTGCCAATTGTGTTATTTAGCATATTAAAACAAATCCTCCAATAAAATGTTTATTCAGATATTATATAAAATATATTCTAATGTTCAAATCTGTTGACTTGACAGTGGAATGGATGTTTCACAGTTTTGACAGAATACCTAATTGGATAGTTAGATGCTGAGTCTGGCTATTCTGGGTTAGGTTGGTACAGTATATTTTGTCAATGTTCGATATATGTGTATTCTGTGGCACATTTGCACTAGTTTTGTATGTGTTTTGATGCAACTGTTTTTACATAAAGCACATTGAGTTTGCTTGTGTAAGAAGTGTCCTACGAACAAACTGTAAGGGCTGACCTGGTTGTTGAGGCAGCGGAGCAGCAGATCCAGACAGCAGACTGGAGCCTGGACCCTCTGCTCTGGTTCTTCCAGAGCGAGCCAGCAGAACGCCCGGCTGCACGGGCTCCAGGGGAAGTCACGACCCTGCACAGGGGAAGACAGACACAGACTGAGACAGACACACACAGACGGAGACAGACAGAGACAGACTGAAACAGACAGACACAGATTGAGACAGACTGAGGCAGACAGACACAGTCTGAGACAGACTCAAACACACCCACACAAGCACAGAGGATTCGGGCTGCAACCAATAATCCATTAGTTGTCAACTACTAAATCAATCACCAACTATTATTTAACAAGAGTGAAAATTCACAGATTCCAGCTTCTGAAATGTGAATATGTTCTGGTTTCTTCAACTACTCTATGACAGTGAACTGAATATCTTTGTGTTGTGGACAAAACAAAAGATTTGAGGATGTCATCTTGGGCTTTGGGAAACACTGATTGACACTTTTCACCATTTTATCGACCAAACTACTAATTGATTGATGGATAAATGTTGGTTAGTTGCCGGCCCACTGGACTCACCGTGTGCAGGATGAGGATGTGCGCATTGTCCAAGACGTCGGTCGTCACCACCTGAGGAGAAGATCACATGAGATTGTCGTAGATATCATCTATCCATCTGCAGTGGGTTGCACCAGCTGTGCGTGAGTTGAAACGTAAGCTAGTTTGAACGTAAAGTCTCACTAAGTCCGAGTTTACGCACTACTAAAAAATATTTGGGTTGCACCAAGTGAAATAGTTAGAACGTAGGCATAAGTTAGAACTCACATTTTACACCTACGTCATACTAGGTGTAAAGTCCTCCATAAAATAGCAGTTGGCACGGATTGCAACTTGGCACCGTGGCGCATCGTGGTTTTGCGTCCGCAACACGCTCTGCGTGATCAATTATTACACCCGTTGATATTCATGACTCACGCTTTTGTTTCCCACAAGCTGCAGCACTGCGTACAAATTAAAATAACCGCAACAATTTAGCGAGGCAGGATGGTGGTAAATTAGGAATTAGCCTACAATACTGATGAGGGGCTCACAGATAAACGTTAACAGTAATATGAACCTAAATGAACGTTACTCAATAACGTTCTCATTTGGTTAGTGTTGATGAAATATGAAAGCCCTAACTTGCGGTGGGCAACATGTCCTGACTGTTTTCATTCCACTTAATTAAACAACGGTAAATAAACACTGTTTCCACCGTGCTTTTCACGGATTGGCTACAGGAAGTGAAAACGTCATTTTCCGCGACACTATTTTGGTTAGTATGGACTTTAGGGTCTACTAGTTAAGATGTATCTTACGTCTCCGTGGTGCAACTAAACAAAGACACAACTTTAGTGTCAAACTAACTAGTTTGAACGTAGCAGTTAGTGTGGACTTTACACCCTAACTTAACACGTTCACTGCGATTGACGAGATATCTCGGCTTACAGAATCCAACGGTTCACTGCCAATGACGAGTTATCTCGGCTTAAATTTTTTTTTTTTTTTTTTGACGGTGGGACGTGGATCAACGTTCCCCACGTCTCCTATAAAAATATTGGAGTCAGCGAACGTGTACAACCCATTCCACGGACCCACTAAGTGGCGACAGTGCTCTCCACTCTAGGAAAAGCAGAGCCAAAACTGTAGGGTAACGCGCGAGGAAACCATTCTCTACTGTAAAATGGATTGGCGAAAACGCTTTCACTTTCGCGCATTATCGCGCTGGGAGCTGGCGGTGGGGGATTCCAAAAATAGACTGGGTGGAAAACACACTTTGAAACACGCAGCATAAAGCCTAGAATCGCACAAAGCTTCATCAAAGCTCTCAAACCCAAGAAACAAGTGAGCCCTATCCACACTCGCTGCCAGGGAGGGAGGCTGCTCAAACTCGCAGCAGCAGCAGCAGCAGCAGAACACTCGCTTGTGACGAACGCTGCTGAAAGCCACCAGACACGCCCACGGAGGGAGGAGTTTGAAGGAGAGGGCGTTCAGAACTATATTGTTTAGATGTCTGATCTCTCACTGATGCCAAAAATAAATGGTTAAAGTGACTGTTCTGCCTGTTTGATTGAATTTCACAAAACTGCGATTATCTCAGCTTTCACTCTCAGACGCTGAAACCATGCTGTACTCAACGGCTAATATCTACATAACTACTAACTCTACAAACTAACTCTTTTAGACAGAGAAAGCACACATTCTATTAGTACTTTTGTGAACTTTGTGTTCACAAAGTCCAAGCAGAAAATAATCCTCGGCTCTTGTAAAATGAGCCAGAATCCTAAAAAAAAAACTCTGGCAGAACCTACCTACAGTAAAAAAAAAAAGGCTGGCAGTGAATGTGTTAAGAGAGAACTTACGTTCAGCTGGTGCAATGGTTCTATCAGCCGGACCACCTGAGAGAACATCTATCTATCGCCACATTACTGATGACAAACTTCTCTGGCCTCAATACCCCCCTCCCTGATCCCCTAACTGTTCCATTTTGCTTTTTAATAAAAGACACAAAAACAGAGCAAAACCAAAACAAGCAAACAGCCAACATTCACACAAAAAGTCCTTCCTGCCCCCCTGACCCTGAGGTCATCTCTTACATCTTAGAGACGCATTTGCAGTTTTTGCCCCAGAGGCACATTCATATTGTACAACATGAACAGAGGTCATAATATACAACAGAGTTCATGAGTTCATCTTAAGTAAGTAAGTAAATTCACATTATAGAACAAATGATGTCATAGATCACTGACGTCAGACAGCAATGAGGCCATAAATGACAGATGACAGTGTTGAGAAGAGTCTGCTCAGTATACAGTTGAGTCTAAACTGATGTAATCAGCCTAACAGCCCAGTATAAACCAGTCTAAACTGATCTGATCAGCCTAACCAGCCCACTATAAACCAGTCTAAACTGATTGGATCAGCCTACCCAGCCCAGTATAAACCAGTCTAAACTGATCTGATCAGCCTAACCAGCCCACTATAAACCAGTCTAAACTGATCTGATCAGCCTACCCAGCCCAGTATAAACCAGTCTAAACTGATCTGATCAGCCTACCCAGCCCAGTATAAACCAGTCTAAACTGATCTGATCAGCCTAACCAGCCCACTATAAACCAGTCTAAACTGATCTGATCAGCCTAACAGCTAGGGGTGCTCCAAAAAATCGATTCTGAAAGGATCGCGATTCTTAACGCCACAATTCCTGGATCGATTCCAAACTCCCAAGAATCGATTCTTAAAATTGTAAAAAAAAAAAAAAAAAAAAAAAAAATTACAGCGCACCTGAACGCAACATGCAAGATACCGGCTGAATAAGTGTCCAAATGTTCATGTCATTTGTGTACTGTACTGCCACGATGCCACCCAGGGCCGGCCCGCCCTATATGCGAACTAAGCGGCTGCCTAGGGCCCCAGGAGTTGGGGGGCCCCCAAAAAAAAAAAAAAAAAAAAAAAAAAAAATTTTTTAAATAAACATAGGCTATAATATTATAGGCTGTGTGTGGTAGTTAAAACATAGGTTGACGTTTATTTATGTTTGTAGTTTAAACAAAAACATAAATACTGTAGGCTACATACAACACAAAAGGCTGTTTTTACCTTTTGTCGCCACCTGGTGAGTAAATATATATGTAACTAAAACCATTAAAATTGACAACCGGTCCTGCATGTATCTACCGGTCCTTGGCACAAAAAAGGTTGGGAACCCCTGGTTTAACTGACCTGGCAACCCCTATGGCTGCTGGGTTCTACACGCTTGCTTGACACTGATAGGGCTACAAACGAGCGTCATTGTCATGTTTGTTTGTTTTAAATATTCTTCTAAATATGGCTAAAAGTCCAAAAACGTCAAATTTTCTTCGGCGCTGCCCTAGCGGGCAGCACCGAGAGTCCCCTCCTTACAGCACCCCCTACTTAAAAGTACTTCCAGCGCGGATGCCCCCAAACCCCCGCCCCTGGGAGGGGGCCCCTGATCTATATCCTGCTTAGGGCCCCCAGATGGCTAGGGCCGGCCCTGATGCCACCACCTCTTGCACTCTGGTTAATGTATTCCCCCCCAAAAGTCTACAGATCCCCCCCAGCCTATAAATCCATTTTATCTGAAGAACATAAGGGGGGAATTCCCCACTAGTTTGCAAAATGAATTTAGGCCCTGACTGTAATACAGAAGTTGAATTTGAAGTTCAGCATTAATACATTTGTCATTTTTTGTCTTATATTTACCTTTGTGTGTTATTGCAATATAAAACTACATAATTGAGAATCGATTCTCGATTCTGGAATCGAGAATCGTTGGAATCGAGAATCGATTCTGGAATCGGATCGTGACCCCAGGAATCGGAATCGGATCGGACCGTGGCTTAGCCGGATCGGAGCACCCCTACTAACAGCCCAGTATAAACCAGTCTAAACTGATCTGATCAGCCTAACCAGCCCACTATAAACCAGTCTAAACTGATTGGATCAGCTTAACCCAGCCCAGTATAAACCAGTCTAAACTGATCTGATCAGCCTAACCAGCCCAGTATAAACCAGTCTAAACTGATCTGATCAGCCTACCCAGCCCAGTATAAACCAAGTCTAAACTGATCTGATCAGCCTAACCAGCCCAGTATAAACCAGTCTAAACTGATCTGATCAGCCTAACCAGCCCAGTATAAACCAGTCTAAACTGATTGGATCAGCTTAACCCAGCCCAGTGTGACTCACGGTGTGGCCGGCTCTGTTGCTCAGGTGTTCTGCTGCCACCAGCAGCGCGTTGAGTGTTGCCCCCCCGCTGCCCAGCGGCTCCTGGCGGTCCTGCACCGTCAAAACCAACGCACCCCGAGAGAGAGAGCCACGCTGCTGCCGCAACTCCAGCTCTGTCACACACACACACACACACACACACACACACGTGTGCCCACACACACACACACACGCATGCACACACACACACACAAGTGTGCCCACACACACACGCATGCACGCGCACACACTCACACACATGCACAAGAGCACGTCATGGTTATGCAAAAATAAGCTATCCCTGCACTTAGGAAAGTCTGAATGTATTAAGGGACCAACCCAGCTTTCCAGTGGAATGTAATGGTACTAAGTTACAGGAAAGGTGTTGTGCAACGTATCTGGGAAGTCAACAGTGTTCAACAGTTAAAACTCATCATGGTCTATCAAATAGTGCATGACCAATGTCCAAATTACTTTACTAAGTAAGTACTTTCAGTTTGTTCAGGACACTCATACCTGAACACGAGAGCTAGTGTAGCGGATTAAAAACTACCCAAGCTCTAAAAAGCAAGGTGGGGAGAAGTAGCCTACATTCCTCTATACGGGACACTATGACAGGCGGTACTGTACTCTATACATGCATATAGATGAAGGACTTGGAACAGTGAGAGCTATGGGCCTCAGATTTATCTTAGAAATTAAATAATGGTGAAGTTCAACAATGTATCCATTTGCTGCCTGGGGACCCCCTGTCGCTGGAACCCCACCAGGGACCCCTGGTGGTCCCTGGTGGTCCCTGGAGCCCAAAGCACTGATCTAGAAGAACATAAACTGAATTAAACACTCAGCCTAAATATCAAACCAGCAAGATGTAACAAGATGCATCATCCTCCAGGTGGTATTTGGGACTGTATATTTGAGTTAAATTGTGACCTTTGATCACAGTGCCCACTTTAGGCCAGTCAGTGTCATGGCATGGACAGACAGACAGACACAGACAGGCATACAGACACACACGCACAATAAAGCAGTGGTTCTCAACGTGGGGTCCGGGCCCGGGGACCACCGAGCGGTCCTTGAGGAGGTCCCAGGGGGTCCCTCAAATTGCTGACATTTTTTCATTTAAGAAGTTAATACAATTAAAGAATGTGGAATGACTGTTTTGACCATATAGTTCTGTACCTACAATACAGACATATGGGATTCTGAATCTGGACAGAAACACATCTGAACACAAAACATCAGAGCCTGAGAGACAATGCTCAGTCATAATGGGGGTCTGTGTGGCTCTACAGTCTCTACGGACTAAATGAGGGGTCCTTGATATGAAACGTGGTGGACTAAACGGTCTGTAGCGTTACCTCTCTGGAAGCAGTAAACAGTGTCTTTGTGTTGACAGGTCAGGACCACCACGGTCCAGCTGAACCCTCCAGGACCCGACATCACGACACGCACGGCGGATTCTTCTTATAGTGTCGTAAATTAACTGGCCATGGCCTCTGCCAGAGAGTACAAGCCAATGTAGGGGATTTGTCCGAGCTGTCTGTCAACTACTGCAGCGCCATACACTTACTTGTGACAGTCCTAGCTATGACAGTCCATGTTTGTGGGGCAGCAGAGTAAGCAGTCCGTCAGGGCGGAGTAGACGCACGGTGCGCTGCAGTGTAAACCTAACGAAGCCCGACCCCAGTTTGGTCCCCTTTTTATCTCTATCATCTAGAAATAAGCGCACGATTAACTCAAAAACATAAACAAAACAGCCGCGCTGTTCGTTCGCTACATGTAGTCCCTCTCCCTACTTGAGAGTTTTGACCACTCGGCTTCCGTAGGTAAACATCGTCGTGTTTGATTTTCACCTCTGAACCTCACAACAAGGCGGTGTGGGGAAATTCGTAGAAAGGTCTGCAATGTCTCGTAAGATTGTAAATAAGAGTTTGCTATAATAAAGAGTATAATAGTAGTTTCTCGTGGAGGACTGAGATCAGAAGGCTATCCGAAAATGACATAAAAAGACAATATTTTCACGCTTGGTCTAGCAGAACCCAGAGCAATCTGACAGATAACAGTCCATGGGCAGAACCTATTGAACAAACGACAATATTGGACCGCTCGGCTTTCCGTACACCACGGTGAATAGCGTTTGATTCTAATCACTGGACGTCCCGTCAGGGCGGATCAAACTGCAAAGCTGCATAATAATAATAATAATAATAATAATAATAATAATAATAATAATAATAATAATAATAATAATAACAAAACATCTGACATTTTAATTTTTAACTCATAATGGAGTCAAATCTGAGGAGGGTGTAACTAATTATTGTGCTTGCTGACAAGCAAGGCACAATCTTGAAATCCCACATACTTATTATTATATCTGCCAAAAAATTCTGCGCGTAATAACTCCCCCAATTTTTGCGCCACATAGACATGCCAGACCTCAAAATGACCGGCTTATTGAGGACAGGTGTGCTATGACTTTGCTAAGGGTTTGTGAAAGCGGTTTGGCCGCAATTCGCCATTAAGCGCCATTTTTTTCCCCATTGACTTGCATGGGGTTTGGAAAAATCTTGCAAAATCTTGCAGTAAATTAGCTGTCATTCAGAAACCATAACAGCTAGAGCTACGAAACTTGGTAGGGAGGTGCACTGAGGGGTCTTTTACTATCCCCGAAAAAATTGCACCAATTGACCAGATGGTGGCGCTATAACAGCCCTCCTTACCTTTTGGTCCATAACTTTTGAACCGTAGGGTCTATCATCAAAATTCTTTTTTCCCTGGATTCCTTGGGTCCTCCCGCATCTACTCAACTAGGCCACGCCCATTTCCGTCAGACTAGATTTTCCGCCATTTTGCATTTTGTCCAAAACTGTTTTTTTGCCATTTCTCCTTGAAATTTTGTCCAATCTTCACCAAACCAACGCACACATCATGGGGGGACTGTCCTACACAACACTGATTTGGAAATTTTTGAAAGAAACGCACCGTTGCGATATAATCCACTCCCAATCTTCTGTGGGTGGGGCCTATTTCACAAAGATCGTCCGATTCTAACCAAACTTGGTACAGGTGTGGACGGATGTACGCTGAGCCTATAGGAGACATATATTACACCAATTGACCAGATGGTGGCGCTATAACAGCCCTCCTTACCTTTTGGTCCATAACTTTTGAACCGTAGGGTCTATCATCAAACTTCTTTTTTCCCTGGATTCTTTGGGTCCTCCCGCATCTACTCAACTAGGCCACGCCCATTTCCGTCAGACTAGATTTTCCGCCATTTTGCATTTTGTCCAAAACAGTTTTTATGCGATTTCTCCTTGAAATTTTGTCCAATCTTCACCAAACCAAAGCACACATCATGTGATGAGTGTCCTGCACAACACTGTTTCGTGGTTTTTGGAAAAAAACGCACCGTTGCGATATAATCGACTTCCAAAGTTTGGTGGGTGGGGCCTATTTCACAAAGATTGTCCGATGCTAACCAAACTTGGTACAGGTGTGGACAGATGTACTCTGAGCCTATATGAGAAATACTGTGTTGAAGGTGGGGACTGGGACTTTTCCACTGGGAAACACCCATGTCCCAGGTGTCTGGAAGGCAGCATTAGTCCCTCTAATTGCATGGGCAGGGACCTTGCAAGCCAGGCGGTGCATGGCGGGGACAGCAAGCACAATTACATTTTCGTTAGGAAATGTAGACCTTCTAGTTATAATTGTAATTGAACGTTAATGCAGCCCTATTTGAGTATTTCTGGTAACTTTTTACCATCCAGTGCAAAGAAAACAGATTTCCTCACGTTCGTACACTTTTTGCAGTGTCTGCCGAGTCCGACCGTCATGCCATGCCCCCCCCCACGCCCCGTGTCATAATTGTAACTATACTATAGGCCCTATAGTACACTGCCCAACACTGAGTATACTATATAGTATAGTATAGGCTAGGCCTATAGTATGTATTATAGTCTACTCAGTGTTGGGCAAGTTACTTTCAAAATGTAATATACTAGCCTACATATTACTAGCTACTTTAATTTGAAAGTAATAAGTTACTTTACAATATTACTGTCTGTGTAGAGTAACTCGTTACTTATTACACTACTTTTGCATTAGGCTACTTTCACCAAAACAACAGCAGCAGCAGAATGGCATCGCCGGCCCGGAACCATCTCAGAAAATCATTTCAACCGCCTTGAAGTCAGTGTCTGTAAACAATCCAAAATTCAAAATGTTAACCTTTTCCTTTGTTATTGTCATCTATAGTGGTTATTTGCATAAAAACACACAGTTTGATTAGGAAATGATTGTATCTTTTTTTTTTTTTATGTGCTTTGATTTAAAAAAAAAACTCAATTTGTAATTTGAGTTAGGCTACTTGACAAAGTAACTGGTATAATATTACTGAAATCCTATAGGACGAATCAGCGTGACGTCACTTGCCACCCAGAAATGGGGGACCCCGTGGCAGTTAAAAGTATGAGTTGTGCCAAATAAACGTTAATATCTCAAAAACTATACATCACATCACTTATATTTTGACATTCTGAGTCAGAGCAGAAGTAGCTCAAGAGTTTGATGTATAATATATACATGTCATGTTAAAGTTGTGTGAACTGTCGCAGTTTTTAAAATGTAAACAGAGTTAGCCAGCTATAGTCAGACACTCAAGCCTTGCGCCACTTGGGCTCCATAGGGTTCCATTGCCGTTGCCACCCAGTGACGTGGTTTGTTTACCAAAACTGCTGATCCCTCATATAAGTAATAATAAGTTATATCACTGAGTTACTGCTAAAAGTAATATATTACATGAAATATGTTACTTTTGTAATGACTGAGTTACCCCCAACACTGACTATACTATAGTAGCCTACATACTATAGATACTATAGGGTTCAAAAGACAGTTACAACACAGGGTAGTTATAGGAGAAATAGAAGGGAGGTGGTAGTTTTTTCCAGGCTTAGATTTGATCACACAGGTTTAAATAAGACTTTATTTATTTTGGGAAAAGTACATTCACAAGACTGTGCACACTGTAATATTGTTGGAAACACTAAGTGGTCCGGACCATGGTCAGAGCGTCTGTACGCTGACTGATGCATTTTGACGAGAAGGAACACTGACGGACCACTTGACAGACCACACTGACCAGCTGACTGACCACACACTAAGTGGTCCGGACCATGGTCAGAGCGTCTGTACGCTGACTGATGCATTGTGACAAGAATGAACACTGACGGACCACGTAGCCTACGTGACAGACCACACTGACCAGGTGACCGACCACACACTAAGTGGTCCGGACCATGGTCAGAGCGTCTGTACGCTGACTGATGCATTGTGACGAGAAGGAACACTGACGGACCACGTGACAGACCACACTGACCAGCTGACCGACCACACACTAAGTGGTCCGGACCATGGTCAGAGCGTCTGTGCTGACTGACCATGCATTAAAATGAGAAGGAACACTGACGGACCATGTGACAGACCACACTGACCACCTGACCGACCACACCAGTGGTCCGTGGTACAGTGACGGACCACACCAACTGGTCCGGACCATTCGCTTTAGCGCCCCCCTAGTGGTACAGACCAATGGTCTGTACAGACCACTGAAATGGCTACAACCCCTGCTGGGCACGGAGGTAGGTTATGGGTAGGGGAGAGAGGGAGCAGGTAGGGCAGTAGGTAAGGTTATGGGTAGGGGAGAGAGGGAGCAGGTAGTGCGGTAGGTGAGGTTATGGGTAGGGGAGAGAGGGAGCAGGCAGGGCAGTAGGTGAGGTTATGGGTAGGGAAGAGACAGAGCAGGCAGGGCAGTAGGTGAGGTTATGGGTAGGGGAGAGAGGGAGCAGGCAGGGCAGTAGGTGAGGTTATAGGTAGAGGAGAGAGGGAGCAGGTAGGGCAGTAGGTGAGGTTATGGGTAGGGGAGAGAGGGAGCAGGTAGGGCAGTAGGTGAGGTAATAGGTAGGGGAGAGAGGGAGCAGGTAGGGCAGTAGGTGAGGTTATAGGTAGGGAAGAGACAGAGCAGGCAGGGCAGTAGGTAAGGTTATGGGTAGGGGAGAGAGGGAGCAGGCAGGGCGGTAGGTGAGGTTATGGGTAGGGAAGAGACAGAGCAGGCAGGGCAGTAGGTAAGGTTATGGGTAGGGGAGAGAGGGAGCAGGCAGGGCGGTAGGTGAGGTTATGGGTAGAGGAGAGAGGGAGCAGGCAGGGCAGTAGGTGAGGTTATGGGTAGGGAAGAGACAGAGCAGGCAGGGCAGTAGGTGAGGTTATAGGTAGGGGAGAGAGGGAGCAGGCAGGGCGGTAGGTGAGGTTATGGGTAGGGGAGAGAGGGAGCAGGCAGGGCAGTAGGTGAGGTTATGGGTAGAGGAGAGAGGGAGCAGGCAGGGCAGTAGGTGAGGTTATAGGTAGAGGAGAGAGGGAGCAGGTAGGGCAGTAGGTGAGGTTATGGGTAGGGGAGAGAGGGAGCAGGCAGGGCAGTAGGTGAGGTTATAGGTAGAGGAGAGAGGGAGCAGGTAGGGCAGTAGGTGAGGTTATGGGTAGGGGAGAGAGGGAGCAGGCAGGGCAGTAGGTGAGGTTATGGGTAGGGGAGAGAGGGAGCAGGCAGGGCAGTAGGTGAGGTTATGGGTAGGGGAGAGAGGGAGCAGGTAGGGCAGTAGGTGAGGTTATGGGTAGAGGAGAGAGGGAGCAGGCAGGGCAGTAGGTGAGGTTATAGGTAGAGGAGAGAGGGAGCAGGTAGGGCAGTAGGTGAGGTTATGGGTAGGGGAGAGAGGGAGCAGGTAGGGCAGTAGGTGAGGTAATAGGTAGGGGAGAGAGGGAGCAGGTAGGGCAGTAGGTGAGGTTATAGGTAGGGGAGAGAGGGAGCAGGCACACAGTTTTATTAAATGTGGAGGCTGTACCTCTATAGAGAGCCGCAGGGATGACGTATTTTTGTAGGCTGAATGCGGAAGTCCCGAACTTCCTGGTTCAACACTGTTTCTGTCTATGGGATTTTTGAATGGGTTTTTGGCGCGATGCTTCAAATAAGGTCTCTGGGCAACGCAAGTTTAATCAAACGCGAACCAAGGTTCAGCGGGATAATCTCCACACATGAGGACCACTTTCATGAGTTTTGAAGCGTAAATGCAAGCCCTAGAGGTAAAAAGCTCGTGCTAAGCTAATCCAGAACTACACACTGTCGCATAGGCTTCCACGTCACGTCAGCACTCAACCTGGACTTTTGTTGATGCACACACTGATTACCCCGGGCTGAACGGGGCTGAACCAGGTGAGGGAAAGAGAATTTCCGTGTTCGTCCTTTGAGTGATGACGTTATTGACGTATATATCCCCATCGACTCAACAGTGTAGTCCCATTTAGCCGTTTGCTAGCTAGCCGCCCTTTTAACGGCACATAAAAGCTTCAAAACTCATAAAAGTGGTCTTCATGTGTGAAGATGATGTTACTACCATCTGGTTCGCGTTTGATTAAGCCAGCGTTGCCCAGAGAGCTTATTAGAAGCATCGCGCCAAAAACCCATTCAAAACTCTCATAGGCGAAAACTGTGTTGAACCAGGGCTGTTAGCATCGATGATTTCCGGACTCGTTACTGCGGCTCTCTATTGGATCACAGTTTCCTCTGTTGACTTGACATCAACATCATGCGATTTATTCTTAACTGAATCTGCTCAGTAGCTCCGTTGAGTTAGAACCTCTGTGAAGTCCCGCCCCTCTAAACTTTCTTATGTAGAGCTGCTGTTTCTAGATTTGCACACAGTGCGTTGTGTATTTATATACAGTCAATCCGCTCTAGCTCTGTAAATTTGGCACTTTTCAGTTCTAATATTTTTTGTCTCGCCAAAATTAACCATGTAGATTCCCACTATGAGGTCAGTTTATCAAAGTGATGCCTGTACGGAAAATCTGATTCTCGTTGTTGGAGATTGCTCCTAGCAGCCAGAGCTGCTCTGGGCAACACACTAATCCAATTAATTATGCGATTAACTGATCTTTGCAGCTCTGTGTTGATTAGCTAATGTTTCCATAGCATTTGATTAACGTTATGATTGAATTCATTTTGGAACAAATGTTGGTGTAACAGATTAAATCTAACTGAAGCTTTGCCTACGTTGTAACTTGCCTTTACTAACTGGGCAGCCCAGCGCTGCTGTCTGACAGGCTGGGGGAGGGACTTCCAGAGACGTGGAGCTGCTCGGGAAAAGGCTTGATCACTAAAGCTGCCAAGTTTGGATGGTGGAACAGTGAGGGGAACAGTGGACGAGGATCAGAGGGTTCAGGTGGGTCCATGGGGGGGATGAGGTCCGTCAGGTAGGGTGTGGCAGGTTGTGGAGGGCTTTGAAGGTGAGGAGGGAGTTGCTGTTGTCTGAGTGGAGGAGATGAAGGTGTGGATGAGGGATTCAGCAGCAGGTGGAGAGGCAGTGTCTGATTTAGACGATGTTGAGAAGAATGAGGTCTTGATGATGGAGCCGAACTGAGGATTGAATGAGACACAGAATGCAGGCCGCTGCATGTGTGTGTGTTTATAGTCTGTGTACAACAGTGTGTGTGTGTGTGTGTGTGTGTGTGTGTGTGTGTGTGTGTGTGTGTGTGTGTGTGTGTGTGCGTGTGCGTGTGCGTGTGCGTGTGCGTGTCTGTGTCTGTGTCTGTGTCTGTGTCTGTGTCTGTGTGTGTGTGTGTGTGTGTGTGTGTGTGTGTGTGTGTGTGTGTGTGTGTGTGTGTGTGAATGAATGAATGAATGAATGAATGAATGAATGAATGAATGAATGAAAGTTTTATTTACGTGTCTTTAATTACATGACCCATCCCACATGGGATTATCAGACACATCAACATACAATTATTACCATATCGATTCCGGTGCATAAACAATACAAAACCATACAAACACACACACAGCACACACAGCATGGACAGCAAAACACCGATTTAACTACAATATGTAGTAAGTAAAATATATGAATTATCTATCATATGTCATCTTTTTCCTCCTATCCCATGCATGAGAAATATATTAGGAAAAAGCAAAGATGTTGTCAAAAAGAAATTCAAGTATGGCACCTTCTTCAAAATCTAACAAGTTTAACTCAGGGGAGTGAACTTTTTTAAATAGAATCTCTCGTAAGTCATGATACAAAGGGCAATACAAAATAAAATGAAATTCATTCTCCACTTCCTTCAACTCACAATATTCACAAATCCTATCCTCCTCCGCCGTCCCTCTGTATCTGCCTGTTTCAATATGTAAAGGCAGGATACCACATCGTAACTGAGCACATAAGGACCTCTTGCTTTTAGGTAAATTAAACAAAACATATTTTTCACATTTAAATTAATTTTTAAATAAACAATAAGTTCTTAATTTTGGCTTCTGCCATATTTCTTCAGTCCAAGACTGTAACCAGTTAGCATGGATCTGAGATTTAAATGACTCTACATTTATACACATTCTTTGAGAGTAATATTCTCCAAAACCACACTCCTGAAACAGGTCTGACATTTCTGAGACCCACCCCCCTTCAACAGACAAGTCCCAGAATAAAATCTGACTAGCAACCCTATTAGATGGTAGGTCCAGCAGTCTGTTCCAGAGGTTCACCATGCTGACTTTCCATCTGACCACACAAGGGTCCCACCCCATTTCTCCACTAACTGCTGGAAGAGGAGCATATTTGTGTAGACCCAAAAAAAAGTGTGTGTGTGTGTGTGTGTGTGTGTGTGTGTGTGTGTGTGTGTGTGTGTGTGTGTGTGTGTGTGTGTGTGTGTGTGTGTGTGTGTGTGTGTGTGTGTGTGTGTGTGTGTGTGTGTGTGTGTGTGTGTGTATGATGGTGGGAATCACCAGTTTAATCACGATATGATTCTAGATCAATTATTTGGACAACAAAATGATATTTGCTGATATCACAAAGTCGGCCACGATACAATTTAGATTCAATTTAGGGGCCTGAGGTCCATTTGACACAATATAATTTACCCATTTACCACAATCAGTTATAAAGTGCCACATTTATCATGTTTGTGCTTTTTTTTATCAGGGAACTGAAAAAGCCCTGGATGACCTTTCAATGATGAACATGAGTTTGACTTTGTATCAATGAGATATTGATCGATGTTGATGATCAATACTTCCATCTAGATCATGTATCTGTAGTGTGTTCCCTGCCCCCCCTCAGCCTCTCACAATACATCAACTCTTTGATTTAGTCTTTTTCATTCAACTTTATTGATCCCTGTAATGAAACACTCTGTCTTTTCTCACTGCCTTGCTCATGGGCCCTCTGGCCTCCTGGCTTGGTGCTGTCTGTCTGTCTGTCTGTCTGTCTGTCTGTCTGTCTGTCTGTCTGTCTGTCAGCAGTGCTTCACAATGGAATTATTGATCACAGTAGATGGATCGATGCATCAGATCAGATGTGTGTGTGTAGCTGATTTATTCAGTGCAGACTAATGGAACACTGATGCTGATATCTACGCCATTTTTACAGGTTTCTGTACGAGCAGAGTTTGAGTTTGAGTTTTGATTAGACACCCGTACCTTTCCTCTACAGAGGAAACAGGTAATGGCTGTTTGTTTTGTAAGTGAGGGGTTTCATTTTTCAAAACATAAAATCAAATAAAATGTTTGTAAGCAGCAGCAGCAGTGTAGTAGTGAAGACTAATATCAAATTCATAAAGTCATAAAAGTGGTCCTCGTTTGTGAAGATTATCCTGCTGAACCCAAATTACCACTCCTATAAACGTTTGTTAACCACATTATTTCATACATTTAACCGAAATCCGCATTCTAAAAACCCATAGCCTTTTCCCCGTAAGAACCAACATGGCGGCAATTTCTGTTTAAGCCTACAAAAATACATCATCTAAGCGGGGCTCTATTAAACCTGCATCTCTCTCGCCCAGAACTGCTCTTTACACACAGAGAGCAGCTGGGTTGGTGAGGCGTGCTCTCTCTCTCTCTCTCTCTCTCTCTCTAACATTATCTGTCTTTCTCTTTGTCTCTCTCTCACTCTGCCTTTCTTTCTCTCTCTCTCTGAGCCACGTGCACTTGAAAATCCTCGAGCCAATCAAAATGCGGGACATATTCTCAATTTGTGGGAGGTGTGAAAAGTGATGAACATGCTGTGCAGTCCCACACACAAAGCAGGACATCTGCTCACCCTACTCATATCTGTAACCAATTTAGCTGTTGAATTATAAGCCTTCAAATATCCACCCAAGTCAAGGTTCAAAGGTCAATATGTGAAAGTGGGAGGAGCCATGTAGAATCTTCATACTGACATATGTTAGTGGTGTACACTGTAAATTTTGATAAGTTAACGTTACTTAAAAAAAGTAAGGTAACCGATTGCCTCAAAATTTCCAAGTAAAGTAGATCAATAATTCTAAGTTTATAAAACTGAAAGGAACTGAGTATCGTTAACTCATTAATTAGGGTCAATATAAAATGTTAAGTAACCCATACTCATTAAAAAAAAGTTTAGTGAACTCAAAATCATTAGTAAGTAGTAAATCATTAGTAACGTTTACGCAAATTATTAATTAGAATGCCTATAAAATGTTAAGTAACCCATACTCATTAAAAAAGTTAACCTAAAATGTTAAGTAACCCATACTCATTAAAAAAAGTTAACCTTACAGTAAACTGGAGTATAGTTAACTCAAAATCATTAGTAAGTAGTAAATAATTAGTAACGTTTACGCAAATTATTAATTAGAATGCCTATAAAATGTTAAGTAACCCATACTCATTAAAAAAGTTAACCTAAAAATGTTAAGTAACCCATACTCATAAAAAAAGGTTAACCTTACAGTAAACTGGAGTATAGTTAACTCAAAATCATGCATTACGTTTGCTGAGTTATGAACACTCCAGCAATTTTCAACCAGCTTTGTATCATTACAACATCAGTAGTTTGTCAGAAAACTGTAAACAGTTTTGCAGGCATTCATTTAGTTTGACATTTATTGAGAGTTGATTTGAGTTAAGTTGTGGACCAGTGATTTCATTCATTTTTGCATGAATGACATTACTGGTCCACAACTTACGGTAACTCAAATCAACTCTCAATAAATGTCAAACTAAATGAATGCCTGCAAAACTGTTTACAGTTTTCTGACAAACTACTGATGTTGTAATGATACAAAGCTGGTTGAAAATTGCTGGAGTGTTTACGTAAGCAGTACTCATAAAAAAGGTTATCCTTACATGCCTAAGCATTCACATCACTAGAATACGAGGAAACAGATTGCATTGACATTGTCAACTAAGCTGAAAAGCGTAAGTGCTTGAGTTAAAAGAAAGACAACAGTTTGAAGGGAAAACTGAACAAGTTTATTTGTTCTTTTAAACAAGTGTCTGTGGTACTCTTTTCAGGCAGTCATTTCAGTCTTTAAACATGTAAATCAAAATGCATTTTGTTGTCAAAGACAGTATTGAAATACACAGGGTTTAAATGAGGGCTTCAATGAGGGCTTGACATGCATACAATTTCACCATGAGCAATCTCCCTGCCTTCCTTCTTAAAAGGAATACAATTCTCCTGTGGGAATCAAAATTAAAGAGAAAAAAAAATCTTCTAAATCTATTTTGAGCTATACTGTCTAGAGATGAAGCGATAACCGGTTTAATGATAAACCGCATGAAAAATTCCTGACAATTACCATACCGTTTAAAATTTCAATTATCATTAAAACCATGTTACTGTGATTACAGCACTTTAGTTTTCAATATAAAACGTAGTAAAATTATTTCAGTGAGTATTTTTTTCTTCTTCTAATCAGCACATTTGAACAATACAGTGATAATACTGATAACCCGATAATTTGTCACTATAATTGTGATATGAAAGGGTCATAACGTTTCATCTCTAGACTGATAAGACACAATACCAGGTACCAAACTGATCAGACAAAGAACAGCTGACATTCACAGATGCAAACCACTAACGTGACATTTTGTTGATGCCTATTTCAATAATGATGAACATACACAATTGTGTAACAGTTAAAAGAAAAAAATTATTGAAGTTATCAAATGATAGTACAAAAGATCAGAATGGTCAGTCTTAATATGTAAACAATTTAAATGAAAATGCACTTTGTTGGGATGTAGACTATTTCAAGAATGATGACCATATGGCATATACTAGTTTTTTTTGTAACAATATTGTGTAAAGGGGCTGACACACCAAGCTGATGGTGGGCTGTCGCGTTGGTGAGCGTCTGTAGCCTTAGTTTTTGCTGTGTGTCCCGCACGGTTGGCACTAGTCAGCGGCTTTTCCGGCTGATTCAGAATGCGTTGGTGAGAGAAATCTCTGATTGTCAGCTTGTGACTGAGTGCCACTGTAATGCCATGGTAACATATTTCCAATATAACGGTATTTTAGGCCGAAATTGTCTCACTTGGTGAGAGCGCATGCGAAGCACAGCCACGCAAATAGCCTACCATTTCTTCAGTAATTTATATAATTGCAGACAGCAAACACATCTGCTGTACAAACGTAGTAATTGCTACTCAGGGTTCCTACACATCTTTCACCACAGTAGCCTACTGTGCTTACAGTGTTTCTATATTAACTCAGTCCCATAGCAACTGCAATAGTGTTTTCCCCGGAGCATGTAATATACAATTATTGGGTTAACACTAGATATAGACATAGCCGCGACACGCAACTATAAAGGACTTTCCTTTATAGTTTCGCTCCTGCTGTAATCAGGGAATCCGGCACAATCGCCGCCCGGTATTCATTCTACACAAGTGGAAAGCACACTAGACTTGTGTAGAATGGTTTTGATCTTGTAAATCCGACCGTATGTCATATTGCTGTCTCGCTAGCAGAAGCTGGCTAGGTAGTCAAAATGGCTGCTACTGTATCTGCCAGTCAGGGGAGACAAAGAAACCTCATATTCATAAACTATGGACAATTTCAGAACAAATAGACCGCGGATGGAGAGACAACACCCGTGGCAACAAGGTGTATTCTTTTTATTTCAGATTGGTGCAAGTTATGAAGATTTCGGGCGGCGAGTGTGCAGGATTCCCTGATTACAGGGGGGGCGAATGCAACTATGAAGGAAAGTCCTATATAAACGGCTATATCAACACCCAGCTTGCTGGCCTACTAGCAAGGAGTTATTTCACACAAGCACAGAATGTATGTACAAATTGACCATCGGCTGTCATCTTTGCAGTGTTTTAAAGTGAAACATTTTAAGTTGCGCCGATACAGGTATGATGCAACAGTTTGCCTTTGTTTCTGCTATTCCTTTGACAATGGGTTGTGTGTTCCAACCTTAACAGTTTGACAAATCAAATAAATAAAAAAACAAAAAAAACATATTGCTCCCTGCAATTTCTTAATCTTGACATGAACTAACAATTTCTCCGAAATCATCACACTGATGAAAAATGCTGAGCATACCACTAATGTGCTCAATGTATCTAATGACTATGGTGTGACACAAACTATTGGTAAACTCGGTCAATTGAGCTACATGACCAAAGGGGGGGTGGGCTACTTCTCCAATCCAAGTAAATACATTGGCAAATTACATTGGAGATAGAAGGGTAAAGGTCTCAGCGTGACCCAACGTGTGTCACATCCCATTCACATTGTGAAGACATTCACTCACTGCATCAGAAGAGTTTTGAGTGATTGGATTTTTGGTTTGAGGGATTTCTCATCAATTGAGAGAAGCACTCTTTGAATAAAATCAAAGGTGTTCTTCAGTTGTTTAGGGTACTGCAAATCCAGGGCGTACATCAGTCCAAAGAGTAGGCACATGGCATGTGGAAGATTTTCAAGCTCATCCATCACTATTGTCCCTTCCAAAATGATTGCAGTACCTCTAGCCTCTAGGTACAGCGAGTGAGGAGTAGGCGGAGTTTCTTCAGCAATCACTGTCAGGATCCCAATGGAGGTGTGGCTCATGTCCTCGGGAGGGTCATCACGGTCCTACAACAATAGCAGCATTACAACCACAATTACATATCAAATGTCACCTTGCATTTATGTGGTAGAAAGCGCAAGACGACACAGGGTCCAAATATCAAATCTGATAAACACATATTTTGCATAACACTGCGTGTGTGTGTGTGTGTGTGTGTGTGTGTGTGTGTGTGTGTGTGTGTGTGTGTGTGTGTGTCTGTGTGTGTGTGTCTGTGTGTGTGTGTGTGTCTGTGTGTTTGTGTGTTAGGGCTGTCAAAGAATATTCTATATTCTAATATATATTCTAATATAAAAAGTAAAATAATATTTGAATATGAAAATTAATATTTGAATTTATTATTATTATTATATATATATTCTTTTATAACATTTAACCAAGGTAAAAAACCTGGCCAAGAGGGCAACATCAAAACATACATCGTTGGCCTGGTTATTTAAAAACATTACAAAAGTGTCGGCTACTGTATTAGTACTGACTGAATAAATCTGGGGGGGAAACAGTTTATGTTGAAAAAAGAAAGTTCAAATAAATATACCAAGTAGATATAAGCTCTCTTGTATTGGTTTGCCTTGCCATGCATGCAAAATAAATAAATAAATAAATCAGAATATATTCAAACGGATATGTTTTGTTTATAGGGAATATTCGAATATGATTTTGTGGCAATTTTGACAGCCTAGTGTGCGTGTGTGAGAGATACCATCCATAAGTAACACAATAACAGAATGTATGACTGTTCTGGCCATGGGTTTCATACACTTTCTGTAATTAAACATCTAAAAGCAAAAATCTTATCAGATGAGGGACCCTGGAAGAAAATCTTATCAAATAGGGATTTGTCGTCTAATTTGTGTCAGTTTAGGGTCCTTGATGTGGAAAAGTTGGAGAACCACTGCTATAGCCTATAGGCACCTGTGTGGAGTAATTAGGTGGCAAAAAACAAACCGAATAATAAATAGTGATTTGATTGCTGCAACCAATCACCCACAATAAAGAAATCGGCTCGCACAGGGCTCCAGTTTGACTTATTCACTGCCAAAGTCAAGTCAAAGTGACATTTCGAGCACCACTGCTCTTCAGACTGAAGTGACAAAGCATGATGCCATCTTAAAGGATAATTTCTTTTTTTTTTCAACTGGGAGCCTATTTTCCACACTATATGTGTCTAAGGGACTCATTGTAACATAATTTTTTCAAATTGTTTGAGTACTCACCGAGATACAATTGTTTACAGCTCGTCAAACAACTACCAGTGTAACCCAGTCGGGCAATTGCGCACCGTCATTCCATGTTCAGTAAAACTGCTTGTTTTTCCGCTGGGAGACTCAAACTGTCATTATAGTGTCTGGCAACATGGAACGACTCTATACATGAATATTATTCTCTGGGGTTTACTGTCGGACAGAGAAAATGGGTGTGAACAGGCGAGGAGAGAGAGAGAGAGGAGCAGAATTGTCTCCAGCACAGCGCTGTTAGAGAGAGGGAAAATCCTCTGTGTTGACAGCACGAGCTTCCCTGTATTGCTGGTTGCCCCTCTGCCTTGCCTGTTCATACGCCAATTTTCTCAGTAAACCCCGGAGAATAATATTCATGTATAGAGTCGTTTCCATGTTGCCAGAGACTATAATGACAGTGTGAGTCTCCCAGCGGCAAAACAAGCAGCTTTAGCTAACGTGGAATGACGGTGCGCAATTGCCCGACTGGGTTACACTGGTAGTTGTTTGACGATATTGCTTGAGCTGTAAACAAGGCCAACTTGGTGGAGAGTACTCAACCAATTTGAACAAATCATGTCACGCTGAGTCCCTTAGACACATACAGTGTGGAAAATAGATTGAAACAAAAACCAGGTCGAAAAAATATATATATCCTTTAAATAGACACATGATACTGTGATGTGCTTTGTCCGTTTGTCTGAGCAGTGGCGCTCGAAACGTCACTTTGACTTTAGTGCAATAAATAAGTGAAACTGGAGCCCTGCAGTGTACAAGCTGTTTTGTAAACCTGTATTTCATATTTGTTCAAAAAGGGCCCACTGACAGTCGCAGCTCCTGATGTCACCCCATGCAAAACCCAAATGCTTTCAATAATGAAAAAGGATAGACGGGCAAAGTGACCGCCTACTTCCTGTTTCAGCACTGTGCCAGAGATTTTTATCCACCATTCATTTTCCCATAAACATTTCGTAAAATGCTTATAAAAAATAGTTTCACTTCGTCAAATCAAATGGACCAGCTATATTTAGAATCGGTAGAGACCATAGAACATTTCACTCGGAGCAAAACTTTAAAAAACTACATTGAAAAAATATTTTCTTTAAATCCGCAATTTATTTTATGTTTTAGTCTGAGTGAAATGTTATGTGGTCTCTCCTGTTTCTAAATATATCTGAACCATTTGGTTTGAACGAGTAAAACTATTTTTATAAGCATTTTTACGAAATGTCTATGGAAAAATAAATGGCAGATGAAAATCTCTGGTACAGTGCTGAAGCAGGAAGTAGGCGGTCACTTTGCCTCTCTATACCCACCCAAACAGTTATCTGTACACCTTCACCCGTCTGTTTGAAAGTAGAGGGGTTCCACTAATATCTACTATGACCAAATAAAGTGTAAAACATTGTTAAACACAACCATATTCTGAACTATATGCTTGTCAAGGTTGTACTATTTTAATGCCGGCATTGCTTCCCTACTGTGTTTACAGCCATAGTACAGAATTCACTAGAGGAGGGCATACATTTATCATATACCACAAGTCTATCAGTCTCTTGGGCAATGAGCCTGCTCTGTAAAGATAGCAGGCTGTTGTCACCAGCCACCAAGGCCCTTGCCTGTAGCTACCGCTGCCGCAACCCATTTACCATCACAGCTGGAGTTGAAGGCGAATTCATGACCTGCCCTCCTCTGCCTCTGATTGGCTAGACTCATTCCTTTCATCTGTTGAATTGGTCAGGTTATCGCCACAGGATGAAGTAGGATTCACAACACACGATATATTTGGATATTGCATGTGCACCATTTAATTCACAGGCATCAATGGGTTTTTGCAATGACAATGCAAATCGTGCCAGTGTACTTTGATGTCAAAATGTGTGCCTGCTATGAAAAATAAATGCAGGTTGGCAGGTCTGCAGTATACTTATCAGCCTCCTGTGGCAGTATAGTAAACACATTGCCCAAGAGCATCAACGACAAAGAAGTGCTGATGTTGACCAGGGAAGGTTCAGCACATTGTTGTGTTTAACTACAGGTTGCACTTTATTTGGTCATTGGTGATATTAGTGGAACCACTCTACTTTCAAGCAGATAAGTGAAGGTGTACAGATGACTGCTTATGTAAGTGAAATTCATTGTATATATATTTTTGTCCTTGAAGGCATTTGGGTTTCACATGGGCCGACTATAGGGAGCTGTGAAGGGAGCCTTTAGAAGGGTCCTGGATCAGGGATAGATGATCAGTGCATCAAAATAAGTACAGCAGCACTGATTCAGGCAGAGTGGAAGAAAAGTATGCCGATTTATTTTGCACATAATCTTACACATATCCGAAAACTGTAAACTTTTGCAAGCATTAATATAGTTTGACAGTTATCACGAGTTGATTTGAGTTAAGTTATGGACCAGTGGTTTCATTCACGCACAATTGACATCACTGGTCCACAACTTAACTCAAATCATCTCTCTCTGTAACATTCAAACTAAATTAATGCCTGCAAAACTGTTAACAGTTTTCGGATATGTGTGAGATTATGTGCAAAATAATAAATCTGCATTGAAAATTGAAAATACACTGTATCATGTGGGGTGGAATTAAATAATGAGGACTAAAGACTACTTACAAAGCATGTCTTGAAGAAGTCTGTGTTCTCATCTCCAAGGAAGACAGGAAGGCCACGGAGGACTGCTGTTCGCTTCCCAGTAACATCTGCAGTCTGACAAAAATATTTCAAACACACCTAAGTGGTCAAAGACAATCAATTACTAGCTTTGCAGCACAATGCAGTTGCACTATTTTGTTCCTTGCATAATATGAAGTAATGAATTACTTTGTGTATGAGAAACTTACCCCTGGTGGAACTTGTTGCAGATACTCCTGAAGTTTTGTGCCGGCATTTCCCCCCTTGGACTTGAAAATCTCAAAGAAGCGAGGAGTGTATTTGTCAAGTTCTTTGAAGAACTCTATCTTCAGGCTTTTGTGTGATAAGCGAGCGAACTCCACCAGAAGCTAAAGGATAGGTAAAGAAAGAACAAAAAAAGACAAAGTCTTATTGGCCTGAAAATGTGTGTTGCACTGGCCTCCAGATTGAACATAGGTTAGCCTACGGCAATTGCAGTATCCAATTAGTTCTGAGTGCCAGGTGACGTACTGTGAGGTGCTTTACAAAGAATCTCCCTTTTTTGTGTCTAAACGGCAGGATGTAAGACAGGTGCAAGCAAAACATTAATGAGGGCCCCAGCACTGGAACACCTAAAGGGATTGGAAGTTGGAAACACTAATAACTAACAAACATTAATGTTCTGCTGGCACCTGTGTTACTTCCTGCCTTTCAGACACAAAATGACTGCTGTGAAAAAGGTCAATAGTAGGTAACTTCACTGGGCACTAGGTTGAGCCAATCAGATACAGCAATGGTAGGAATGTGTATTCAATATTTGGAGGCCAGTGCAACATTTGTTTTCTGCCCAGTGTGATTTGGTGTTTTGTTACAGTTTGATTAGATTGATTATATTTTGGACTGGGATTTACAATGATCTGTACATTTACCATACATTCAATTCATAACATTTTATAGATAACCCAGCATAAATAATGACATTATAGAAAAAAAAAAAAAAGTTAAGAATTTTCGATTACCTGATTCTCCGTGAAGAGTGCTGGCCACCTTTCTAGTGTGTCTTTCACTGGAGGCACCATGGTCACCAACTCCTGTCTTCTCAAGGCAAACGTCCAGTCCATGTTCTTGGATATCAGAACAGAAGTTGGGCGACGTTTCTTCATTTCCTCTACGATCTCCTTTCGTTTGGACTCCAAACTGTCCTCATCTTGACCACCAGGAAATGGCGGTAGAAAATTTATTTCTGACCTTTTGGGTCTTTTGACACGTCTCTGAGGTGCTTGGTCCTCCCTGCGAGGTCCTGGACCGGGTCCTCTTGTTGTCCCTCGATTTACGGCCACATCTGGCATCCCAGCTCGAGTCATTTTACGGCGGAAGTTGGCCATTTTATACTTGAGCCTATTTTTCCAGCCACGAAATCCATCAGGGGAGCCTGGTTCACTGAGGCATGGGTGTTTTTGAATCAGTGCAGCTGCAACAGCAGTGAAGTCTTCATCTTTGGGATATGCTTTGAAGCGGTAGATTGTCTCGGCAAGTTTTTCCAGTATCGTGTGCCTTATCTCCCAGGCCAAGGAGAGGTTTAGATATTTCTGATGTCTCACGTAGTCGAGATGTGCCTGGCATAATCTGTACTCGATGTCCACAGAAAAGTTTGGGATTTCAAAGGGGTCCGGCCATGGACACCGAATATGAGATAGAGAGGATGATGACGCTAACCGACTACTCAGAGATGGCCGACTTTCAGGGGAGGAAAAAGAGATGCTCTCTGTGCCAGCTGTGCTTGTTGAAGGTGTTGGGTCAGAAGGGCTTGCTGGAGGTCTTGGGTTGGATGTGCTTGCTGAAGGTCTGGGGTCAGATGTGCTTGTTGAAGGTGTTGGGTCAGATCTGCTTGTTGAAGGTGTTGGCCCCTGGGCAATTATCTTTAGGGTGGGTTTGTCAAGCGGCATGTCAGCAATGTCGTCAAGGTTACAGAGAGCATTGTTATATGCGGGATCCTCAAACTGAAGGGAGAACTTGTACTGAAGACTCAGCTTCTCCTCAAGCTGTTTGATAAGTGAGTCAAGTGTCTGTGGTCTCCCATGGAGTGTAATTCTCCTGATGTCACCTTCATGTACAATGATCCTTAGTGTGATCCTCTCCGTGCTTTGTAGTGGGTCTACAAAGGTTTAAAAAGAAGTTATGTTACTTCATAGCACTTGACATCCAAATCTTCAGCATTCAATCAGCACAAAATATAATGTTTAAGGGTAACACATGTTCTGCCCCTAATTCTGTAGGCTGCCAGAGGAAACGGGTCATTCAGATCAGAGAGCATGTTGACTGACAGTGATGACGCATCACTGATGTCACTGATCATAAGCTCATAAGAACGCAGATGCTCATTATACCATGATGTCAGATGTTTGCACACAAACAAAACATCGCTGTTAATGACAAGGATTTTGTGAATTTGACTAAAATCAGGGAGACATGAACAAGTCCCAACAGACACAATCATATCTGGACTGTATTTGATGCTATCGATGCTCACGGAAGATGCGACAAGGACAGTGTTCTGAGCAGCATTCCTCTGTTTCAGAAAATTCTGAATATTCTCAGGGAAAGATGAAACCAAAGTAACTGTAACCCTGTCCATTTCGATGGATGGCTTGAAAAATGATGAGGAGTCTACATGGTAAGCCATCATTTTTTGATGCCGGACAGCCAGACTTTGTGGGACATTTTTGAAGTTTTTTGTGTTGCGAATTGTTTGTTTGAAGAATTTATGCTTTCCTTCAAACCGCATTGTCCACATATCTCTGAGTGGCCCATACACCCTGATCAGCTGCGGATAATGTTCAATGAAGTGGTGCTTGGGGCGCAATGTGAAATGTGGAAATACTGTTAAAAGTAAACCTCTGTGGTCTGAGATCTTGGCTTCAAGAAAATCAAGAGAATCTTCAGTGAATCTAAATGACACTGACAGTTCCAGGATGTCCTTCAAAAGCATTAAAATTCCCCATGTGTGATCATTCTCGGGGACATCAAAACCAATTATGAGTGGGAGAAGTCTTAGCAGTGCCCAGTTTTCATGGGCGTTACCGCCAATGGTATTTCTAGAGGCAAATGTGGCTGGGATGGTCTGAGGCTTATCAGTTTTGTCTGTGAATTTGTAGGGAAAACGTTTGATGGCTTTGTTCAAGGAATCAAGGGAGATGTACTTCTTGGAGATAAAATCTTTAATGCACAAGGCCATCTCAACGGGGATGATACCCTCCAGGAGGTCGTGCATTATGTCAGGTGGAAACCCAGTAACAGTGTGGAAATGTTCCAAAGTGTCTCTTAAAACACAAGGAGCTTTCACACCGTACTCTTTCACCAAACTTGGATCCTGTAAAACTTCCGAAACTTGCCTGTCATGAGTCTGGCGGTTTCTGCTCTCAAATGCTCCTGACCGGACTTCTTTCTTCTGAATGTCACTCTTCTGTGCCATGCAATGTCGACATGGGTGCTGCACCGTGAAGCACTCCTGGAACCCAGCCAAAGAATGAGCACCTAGGTTATCAGCTGACACATAGAGCACAGTTCCTTTCACACACTCGCCTAGCTGCTCAACATAGACACCGTGTTTTTCAAGAGTTACCAGGTCTTGAAGAAGTGGGCGAAGGACAGCTGCATAGCCATACTGTTTGATTGCACTTGATTTGCATAAAATTGCTAGCTGAATAGAGTGAAGTGTGGAGCGATGTTTTGAGGGAAGATTGGCAAGCACCCAATAAACACCGGTCAGTTTGTGCTTCTTCCTTGAAGTCCCCAGAGGATTTGCCAGTTCATATTCATCGATCCCCAAGCCAATCAAAATCTTGAAGGTGTCGGTCTTTAAAAAAGCATTCTCACGATAGTGAGTTCCATCTCTGTAAGAGTTGAACCCATCAACGCTGTCATCATCATGAGTGAGAATTTTATCTAGAACATCAGCTCTGTTTAACAGTTTTTGTAACATTCCCAGAATTGGCACATAAGTGAGTGATTGCGATTCATTGTCAAGCTTGTATTCAACTGGCATTGGTATTGGAAATTCCTTCTGAAAATATGATGCTCTTCTACAGGCTGTAGAGAGTGGCTTGCCAGCATCAGTCATTTTCAAGAAAAGGTTATTCTCTTTGACAGCATTCACAATCTCGCTCACAACTGAATCATTGTCACTGACACCATGCTGATTGAGAATTTGCTGAATGGCATTACACAAAAGGGGCTCTGAGAGAAGAACAATTTGATTCAGTTGCCGTATTAGCTCCTGTACTGCCATGTCAGATATATGCAAGATTGCCTGCAGCTTAAGAAAGAGTGAGGCTAAATTATGCTCCAGTTGATGCTGTAAATGATCCAAATTTTCAGTATGAGCATCTTGCCCTTCCTCATTTTCCTCTTGGAAAAAATCTGTGGGATCATCTTGAGCCTCATCTTGGTGTACATCTTGTGGCACATCTAGATTTTCATTACGAGGTGCAATGTGCACGGCAATGTCAGGCTTCAAATGGTTCTGACTGTGAAGCCCATGCTCTTTAGATTTATGAGCATTAAATGTTGAGTAGACATTGCTCTCAAAAGCACAGTTTTCATATGGACACTTCACCGTTTCCTGTTTTTTAAGATGTCGGCGCAAATGGGAGAAAAAGATGAGTTCTGTGCAGGGTTCTTCAAAATTGCAAAGAGGACAATGAAATATTGTAGGGATTTCTTCCGCTCCACTTATCTGCCTGTCATGGGCTTCATGTGGGTGGTTTCTTGATAAATGCACTTTGAGGGCATTAAATGACTTGAATGAACACAGGCAATCTGTGTGGAGGCATGGAATTGGAGTAGTTCTGGCATAGCTTCCATGTTTGATGCGGTAGTGCTTGAATAGTTGAGCCCTCTTTTCAGAAGAGAACAAGCAGTACTTACACTTCCAATCCATAGGTGTCTGTTTTCAAAGCTCTAACCCTACAAAACAAACAACAAAAGCAATCAGTTAAACAGTAATTAACTCAGTCAAGATGCTTGTGTAAAGCTAGAATCTATCCATCAGTTTGATGGAACAGAGTCACTACAGTCTACTACAAGATAGGGCTGCTGGATGATGATTTGGTATTATTGTGACTAGTGCAGTGCCCGTTCCCCCATGCACCACCCCGTGGGCGCTCCCCCACACACACACACTGCGCTCTGTCAGGTCCCCCTAAGCGCAAGTTTGAAGTTGATCCAACAAACGGTTCTCGAGATATGCGAAGAAAATACCTACAGACAGTCCTGGAATAAGTCCAAATTGCATGAAATGCGGCACCGCACCCCATTGGGGTCCGAGCAGCGCACTTACCAAGTTTGAAGTCAATCGGACAAATGTTTCTGGAGATAAATCGCTTTTTGTGTTGCCAGTAGGTGGCGCTATGCCAAATTGCACGGAATTCAGCTCCCTGCACTCCCTGTAGTCCCCCTAAGCGCACTCCCCAAAGTTGAAGTCGATCGGACGAACGGTTATTGAGATAAACATAATTTTTGATGTTGCCAGTAGGTGGCGCTATGCCGAATTGCACGGAAACACGGCACTGCAGTGCACAATAGGGCACACTCCCAAAGTTTGAAGTCGATCCGACCAACCCGTCCTGCAGCTCGCATTCGCAGCTCGGCCGCTCCGTGGCCTTGCCTTGCCGCAACTCGGCTGCTGTGATGTCTGATGATGTCCGATTTATGACATCACTGATGATGTCATCAGGATTTATGATATCACTGATGATGTCATCAGGATTTATGATATCACTGATGATGTCACAGTGGGATTTATGACATCACTGATGATGTCACAGTGGGATTTATGACATCACAGCGGGACAAGCACAGTGGGACAGAGAAACAAACAGAGCACCAGCTCCCATTTATATACTGATGATGATGATGATGGTTAAGAAAATCAATTCTCCGATTTTTTATCAATTTTTATTTTAATCCTTTGATATCGATTCATACGTCACACATTTTTTGTGGTCTCCGGTTAAATATTTGGGAGCAGCTGCCAGTGTGCGGACTAGGGCTGAACGATTAATCAAATTTAAATCGAAACCGAGATTTGAAAGAACACAATTAGATTAATCGCAAAGGCTTCGATTTGACGATTTAACATTCTACATGTGACATGCCTGCATGTAGGTACACGTGACGTGACGTCGTTACGCAGCAGCAGCACGCCGTAGACGTGACGTATGTTTATGCTGCAGCACGCAGTACTATCAAACGTGCCTGGATGGATGGAGGAGGAGAAAGCATTAGCTGCAGTCTGCAGAATAGCTAGCTAGTAGCTAGCGAGCCGATTAGCAAACTTTACAAAAGTTGACACATTATTCACTCTGACTTGATTTTTAATAGATTATCTACAATGGAAGGGCAGCTATCTAACAAGACTCTGAAATGTAATGTAACAAGAACAAGAAGCGGCCGCCGGATGATTTAGCACCAAAGAAAGGCTGGAACTACTTTGGATTTAGAGCATTGTTTACTATGTTTAGTGACCAAAAGACAGTGTTATGCAAGCGCGGTGCCGACAACGCTTCAAACGTCATAAAAGCTATGGAAATCAACAGATGGACCAGACTCCAGTGCTTCACCACAGACTACACCTCACCATCGGTACGTTATTTAGCCTAGCAGCTAGGGCTAGGAACGTAGCAAGTTAACTTTACTAACGCTAGCTCTCTCCCTAAGGAGATAGCTCATTTAGCTAGTAAAGTTAGCTTGCTAGCCCTAACTGGCTAGCTCACGTTACATGTTCTGGTTATCTTTCTTCTTCTTCCCCTCTCACTTAACATTCTCAGTCTGACTCTGCCTGAATGCAGTAGGCTACTTGTATTGTAACGTTAGCTTGGTAAGCCTACAGTAATGTCTAAATGCCCCTCTTCACCTCCCCCAATATATTATATAGCCAATATATTGTCAGTCTGGGAAATGGAATGATTCTGTAGTAGCTAATGTCCTCTCTCCCAGCGTTCTGCTCTCTCCCTCCCCAATCCCCATCTCTCCTTCCTACTTTCTCTCCCTCCTACATCATTATTAGTATAATTAGTTCCAATCTTAAAAATGCAATACAGCTATGTACCGTACTGTAGTACTTATAGAATAATTTGGTTAATTATTTTGTTTTTCAGAAAAGTTGCGAACAAGCTACATAAGTGGAGAGAATGTCCCACAAATCAAGGCCCGGGTGAAGACAGAGATGGAACAAGTGCAGGTAGCACTAAAGGTAACCTGCATTAATTCTCTCCTCTCTCCTCATCCTCCCTCTCTCCCCTTCCTTTCCTTGCAAAATAGGGCTTCACTGAAACACTGCTTGTGTATATAGCCTGCCCTGTGCCCCGTCATTGATGTGTGAATGAATGTGTGTGCTGTGAATTGCATTAATGTGAAACTTAACAGTTGTGTCTGTGTTTTGCAGGAGAAGAGGGCTGCCATCACCCTCAGATGCTGCTGCTGTGCCTCAAAGTGCAGCACAGGAAGGAGCCGGGCCATCGGCTGCAAAAAAGGCCAAGCGATCCTTGGGCAGTTACTTCAAGAGCTGTGGCGATGCTGGTGCTTTTTGTTTTGTTTTTATTGTTAAAGACTTAAGACTTGAGTTGTGTCTCAGACTGAGACACAGAGAGAATTGCAGCTGTTGTTTAAAAGCAAATAAATGTTGCTGGAAAAAATTCTTATCCAAGTTCTCATCCTTGCATTATAATATAGAGCAGTTTGTTGATTGTGATGTTTGAATGTGGTAGGCAAATGCTTCATTGTGTTTTACATTTATTACAGTTAATATTGCACTGAAACTTGAATTTAAAAAAAATCGAAATTAAATCGAAATCGCAATATCGGTCAGAAAAATCGCAATTACGGTAGATTTTTTACCCAAATCGTTCAGCCCTAGTGCGGACTCTATTTTTTTATTACTTATGTAGTTGAAACAAAAACATAAATAGTGTAGGCTACATAAATGGAAATGTTTGATCATTAATATCTACTATTAGAAATTATATAGGCTGGAATCAAATCACTGTGCATAATTGTGAAAGTGTCTTTATTGACAGATGAAAAGGCTGTTATTTACCCTTTGTCACCACTTGGTGAGTAAATATATTGGATGTGTAACTAAAACATTATCAAAGACACCAGCCACCCCGCTCATACCCTGTTCTCACTCCTCCCTTCCAAAAAACGCTACCGGAGCATCAAATCACACACCACCCGTCTCAGTAACAGCTTTTTCCCTTAGGCAGTCAGGCTGCTGAACAATTGACTCACACACACTGCAATGCACTGTCACTTTGTTGTCACAATATTGGCCAGCCAGAACCTTGAGTGCCATGCAGAAACGCGGAGACACAATTTGCAGAAAAAACATTATAAACTTTGATTATCAATCTGCTTCTTTAAATGATAGAGTGAAGTGACGATAAATTACTTTGTTTGAGACACACGCGCACACACACACGCACCTCACTGATTGCTGTTGACTGACTGGCATTTTATGGAGGCGGCGTTCTGGTTCACCGTGGATTTATTTAACGCTACCGTAGTTTGACTGTCAAAATCCCTTTACCTCGTCTTTTGTTGAAACGTCCAAACTTGTCTATTTCGTTGCTGTGGTAAAGGGACGCTAACGTTCTCATTCGCTATAAAGTATGAAGAAGACTCAGTGGCGGTGACGGCAGCGATTTTGTTTCTGTGAGCATCTTCCATCAACTCAAGTTTCTATTTTTGTAATGGACAGTTTCTTGTTATGAAAATGAAAAAAAAAACATACCTTTGGGGGCCTGGGGCTTTTGGGCTTAGTGATGGCTTAGTGCAGGGGGTTTTCAAAGTGTGAGGCTCGCCTTCCCAGGGGTGCTCCAATCACTTTCAGGGGAGGCTCAGTGACTGGAAGTAAAAACAATATTGCATTAGTTATTACATTAGGAGATCATATAGAATAGCCTAAAAAATGTGTGATTAGGTTGGATAGTTCAGAGATGCAATAGTTTTGGTGAATGGTACTGTTGTTTTTTCCCAGGTTCAGAAACAAATAATTGACTTCAGACACACCTTTTCTACGTAGGCCTATTTGGTGTAGTCTGAAGATGTGTCAAATAGCAATATCAGGCCAGTGTTTCCCCTACAATTGTACAGGCACTGCGAGGACCCCCGCCAGGCCAGAAAAAATTAGGGGGATGATGTGTTTGCAAATTTCAATAGAAACCTTTATGGCATAATACCATACAACAAAACCTATATTGGTGTTGACAATAATATATACAAGAGCACTAAATAATAGAGATGCTGCGATCGAGATTTTTCAATTCCGATCCGATTCCTATATTTTAGCCTCAAAACCGATCCGATTCCGATCAAATTTCGATACCCGATTCGATACCGATTTCGATCCGATACCGATACAGCACATATTTAAGCCTCTCTATGCTGTCGATAGCTAGCAGGCAACAAACATTTTTAGGGTTAGGTATGTATGTGTGTGCTTTGGTAATATAGTATGTAAACGATTTAGTTCATCTAATTAATTTGATGTAAAACTAAAACATAACAATCAAATACACACTTATTTTGTAATGGGTGAACACTGGACACAAATAATTATTGTTTCCTCACACATACACCCCCACTCTGTCTCACACAGGACACATACACACACAGCTCTCTCTCTCTCTCTCTCTCTCTCTCTCTCTCTCTCTCTCTCTCTCTCTCTCTCTCTCTCTCTCTCTCTCTCTCTCTCTCTCTCTCTCTCTCTCTCTCTCTCTCTCTCTCACAGCCCTGTCCCTCACACACACACACAAAGTTTGTGCATACATTTCCACTGCCAGATTGGAGGAGTCTTTTGTCATTTTCTAATGTTACTTCTCTTCAGTGCAATACGTTTTGATAACGACCTGCTGTACAGCGCCGTTCGCTCAGTCAACTACGTGTCGTTAACGTTAGGTTAGAGGAGAAAGATAGCTGGTGTTAGCTAGCTAATTAGCCATGTTAGCTGCCTCAGTGGGTAACGTTAGCCTATAGAGAGTATTTATCTGACGTGTATGTTAGCTACTCCTCAAACCTGCGGGTGGAAATGGTTTATGCGATGCGATGTATGTTGAAGCAAGACAACGTTTTAATGTACCTTGAATTGGACAAATTACGACGGGTCGTGCTCACGCAGATCTAAGCCCTGGCCATCCTAGGCTCAACGAGAGACTCATCAGTCATTCGGTTGAGTCTCGCAAAGTTAAAAACGAGTATTCTACAATTCGAAATGCATTGTCCATCCCTACTCCACACATCATGGAGCTTTTGGAGGGTGATATGGCTTACATTAGCGCAGCTGAAGACACTCAGGCCAAACTCAATGTAAAAACTTAGTCACTGACTCGGAGGCCAAAAAAATCATTTTCTGTTTAACCAAGAGCTGAGAACAAAATAGCATGCTTCCCGAATTGAAGACTAGTCATGGACAATCCAACACAATTGTTTTTTGCGGCCATTAACGTTAATAAGCACACTGCATTTGCTGGAACTAAAGTTTATTCTAACGTACTTTCAAATGCATGCTACGTCAGCAGATAACGTTAGCTTTATAGCAGCTAGGCTAATGCCACACATGAACTCGCCTCTGCGGCAAAAGGGTGCTTTTTGGCGGCTAATGGTAGCGCAAAAATAAAACTCAAAGTTACTCTCCAAACCCTGACCAGTTAAGTTTGCTGAGGTAGATAGGCAGTACAAGTTAATATTTGACTAGCTGAAACTTACCTTCTCCTAAATTCCAATGGATGAAATTGCTGTGAGTGTGAATAAGTCTGGTGTGGTATGCCTCCTGTCTGGTGTGTTTTCCTCCTGTCTTCCGTGTGGAAATGAGCCGCCTGAAAGTGGGGAACTGCGCATGTGTAGTCTCCGAGTGCTGCCGAGGTCTCCCGAGTTTTGCCGATGGTCCACGCTGCTGAAACCGGAACCAGATCTGTCTCGTGCAAATGCGCATGCGCATTCAATAAGGCTCTGCTTGATTACTTCTGGTTGAAGTGTATGTAATGTGATTGAAACAGTTCATCAAGAGATGATCAAAAGTCTTTCAGGTGAATCTAATCAGTTTAAGCTTAATTTCAAACTTGCCAATGAGATTGAAACAGTTCAGCACATAGTGATCAAATGGGTTCCAGGTGAATCTAATCAGCTTGACCTTAATTTTTTACTGCCAAGTTTATGTTGAAAGAGATTCAAACATTTTATCAAAAGATGATCAAATTGCTTGCAAAGGAAATAAATTAGCTTAACGGGCAGGGTATGTTTTACCGGTTTGATTTTTTGTTTAAATTGACAAAGGGAAAAACCAGAAAACGGTCGTAGTTTAGTTTTTTTTTCAGTCAGTGACAGACAGACATCAGTCAGTCAGTCAGGTAGACAGACAGTGAAACACACAGTCAGTTCAGACACTGACAGACAGTCAGGTAGACAGGCAGACAGTGAGACAGACAGACGGTAGGTCAGGTAGACAGTCAGTCAGTCTGAAAGACAGACAGACAGTGAGACAGTCAGGCAGACAGTGAGACAGACAGACGGTCGGTCAGTCAGTCAGGTAGACAGTCAGTCTGACAGAGAGTCAGTCAGTCAGTCAGTGACAGACAGACATCAGTCAGTCAGGTAGACAGACAGTGAAACACACAGTCAGTTCAGACACTGACAGACAGTCAGGTAGACAGGCAGACAGTGAGACAGACAGACAGACAGACGGTAGGTCAGGTAGACAGTCAGGTAGACAGGCAGTCAGTCTGAACGACAGACAGACAGTGAGAGAGGGATACTGTAGCCTACTTACGATCAGATTTTTTTTTTCACAAACCTTTGGCAGGTGCAAGCCCAGAAGAGGTCAACATTCAAACCGGTAAAACGTACCTTGGTCCCCCTCCTTCCCCTGGTGACAGACAGCTGAGAGAGAGCCTGCATGGCCCTGCTGGGGATAGTCACCCTGGCAGAGTTTAAAGAGCTCAGCCAGGCTCAGCTCTCCAGCACCAGGTGGAAAATAAGAATGTGCACACACAGATGTCTCAGATGAACAGGTCTGGCTGTCCTCTGTCCATACAGAATAGTTAATTGATGTTCAGATGTTTAGACAGACTGGCAGACAAGACAGGCAGACAGAAAGACAGACAGATGTCTATTTAGAATATTCATATGTTTACAATATACAATAGTTCACTTTTTGTTGTTCTTCTGTTGTATCAGTAATTGAAGCTAGCCCTTTCAAAGTTGCTGGACACGTAGGAGACAGTCTAAAGCCTACTCTCAGCAAAGGGTAGGCTAATCGGAGCTACGCTGAGCGAGCTGTGGTCCCGCAGAGTTGAAAAAAATCAGAAAACGCACGAAATTACGAAATCCAGCAAAATGTACATCTCTTTTTGGGCCAGGGACACAGTTCCACTCAACCTGGAGCCGTAATTTTGGCTACAGTGTATGTTGAGAACCCCTAGTACATGCTCAAACCGTCATTTTGGTTGTAGCTTCAATTACTGAATTTTAGTGAATATAAAGATACGACACTTTTTTTTTTTTTTTGGTAAAGAAAAAAACTTCCGTTTTGACCTCCCATTTTTTGTGGGCTGAAAGAGGAGTGTGAGAGGAGTTCCCACAAAAAAAATTAGGCCTTGAAATTACTTCCCCTAGGAGTTATTCAGGTTTGATTTTTTTTTTTTTTTTTTTTGTATTTTTTTTTTTTTTTTTTTATAACCATGTAGGTACTCTAAGGACTCCATTTTTGGCGAGGAGCCCGAAAAACGACTTCATTTTGGCCAAAAAGCAAGGGAAATGGCCCAAACGCGACTTCCGGTTTTTAGGGGGCGTTTTGACCTCCCATTTTTTGTGGGCGGGAAGAGGGGTGTGAGAGGAGTTCCCCCAAGAAAGGACAGCCTTCTAGTCCATTTACTTTAGGAGTTAAACGCACCCCTAGTTTCAACATTTTTAAACGATTGGACCTCCCCCTGCCTAGGGGGAGGGGACTTCGGCTAACCTTTTCTCAGGGTCTACTCTCCTATAGGAGGGCTACATGCTCCAATTGAAATTATAGCTCCAGGTGGTCCAGGGGAGTTAATTGACAACCCTAGCTGAAATTTGCACTAGGTTCTGCCGCTTGTGTACCGTTCACCCATGTTGAAGGGCTAAGTTGGAACTAGGGTTAGGAAGTTAGACATGTAGTCTTATGTAGTTTTATGCGCTGGTCCCGAATATGGGCGGGGCTTCCGCCGGAAGTGACCGGAAGTGGGTGTAAATAGGCTTTGAACATGGCATTTTGGCCAACCCTAGGCTGTTTTGCATATGGGTTGTTGGGGGGGTGTCATATGAGCATGAATTAGGCCAATTGGAGTCGTTTGGTGAAACGGCTAAGAGATTTTTTTTTTTTTTTTGTATGGGAAAAGTACTTAGGTTTTTTTTTAACCCTAGGAAATTGTATTTTAGCATAGCACAAATACTGACATAGTATTCCCCCGGACATGGTGCACATCATTCCCAACAATTTCTAGTTCCGATACGCTCCGTATATAATTCATATCAGTTAAATATCAAAGTCAAAATATCACTATATCTGGCACAAATATCACCTATATCCGTGAGAGGCAAGTTCCCGTTTTTTCAGTGTACATGTACTCTTAAGCAAACGTTACTCATCATGATGAGTACCGTATACGGTAGTTACTTTACTCACCAGAAAGTAACCTCTACTCAGTAAAATGAGCAGAGTATACACAAACAGTAGAAAATTGTAAAGGTTACTTTTTTCTTAAAGTAAGGGTAGCAATTACCATTTGAAAGTAACCTCTACTCAGTAAAATGAGCAGAGTATACACAAACAGTAGCAAATTGTAAAGGTTACTTTTTTCTTAAAGTAAGGGTAGCAATTACCATTTACAGTGTACGTGTCCGTGTTGAGACCTTTCCAACGATGTGTTGGGTTTAGCTCTACAACAAAGTTCTTATTTTCTCATTTCAAGGACACAAGCCATCCCAGTTCACAAACAAACAAACAAACAAACAAACAAAAGGCTTCATTTTAAACACTTAGCTCACTCTTTCAGCACTCTGGCTTGTCTGTAGCTGTTAGTGGTTGAGATTTAATCTCTGGTTAGCTGGTTGTCAAGGCAACAGCATCCATTGGGGAGCAGCTCAGTCGCCAGAATAAAATGTCAGCATTTTATGTTTCAGGAAACCATGGAAATGTCATGTATTAATGTAATGTAATGTCAGGATGGAGGCAGCTAGCGTCGTGTCTAGCGGCTCTCTTGTGTGTTTGTGGGTCACTATATAACAATAGCAAACTGCAGGGTCACCAAGATATGGAGGCAGGAATGGAGAAACAAGTCACTTCTCTGTTAAATCCAGCAAGGATGGTTTATTCCTTATCCATTAACAGTAGTACAGCAGGCATAGAGCTAGGCTAACTAACATGGTGGATGCTAGCTAGCATGTACAGCTATGAGAACTGTGCGTGGAGGTGCTCTGCAGACTACAGGTGGAGGATAGGGTGAGCTTTGATGAATTTTCAAAGTGACAATCTACAAAGTGAAGAGCAAGAAGCCGCTGAAGGTGCAGTGGTTGCCTGCACTGTCATAGATTGTGTGCCCTGAGGGGAGCTGCATGTAGACCCTGTCTCCAGGCTGCAGCTCCAGGACCAGAGCGTTGGAGAAATAGGTGTTGTTGTCGTTGTCGTCAGTAGGGGGCTCGTCGTTATACATCAGCCGTGTGTCGTTCCTGTAGAGCATCACTGCTGTCCAGGTGGTGCTGCCTCGGTTGAAGGCGGTGAATCTGAAGTAGTAGACTCCTCCCACTGGTGCTGTGAACACACCTGCAGCAGAAAGAATCCAAAATAAAAGTCTCCATGAACTGAATTGCCATTCCTGTTCCAAATGAAACTTACATTTAACACGTTGGTGAACAGACTCAACAACAAGGTTAGGTGTGTGTGTGTGTGTGTGTGTGTGTGTGTGTGTGTGTGTGTGTGAGACAGTATGTGTGTGTGTGTGAGTGTGTGTGTGTGTGTGTGTGTGTGTGTGTGCGTGCGTGCGTGCGAGTGTGTGTGTGTGTGTGTGTGTGTGTGCGTGTGCGTGCGTGTGCGTGTGTGCGTGCGAGTGTGTGTGTGTGTGAGAGAGAGAGAGAGTGTGTGTGTGTGTGTGTGTGTGTGTGTGTGTGTGTGTGTGTGTGTGTGTGTGTGTGTGTGTGTGTGTGTGTGTTTTATAGGGGGGTCACTACCTGTAGTGGAGTTGTAGGCCTGTCCAGTGTTGGTGAAGACTTTACTGTAGATCAGTGTTGTTTCTTCGCTGAAGGGTCCCACTGTCCCACTAGTCAGAGCAGTGGAGAACGCCACCTTCCAGATGCCTGTGTGTGTGTGTGTGTGTGTGTGTGTGTGTGTGTGTGTGTGTGTGTGTGTGTGGCAGGAAAACACACAATTAGAAATTAAACAGCCCCGCCCCCCAAAAGGCAGTTTGAAATGATCTATTTGAATGTAATTGTGAGTTGTGTCAGGAGCCACCTGCAGTTTTGTTCCACTGAGATCTCAATCATTCATTTGAAAAAGATGATCTGCTCTGAGCAAATCACTGATGGCACAAAATAACAACTAAATCTGATACTAGTAGCATTCACCTCACACCTCCAACAGCAACAAAGCTGTGCCACTGTGTTACAATAACAGTTCTCACTGAAACCAGTTCACCTCACACCTCCAACAGCAACAAAGCTGTGACACTGTGTTACAATAACAGTTCTCACTGAAAGCAGTTCACCTCACACCTCCAACACCAACAAAGCTGTGACACTGTGTTACAATAACAGTTCTCACTGAAACCAACGACTTTCCCACATGCAGGCAATAGACCACGTTCCGGTCATTTAGCGGTACAAAGCGCATGTGGGAAAACGGTTACAATAGCAGTTCTCACTGAAACCAGTTCATGACACTTTCATATACATAAGGAACACTGATGCTAGAGTAGCAGACTTTTTCTTTCCCCCACTTTTATGAACCTTACGTCTCCTTACAGAAATCTTCCCCCATGCTGTGACTAGGAATGAGTATCGTTAAGGAATTAACAATACTACTACTCTTATCGGTGCTGCTTATCAATCCAGTACTTTAACGGTATACTCTTATCGGTGCTGCTTATCAATCCGGTACATTAACGCTACTCTTATCGGTTATCTTTGTTGTTTTTAACAGAAACAAGGGTGGGAGGGGAAGTATAGGCTACTTCCAAGCATTATTACTATAACTAGATAAGCTATTAGTGGTGTGTTTGCTGGACAGCTAACATTCATACTTTATTAAAATGACTATGTAGTCAGTTAGTTTCTGCTGATGATATAAGGGTCATCTAAGCATTAATTTGTTTCTTAACGTGAGCAGCAGGTGCAAAACAATCATTAAATCAACAAGCATGAGATGGCAGATGGCAGCAGAATCAAAAGGTTATGTGTGAGATCTTACTTTATTATATTAAACGTTACAATTGCCAACCGTATAACTCAGTTATTTAGGCCTACTTAGTCTATTGTGCAGGCATATGAATGTGTGGTTTTTCTTGTCATTCTAAATTCCATCACCTTGTTTCCTCTGATTAATATTTAAATTCAAATACATGTAATTCTTGTGTTACAATAAGCTGAATTAGTTCCCTGTAAATAACCCTGTTTTATATCATCCTTGATCAATTCTCTGTCTATAGGCTACATACGTGCACTGCCAAGAGTAGCGGCAGCGTTATAAACCATAGATACAATATATGACTATATTAAAAACATAAGCACACTGGCGTCTTTCATGCAGGCTACCAAGTGTAACTGCTGTCTGTCTGAGTCTGACCCACTGAGTCTGACGGTCTGACCACAGACTGTAGAAAGAGATGTAATGCAGGATCAGACTCCCTCACTGTCTTCCAATCCCGTCTCAAAACCCATCTCTTCTCCTCTGCCTTCTCCTAGCTCCCCCTGCCTATCCCTGTGTGCCTGTGTCGTGTTTGTCCATTGTCTGTTGCACTTATGTCGTCCCCGCCCCTTTAGTGTTTCTTTTTGTAAAGCGTCTTTGAGTCCTAGAAAAGCGCTATAAAAAAAAACATGTTTATTATTAGGATGTCCAAGAGAATGTGTTTGGATGGAAGTTTGACGCTAGGCCAATCAGAGGCAGAGAGGGGCGGGTTATGCCTTTGCATAGCCTTCACCATGATCCGGAAAAAAATATCGCCCCCCTCCTCCGCTCTACTGCTTCTTTGAACTGCGTGCGCTTGTTTAATGTCGCCGGGGCGTCCCCCGCGCGTGAGAAGTCGACTGTGTTGTTGTGAAAACGTTTTAAGACAAAGAAGAAACTTCACGTTCTTTCCTGTTTTCAACCCAAAGTGAGTACAAGTCTTCAACTGTGAATTTAACTCGCCTGTTTCCAAAGTGAAAGTTGGAGTCGCTCCATAGATACAGCAGCTGTAGCCTCAACCTAGACTCATCAGTCATTTCTCCTCAACTCTCTCATTAGGTTCAAAAGCCCACGCAAATCTAACGTTATATATCAGCCAGTAATTCAGTCAGTTTTCTACCAGCTAGTTAAATTCAACACACACACGTTGTTGGCGAGGATCTGTATAACGTTAACGTTAGTTGTTTGGCGCCGTTCAAATTGCTGGTAGTGACAGCCCCACTGCTTCAGTCGCCTGGCTCTGTGCTGTTAGCACAGAGGCTACTAATAGTAGCCTACCCAAGCCTGCTGGTATCATGTAGAGCTCAGCTGTCCTGTTGTTAATGTGAACACATTGCAGCGGCGTAGACAAATGGCATTACAGCAACGCAGCGACTTAATGAATAATTAATTAATCCCCCCACCCGTCAATGACGATGCCATCGTCCATCACAATGAAACAATCACGATGGGTATTTGGATGACATCGCACAATCCTAGTCATTACCTGTCTTTAGCTCGTCCACGTCCGTCTCAGTGTGGTTCACTCTGTCTCTGAGGGACGACACTGCAGAGTCTTGAGCTGGAAGCACAGAGACAAATCACTACATTTCATTTCATTTCTTTATGTAGGGACAGATACAGAACATATAACATTTGTCAACATCTGATGATATGTAGCATAGCATTTGTAGCCGAGGCTAGTTTGCAATGTCTGTCTCTAGATGTTATTAAAAGCACCTGTTTAAAGCAAAGTACAGTAAAAAGCAGTGAAATATACATTCAACATAAACAAGGATATCATAACATCACTCAGTCAATCAGTCAATCATGGAGCAACACAAACAATCATACATAAAGGATATAAACATTGTAACGATCATAACCCACAGACCCACCAACACAGTCAATTAAGGGAACATTGGTAGTACTCTTCAGCAACTCCTTTATATTGGTTTTAAAATGCTCCCAGCTACGATCCTGTTTAATGTGTGTGGGCAGTGACTTCCACATGTTGACCCCCTGAACAGCGAGGGCTGTTTGACCGAGGGAGGCTTTCTCCAGCGGCACTTTGCAGTTCCCTGTTACAGCGCCTCTGGTGGCTGTGCCCATGTCGCAGAGAACACGCGGTGCCTGTTCATCTATACATTTATAGATGAGTTTTAACTTTGCAAAACCAATGAAGTCATCAAAACTTAGAATTTCCATGATTTGACAGTGATGGAACCTAATTGATTTCCTGTCCAGCGATTGTATAACATCCCAAGAGGTGTGATTACAGTCAGGTCAGCCTGGGACCAAACAGTTGCACAATAACTCAAGTGTGATAGAATCATAGAGTGAATATAGATGTTAAACTTTCTGCATAAAAAGGTAGACAGCTCCTAATCATTCTCAATGTATTTATGTTTGCTTTTACAACTCTGCTCACCATCTGATATGTTTCTCAGATTTTAGGTGAGTATCTAACATCAGGCCAAGATATATAACCTCAGATACCTGAGCCCTGTACTACGAAACTAGTTTAACAGATCCGCGATAAGTCCCTTTGATCTGGTTTGACTGAACAGGATCAAAGCTATCTAGTTAACTGATACTACGACGCTGGTTTTTTACTAGGTAAGTGGACCTGGGATCTGCCTGTGCACGCGCACGTTTTTCGCTCGTGCACAGGCGCGCGTCCACGCGAAAGAGGTGCACTAGCCAATCACATTATGAACAGCTGAGTTTATCCACGCCCACACCCATTTCCACACCCATTTCCTCGTTCAATGAAGCGCAGTGCATGATCAGAGTTTTAGCGGATATTTAATGTATCCGCGATTTAATGTCAGAATGAAAATCCGCGTTGGATAGTCTGCTGAAGGGCTGTCTAAAGCAGCAGCTTGTATTCACATCAGTCATTTGATTTACTTTGATCAGCGATTTCTGTCTCCTACAGCTTTGTGCGAGTGTAAATGTACATTAAATGTGTAATCTCAGTCTATAAATTTCCACAATCTGTAAGCCTATTTAGACCATAGATTTAGAAAGCATGCTCAATGAATAATGATCTCTATCACTCATTATGTGTGTGTGGTTGCACTGATCGAATAATTCATATATAGGCTATAATAATGATATCCTAATATAAAAGAGAAAACTGCTGGACTGAATTGAGACGATGCGGGCATACTTTTCATTGATAAAAACTAGCCTATTTTTGCTCATATATTGGCATACAGCCTACAGGACACAGTTCCAGCTGAAACATGCAAGAAGCCTGCATATTTAGTATTGGGGCTATCCCATATTTATCCCATCTATATTATATGTATAGGCTTTTCTGGCATGTAGGAGAATATCACCCTCACTCCATTTGAGGCTCCATTTAGCCTATGATATGCGCTGCGGTGATTAATAGTGATCATATTTCTCCACGCATAGTTGAGCTGTTAAGACATAAAGTGGTAAGTAGGCTTAATTTAATTATGTAGCCTACAGAGCCACAAATGTTTTTCTTGTTATATTCTCAGTTGACTGCAATCTATTTTTCATATGGCGATCTTATATGAACGGTGAGTGACTCCAGAGAGCCGATTATATGGGTCTGTCATGGATTTTGATCTTATCCTCTGAAGCTAACCTGGTCGCGACCAGGTTAGCTTTGCAGCGTCAGTTGCCATGGTGATTGAAAGTTAACTTGCTTTGTAGTACGGCTAAACCAGGTTTAAACTCAAACTTACTCGGATAAGGCATTAAACTAGCTTCGTAGTACAGGCTACTGGTCAATACATTGACCATTGATTTTTAGATCTAACTTATTTATTTCATTCATTGATTTGGTGAGGACCGTCTCGTAGACGAGAAACAAATCGACAGTTTTCTTCACGTTCAGAGGTGAAGAGGAACATTTAAGCCATACTACAGATTCAAAGCTTTATGGATTTGTTGTTGTTGTTGTCTTCCAGTGTGGCTGAAAACATCCTCAAATTAAGAAAGAAAAAAAACATTGCATGGATGCATAACTGGGACGTATCCTCAGTGATGTACCCTGGGGTCATAGGATGTTTCGGGTCTCGCAACATCATACACCCTCGCCCAGGTGACCCAGCCGGGGCTGGCCAAGCCCCAACTTACGTCCCAGTAGCTACCCACGGTCAGCCCCATAGGGAGGGTCGAAGGTGGTCATGCGGTCAGGGCCACTCAATCCGCTGCTCCGGAACTACTCTGCCGGGACCGGGGGAGGGAGAGGGCTCTGGTACATAGAGGGACCGGGCTCTGTGGGTTGCCACCCGGCCGGGTTCCTCCCTCGTCTCACCAGGTCTACGACCTGTGCGCTGCACCAGACTCCCCCGCTCCAAACATCTCATTCCGAGGTGATGGTATCTTAGTGGACACCATGCAGTACCAGTACTTGGTGGCACTGCAGTCTCCACTTGCGGCTTGAATGGCCCTCCTAAAAGGCCTCTCGTGGGTTTTTGGGCTTCTTCCTCACGGAAGACGCAGGCTGGGGAGCTAACCCATACTGCTACCCGGGTGCCGTCCCTGTTCCGGCTGTCAACTGACTCTCCAGTAGTCACCAGTCTTTCCTGGTTGTCACGTAGTCTATTCCTATGAGTCACTGGCTAGGCCAGGCTAACTAATAAAGACGAGGGCGGCTTTAGCTCAGGAGGTAGAGCGGGTTGGCCAATGACGCAAGGGTTGGCGGTTCGATCCCCGCTCCCTCCCAGCTGCTGTCGTTGTGTCCTTGGGCAAGACACTTAACCCTCCTTGCTCCCGATGGGCAGCCTGCCGCCATTGGTGTATGAATGGGTGAATGTAGACTATCTACTGATTGTAAAGCGCTTTGGATAAAAGCGCTATATAAATGCAGGCCATTTACCATTAATAAAGAAAGAAAAAAAACATTGCATGGATGCATAACTGGGACGTATCCTCAGTGATGTACCAAGCTGGCCAAGCCCCAACTTACGTCCCAGTAGCTACCCACGGTCAGCCCTATAGGGAGGGTCGAAGGTGGTCAAATTAAAGAGAACACTCAGCACTTTAGTCATGTCAACATTTACTTGATATACAGAGTTCCTACTGCTGGGTGATACGGACCCAAAATCGTATCTTGGTATTTCTAGGCTGAATGGCGATACACAATATATTCCTCAGTATTTTCTACCAAGTACCCTACAGTAAATGTTCAGTTGTAACTTGGTGCTTTCACAAAATATTGACACTGAGATTGTTGAGAAATTATCATCACTACACTACAGGTAAGTAAGAAGACAGATATACTTTTTCATCAGTGGTACAGTACTCCACACAGTACTAGCAGTGGGGTGCCGTCCATTAGGCGAACTAGGCAAATGCTAAGGGCGCTTGAGCCGTTGGGGGCGCCAGAGAGGCAAAAAAAATTTTTTTTTTTTTTTTTTTTTTTACAAATACTTTTTCATGATAATAGGCCTACTATCATTTTACAATAGTAGACCAAAAATAAGCACAACAACGTCTTAAGTCTTTAAGACGCGCCCCCTTCTACCTGCTCGGAGCTTTTTCCCAGAGTGGGGGAAGCCCAAGGGAGCTGGAAGGTGGGTGGAAATTGGGGGATTTGGCTGTCTTGTGTTTATACCACCAACAAAATGCATTAAAAAACAGTTTGTGCTTCCCAGCTCTAATCTTATTTCATACGCTCTCTCTTCAAAAGTGTTTGATTTTCATCATAATCTGGTTTTCCATAATAATAATAATAAGTTCAGTGTTTATGCCTGTGTTGCTGTCTGTTGTAGTGTAAAATGACAGGTGCTTACATGAAAGTGAGTGAGAAAAGGAGAGGATACTGAATAATGACATCACAACAGTATAATCCTAATGGTAATTTAAAATTAAATATTCTTCTAAATATGGATGAAAGTCCAAAAAACGTCAAATTTTCTACGGCGCTGCCCTGGCGGGCAGCACCGAGGTTCCCTTCCTTACAGCACCCCCTACCTAAAAGTACTGTACTTTCAGCGCCACTGGGGAAGGGCAATTCTGAGACTGCACTGCAGTGGTGGAATTAGCTGCGATATAATTTTTATTATATTTTCTTTGGGGGGGGGGGGGGGCACCAGCAAAAATCTTGCCTAGGGCACCAACTTGGTCAGGCACGCCACTGAGTACTAGTAGGTGTAAGTAAGAAGACAGATATACTTTTTCATTAGCGGTGCAGTATTCCACACAGTACTAGTAGGTGTAAGTAAGAAGGCTACTAGCTGTGATGTGCGGTTGCCCGGAGCTTCCCACCTGTGTTCTCCTCCTCTAGATACTCCACCTTCTTCTTCTGCAGCTGCAGCTCGGTGTTGGTGGTGCTCAGCTCAGCTCTGAGAGACGACACTGCAGAGTCTTGAGCTGGAAGCACGACAAATCTTTATGGATTTGTTTTGTTGTTGTTACTTTACTGTATACAGAGTTGCTACATAGGCAGTGGTGTATAAAGTACTCGAAAACCATACTTGAGTAAAAGTAAAGATATCTTCCCAGAAAAAGACTTTGGTAAAAGTCAAAGTCACTCATTAGAATAGTACTTGAGTAAAAGTCTTAAAGTACTTAATATTTTCTGTACTTAAGTATCAAAAGTAATTTTCTGATATTAAATGTACTCAAGTATTGAAAGTAAAAAGTACAAGTAAATGCTGTTAAAAAAATCAAGTAAAAGACATGCCTGGGCTTGAGTGGAAGTCTATTTCTTCTTCTTGACTTTTATAGCCGCTGGCAAACAATGTTATGTTGCATTACAGCCACCAAATGGAATGGCGTGTGGATCGTGATTAACGTAACTTGCAAACTAGGAGCACTGATTTGACAAACCTGATTGCTTGCAGGCTACGCAATTTTTTCTGATTTTACTTTGTAACTAAGATGCTTGAAATGTAGTGGAGTAAAAGTATCCATTTTATTTGGGAAATGTAGTGGAGTAAAAGTAAAAGTTGACAGAAATATAAATACTCAAGTAAAGTACAGATACTCAGAAAAAATACTTAAGTAGCTACTGTACTTAAGTATTTATACTTTGTTACATTACACCACTGTAGGTCTGGAAATGTCTGGAGATCTCTAGAAAATGAATAGGGTATTTTCCAGGTCTTCACTTTTGAAAATTGCACAATTAGGTTGTTTTTCAGTAGCAGTATAATATACTCCACACAGTAGGTGTAGGTACTGTAAGTACTAGCTGTGATGTGTGGTTGCCCGGGGTGTCCCACCTGCGTTCTCCCCCTCCAGATTCTCCACCTTCTTCTTCTGCAGCTGCAGCTGGGTGTTGGTAGCATTCAGCTGGGCGTTGGTGGTGCTCAGTTTGGTGTTGGTGGTGCTCAGTTTGGTGTTGGTGGTGCTCAGCTGGGCGTTGGTGGCATTCAGTTTGGTGTTGGTAGCATTCAGCTCAGTGACGGAGGCGTTCAGCTCAGCTCTGAGAGCTGCTGCCTCCTGTCTCTGCTCCTCCACCTCCCTCTCAGTGTGGGTAAGTCTGTCTCTGAGGGACGACACTGCAGAGTCTTGAGCTGGAAGCACAGAGACAAATCATCAACAAAGCTTTATGGATTTGTTTAGTTGTTGACATTGTCTTCCAGTGTGGCTGAAAACATCCTCAAAATAAAGTGGACAGTCAGCACTTTAAGTCAACATTTTCTCTATTATACAAAGTTGTGACATGTCTGGAAATGTCTGGATATGTGTGGAAAAAGATTTTGACATTTTCTATGTCTTTACTTTTGGAAATGGACCATTTGGTTGTTTCTCAGTAGTGGTATATACAGTATACTCCACATTACTAGGTGTAGGTAAGTACTAGTTGTGATGTGCAGTTCCCCGCGGCATCTGACCTGTGTTCTCCCACTCCAGAAACTCCACCTTCTTCTTCTGCAGCTGCAGCTCGGTGTTGGTGGTGCTCAGCTCAGCTCTGAGAGCTGCTGCCTCCTGTCTCTGCTCCTCCACCTTCTTCTTTTGCAGCTGCAGCTCGATGTTGGTGGTGCTCAGCTCAGCTCTGAGAGCTGCTGCCTCCTGTCTCTGCTCCTCCACCTCCTTCTTCTGCAGCTGCAGCTCGATGTTGTTGGTGCTTAGCTCAGCTCTGAGAGCTGCTGCCTCCTCCTCTGCCTCCGTCACTCTGTAGTCCAACACTGAACACAACAACCAGCTTTAAACAAACTGGACAGACTTTAACCTTTCTTTCTTTCTTTCTTTCTTTCTTTCTTTCTTTCTTTCTTTCTTTCTTTCTTTCTTTCTCTTCTTTCTTTCTTTCTCTTCTTTCTTTCAATACAAGGAACATCAGCAGCAAAAAGGAACAGTGTGGTTGACTGTACCAAAACTAAAATAATTTAAATAGAGTCTCACTCAAAGTAAAGAGAGTGGAACCAGTGTCCACAATTACATTTTCGCTCACCTGCCAATGCCGATTAACTAAAAATAAATGCCAAGAATATTTTTTGACCGGCCAAAATAACCAGCTTTTTTTCACAGCTTCTCTATCACTTGAGGTTTCCTCTCCATTTAGTATTGAATCTGCTTAATTCCTGTAGCCAAAGAAAAGGCCTTAGATTAATTAATGCTCCTTTTTAAAGATTTTGAGTGTGGATGTAACTCAAAGTGATGACAGAAAATATTAGGGCTGCAAACTAACAATTATTTTCATTATTGATCAGTGATTATTTTTTCTAATAATCAAATCATGTGGAACTGAAAATGTCCAAAATAATGACAAATGTCCATAACAGTTTCCAGAGTTGGAAGTGATTCTTAAAATGTCTTCTAAAGCTGACCAGCTGGCAAAAAAACAAAAATAAAATTATAATGATAGGAAACAGTGAAAAACATAAATTCTTAACATTTGTGAAGCTGGCCTGGAAGCAGGAAATGTTTGGGATTTTTACTTGATAAATTACTAAAACAATTTGATTATCAAAATGATAATTCATCACCAAATAGTCTCAGTAGTAAATCTGACACAAAACACGTGAAATAATGTACCGGCTTTGGGCTAAACTACAGTTACTTCAGCCATGTGCGTCAGTAGTTTTTCAATTGCAGTACACACAGTACTAGGTATTCACCTTATGTTCCAACACAGGGGTCAGCCAGTTACTTATATTGTCTTGACACTTCCTGTGACAGTACAGTAGCCTACTAGTGACCAGATAAAACAGATGGTGTTTTGAACAGGAAGTCATAACACAACTGGGTCAAGTGGGCGGGGCTACATAAGGTGAATAGATAAGTAGTAGCTATGTGATGTGCGGTTCCCCCGGGTGTCTCACATGCGTTCTTCCTCTCCAGATCCTCCACCTTCGGCTCGAACTCTGCTCTGATAGCTGATGCCTCCTCCTCTCCCTCTGTCACTCTGTAGTCCAACACTAGAAACACAAAAGTACAATGTACAGTAACAGAGTTTCTAGACTGTATCTGCCCTTAAAGCATTATTCCACTTAGTTGTATTTTACTTTTTACTTGGTATCAAAGGTAATTTGTTACAGTTACAGTTACTTTACTACATTACTTTCACCACCCGCCTTCTGAAAAAGTGACGTACAACCTGTTTAGCCAGCTCCTTTTATAACTGAATCCACTTTGTTGGAATAATAATTAACCTTACAGGAGGAGTCAATATCAGCCAAACTGCATAGCTACTTGTCTACCTCGGACAAAACTAAACTAATAGCATTCTGGCACCACAATTCCTAGTATTCACATGACGTCGCAAGCATTTTCCTACCAATATGGTGCTACAATGGCTAAAGTCATATTTGTCTGATAGGACACATTGTGTCTCATATAAAAATATTATGTCCACATTCTCCTCAGTGGAGTTTGGTGTACCGCAGGGCTCAGTCCTGGGTCCCTTACTCTTTGGTGTTTACCTACTGCCTCTTGGCAAAATTTTCCGTAGATATGGCATTAACTTCCACTGTTATGCCGATGACACCCAAATATATATACCAATTAGACCAGGTAACCGCTCTAAACTCGCTAATCTTGAATCCTGCTTAATCGCTGTTACAGATTGGATGTCTAATATTGTCTTGCGACTAAACGCCAACAAAACTGAATTACTAGTTGTTTGCCCAAAAACCCAACTTCCATTTCTCACTGATCTTAGTCTGAACATTGAGAACTGTGTAATTACTCCAAACTCAAAGGTGAAAAACCTAGGTGTTACCTTTGATCCTACTCTTTCATTCGATGGTCACATTAACTCATTCACCGCCAGTTTAGGACTGCCAATATTTAGCACAGGCCAAAGATTTTCATAATTGTTGGTCATCTTTCAAGACCCACAGTAAATTATCTATTAGCACCAGAGTGATTTGCAATACCTCAAAATGAAGATGTACGTCTCTGGGTTCACCAGGGAAAAAAAAGTGAGCTTTTAGCATGTTCTGTACTCTACTTATAGCCATTTATATACACCCTGTTTTCACCCAAAATGTCTCTCTGAGAAAAGAAATTGCAGAAAATGGCATTTATGTACAGCACACAATATCAGGCAGAACTCGCTCTCAATTCTTTTATTTTGAACTGTATTGACATCAGACATGTAAATATTATTCATTATGACACAAATGACAAAAAAAAAATATATATATATATATATATATATGAAGTGCTTTTTTTACATTCAACAATACAGTTTGCTCAGTGTGAGTGAGTGTACAGACAGACACACACACAGACAGACAGACAGACAGACAGACAGACACACACACACAGACACACACGCACGCACACACACACACACACACACACACACACACACACACACACACACACACACACACACACACACAGAGAGAGAGAGAGTCCACAGAGAGAGAGAGAGAGAGAGAGAGAGAGAGTCCACAGCTGCTGCTAGATCGCACCTCCTTCCCCCTCCTTCCCCATCAGCGTTTTGCCTCCTCTGCTGCTCGTTTTCCTCCTCTCGCTGGGACGAATGCTGCGACACGACACAGGAACGGGTCCGCGGCTTGGCTTTGGGACCAGGCGCTGCTGGAACCGGATCGATCATGTTCGTCACGGGTTTGACTAGGCAATCCAGGTTCGCCCTGCAGCAAGGCAGCAGTGCAGCGCGCCGAGAGGCGTTTCAATGGCGTTTTTTCCTCTGTACAAGGAAGCGCGTTTCTCTGTTTTTCCTCCTTTCCTCCTTCTTTCTCGTTTCAAACAACAGCTGCGGTATGTGTTTGATCGCGTGTTGTCGGCTACCCTTTGAGGATAGGGACCAGATGACATGTCAGAGGCTGGGAAAGTGTTTGCTGCACGCGCTGCTCTAATAAAACCAAAAACACGTCAAACACGTCTTTGGCGTGGATGGCTATTTCTGATAACACGTCAAAGACGTATTTGGCGGTGAATGAGTTAAGGATATCACTAAAATAGCTTTCTTTCATCTTCACAATATCTCAAAGATCCGTCCTTTGCTAAATGCAACGGATGCCGAAACCTTAATACACGCCTTTGTTTCACCTAGACTGGACTACTGTAATGTCTTATTCTCTGGCCTTCCTCTTTGTAGCACAAATAAATTACAACTCGTGCAAAACGCCGCTGCTAGAATTGGTGGAATTCTATGGTGGAAAGGTTTTCATGCGTTCACTGGGGGTGAGGGGGTAGCGCTGTGTCCCGGCCTGGCCTTCTCTCCCACGCCTTATGTGTGTGGGGGCGGGGGCCAGGGCGGGGGGCATTGGTGCTCTCCATCACTGGTCGAGGGCTGCCGGTAGGTTAGAATAGCTTAGGTAGGCGATAGATTAGCTACAGCCTAACTATAGGCTGTAGACCTGTTATAGTGTTGAGGCTAAGATCAGACTAGAGCACAATAGGACAGGCCAGACTAGGCTGTAGATTAGCAAGATCCCCTATGTCCCAGTTAGCTCTGGTTAATGTCTAGAGTAGTCAGTTTGTCTGATCTTCCAACCCGATCTCCAAAAAAATTGTAAAATAGCAACGTTTGTGGACAAACGTTGCTATTTTACAATTTCGGCTAAGAAATTGTAAAATGGTAACGTATGTGTCTACAGCGGTGGGTGTGGTTTGGGCGTGGTTTACGGAGATTTTCTGTTTCTAACCCCTCCCCCTACTCTAATCCTAACCCTAAAATCTCAGAACGTTACTATTTTACAAATTTCGAGCCGAAATTGTAAAATAGCAACGTTGGTCCAAAACGTTGGTATTATACAATTTTCTGTGAGACTGTGTTGGATCTTCTCCCCCCCCTCTCTTTCTCTTTCCCCCTTCCCCTGCTCCTTCCCCACTTCCCCCTTGCTGTTCTCTCCTCTCCCACATTTCCCATTCCCCCCCACCTCCTCTCTTTCCATGCCCCCACATCCCACCGCTCTCCCCCCTCCCTTCTCCTGCTCTCTCGTCTTTCTCCCCTCCTCTGCTCCTTCCCCTTCTCCTCTTCTCCCCAATTTTCCCCATTCCCTGCCACTTCCTGCTCTCTCCTCTCTCACTTTCCCCCTGCTCTCCCTCCCCTGCACCCTCCCACCTCTCCTTCTCCATTCTCTCCTCCCCCACATTTCCCATTTTCTCCCCACCCCCTCCCTCTCCCTGCCCTCTTCTCCCCCACATCCCCCTGCTCACCCCCTCCTCCTCTCTCCTGCTCGCTCCTCTTCCCCCTTCCCCCACTATTCTAAAGCATAGTACCCATTCTACTCCAAAGCATGGTACCCATTCTATCCCCTCCCACTATTCCGCCACTATTTAAAGCATGGCACCCATTCTACCCTAAAGCGAGGCACCCATAAGCTCTATGTGAACATGTGTTTATTTGGCAAAGGGACTCACTACTAAAGGCTTGCAGCCAATTAAATTAAGCATAGTTTGGTTGCTAAGAAATCGACATATGTCCGTTTGCAAAATGTGTGTCTATATTTCTCTATCATATAATTATTCGATGTGTTATTATTACTACTGTAATTTGTTACTATTGTGTCAGCTAGCCCTCCTTTCCCTGTTCTCTCCATATAGGTTTCTAGGTTCAAATCTTTTAAAATTCATGGAAATTATAGAATATAAAACTGCGATTATAATGTATAAAGCCAGGAATAATCAACTCCCTGGAAATATCCAGGTGATGTTCTCTGATAGAGAGGGGGGTTATTGCCTCAGGAGGGAGTTAAATTTGAAAACCCAAGGAGCTCGGACGACATTAAAATCATACTGTATCTCAGTATGTGGAGTTAAGTTATGGAACAGTATAAATGTGGAGCTACAGCAATGTTCAAATGTGATCCAGTTCAAAAAGAAATATAAAAAATGTATTATTATGAGGTATAGGGAGGAAGAGTTACAGTAACAATATTGAGTTATATATAATCTGTGTATGGTGTATATTAACTTCTGGACGGTGTATATTGTATATATTGTATTGTATTGTATATTGTAATGAAATATAATTATTAAAGTGATTATTGTGATTATAATAATGATTATAATGATAATAATTATTGAGATAGCCTATGTATATATATGTATATATATGTGCATATACGGGTAATGCAATGTATATGCAGTGTAATTGTCAATTTTGTAATTATTTGAATTTGAGAATTATTGTCTCTGTTTTTGTTTATAATTGATTATTCGTTAATCATTTTTCTGTTTGTATAGCTTGTCTAAGTAAGAAGGGTAGGCGCTATAAGCTATAGCTTCAGCCTACACCTTTTCGGTCTATCAGCCTTGTGCTGCTTTGTTTGTACTTTTTTTGTTTTATTTTATGAAATGTTTTAATTGCCCATGACCGAAATAAATAAATAAATTATAAAAAATTATAAAATTATAGTCTCCCATACTCTCTCTATACTTCCATACTCTTCCATACGCTCTCTCCTCTCCCACATGTTTCCCATTCACTCCCCACCTCCTCCCTCCCCCTGCTCTCTTCTCCCCCACACCCCTCCGCTCACCCCCTTCCCCTCTCCTGCTCTCTCCTCTTGCTCCTTCCCCACCTCCTATACTCTCCAACATTTCCCATTCCCTCCCCACCCCATCACTCTCTCACATTCCCCCTGCTCTCCTCCCTTCTCCTTCTCTCTCCTCTGCTCTCTCCTATATTTCTATATTTTCTATATTTCTCTATCAATTGTTCAAAGTGTTATCTTTATTCTGTAATTTGCTACTGTTGTGTCAGCTAGAATTAGCTAGACATATTCTCTGTGAAGCCCTCTGAGACATGCTTGTGAATTAGGGCTATATAAATAAACTTGACTTGACTTGACTTGACTTGACTTGTTTCATTGAAGTTTGAAACCCTCATTAGTGTTTTTGCTTTCACCTGTGTTAACCCTGCCTTCTCGACACAAAATGACACTTTGTTTTAGCGCTGTGGTTTATCTCAAATCGCGTCGATCCGATCGACTTTGAACTTAGCGGGTGCGCTGCTGGGAGCCCGAGAAAGTGCAGTGTCGAATTCCGTGCAATTCGATCAATCAGAACCCTCCCCTCCCTTAGGGTAGTAACTGCAGGGAGAACACACTCTCTCTCTCCCCCCTCTTTTGGCTCAATTCCACCACATTTTACAGCCCTGCACAGCCCGTCACCACTCGGCTCTACTTGCTTCAACCCGATGGACGTTCTGCTTCGACCGCCTTTCATCTGCCCCCGCCCACACCTGGTCGTCCAAGCGACCGCATATCTGCCCTCCACCCATGTCCCGAAATATGCTATAACATAACGTTACAATTAAATCCATACACAGAACTTTTAAACTGTTTATGAAATACTGGTGCCTCTAAATGACCTACAGTGTGTGTGTGTGTGTGTGTGTGTGTGTGTGTGAGTGAGAGAGAGAGAGAGAGAGAGAGAGCAGTGCTGGCATGACCACAGTCCTTGATCCTGGCCTGAGCAGCCAGCTCATAGCATCACAGCATGTTGGGCGGGTGTTACAGTGTACATGGGCAAAAGTGACAATCGACCAGGAGAATGGATATCACTTTGTTGTTAGTCAAAACTCACAAGCGCTGCTAAAGGGGCGGGCACGAGGGACGGGGTTTGCGCTAGAGTGAAGCCTCTACCCCCGCGGCCTCTCACCAGGCAAAACCGCGGCTTCACCAAGCGCCTGCGGCCTAGCGGAGCCGACGCAGCACTAACTACACAAGCGCTTCAGAGCAGCGGACTTTTGGACAATTGAAACCACCGCGCCGATTTTATTTCACCAGAGGCGAAGGCAGCAAAACAAAAGACTGATGGAAGAGCATAATAGAAGAGAAGAGTAGGTAAGTAAACTGGTATGCAGCGCTGCATTGACAGTCAGTAGGATAGAGAGTAAACACGATTCTGCCTGACCAATCAGTCGTCTACAATGTTTTCACGTCACCGTATGAACCCGGGTTCGCAGAATAGAACCCCGACGAGGCAGGTACTAAAAGTAGCACGACTCAGCCCCAAATCAAAGCGAGCTGGGCCGGTTTATACCGGTGGGATGAGACCAAAAGTCGAGTCGAGCGGAGCGGGACCGCGCTACTAGCTGCGGTGGGATTGGGCCATTTCTCTCCCCTCACTCTTTCTCCCCCCCCCTCTCTCTCTCTCCCTCTCTCTCCCCCCTGTCCCCCCCTCTCTCTCTCGCTCTCTCCCCCTTTCCCCCCCATTTTCTCTCCCCCCTCTCTCTCTCTCTCCCCCCCTTTATCTCCCTCCATCTCTCTCTCCCCCTCTCCCTCTCTCTCTCCCCCCTCTCTCTCTCCGTCTCCCCTTCTCTCCCCCTCTCTCTCCCCCCTCTCTCTCTCTCTGCCCCCCTCTCTCTCTCTCTCTGCCCCCCCTCTCTCTCTCTCTCTCTCGCTCTCTCCCCCTCACACAAACACTCAAACATACCTATGTTCATTTTTGTATCTATATTTGGCTAAAGTCATTGAATGATATAGAATCAAACATTGTGTTTAGCGTAGTTGAAAATAATTGGCATGGCAGTTGTTTAAAAGCTTGACTGCGTCCACTTTGTTTTTCCTTTTCATTTGCACAATGTAGCGTCACGTCTTACTATCAGCAGGTGTATCACTCAATGTAGCGTCACACGTCTTATCAGCAGGTGTATCACTCAATGTAGCATCACACGTCTTACTATCAGCAGGTGTATCACTCAATGTAGCATCACACGTCTTACTATCAGCAGGTGTATCACTCAATGTAGCGTCACATGTCTTACTATCAGCAGGTGTATCACTCAATGTAGCGTCACACGTCTTACTATCAGCAGGTGTATCACTCAATGTGGCGTCACACGTCTTACTATCAGCAGGTGTATCACTCAATGTAGCTAGCTTCACACGTCTTACTTTCAACAGGTGTATCACTCAATGTAGCATCACACGTCTTACTATCAGCAGGTTTTTCACTCAATGTAGCGTCACATGTCTTACTATCAGTAGGTGTATCACTCAATGTAGCGTCACACGTCTTACTATGTCAGCAGGTGTATCACTCAATGTAGCATCACACGTCTTATCTAGGGATGGGACTCGTTAATTTGTATTTGTAACCAGGGGGAGAAACCCCTCAGTTGTTCAATATTCCTCTTTACTGGGGAGCACTCTGTCGATACCAGCACACAGACACAAGTTCAAGGTTCCGTACAAAAGGCATTTATTTGACAGTTAAAAGATAAAAAGAGTCCCGGCTAAAAGTCTTTTAAGCTCAGTCCACAGTCACAGCAGGGGTTTTGCAGCCCGGATCGTCGGAGGGCAGCTTCCTTTGTCGGCGGGTCCAGCGTTCAGGAAAGCCTACGACCAAACATGTCAATTAGAGGCAATAGGCGAGTATTCAGCCTCATAGGCGAAGTAGAGTCGCGTGTGTTGGGACATCTAGTAAACTAGTGTTTTCAATAAATAAACGAAATAAATGAAAATACGAGGCCAATACTCCTCCAAACTCAAAACAACTCCAAAGATGAGGCCACAGCAAACCAAACTTATTTAAGCCAAAAATAACTAGTTGTCCCAAGCACATACAGTAACGCCACAATGAGTTCCAATGACGTGTGTCAACTTGTAGATTTATAGAGAGGTACTTAGCTCAGAGAGGAGTGAAGCGTACTTCACCCCTCTACCATTTCCACAGGGCGTCCTCTCTCTTTTCCTCAATCCGGTCCGCTGTGCCGTCCAAGTCCATCTGTCACTTGCTCGTGTCCGTTTGCTCTGCCGGTCTGCTCTGCCTTCTCCCCACTCTCCACCTGTATATATGGCAGCGTGTGTGGCCAGGAAAACCCACCGCTCACCCCAGGTGCGCCAATCACCCCAGGTGGAAACATTTACACTAATCACCAGGTGAGGGAGGGAATTGGATGGGTGCATTCATACAGAGTGAAGGGAAGGAGAGATGACCCACACCCACACACAAGTCACCCCGTGACACTCCCCCCATCCTAATGTGTTCTAGTCCCTAGGACACCAATCAGTGCGTGTTCTAACACCCCTCCCGATACCTCTGTGGCAGTGCTCCCCTAGTAGACCTTTGGGACCGTCTGGGCTCAGGCTGGGGATCTTGTTCCTCTTGTCCCCCACCCAAAACTGGAACCATCAGTCCCCATGCTGGCCAGCACCCTTCATTCGGCTGGTCGCCTTTGGCCACAGTTGGTATTTGGGGTGGGTAGTGGAGGCATGGCCGGAGTAGGTTGCGATGGAGGGAACGCTCAGGGCCCTCCTTACCCTCGGGTCTGATCCGGTACACCGGGCGCTCTGGGTGTGTCCGACTCACCACCACATATGGCTGCTCCTCCCACCTGTCTCCGAGTTTGCCCCTCTGTCCCCTCTCTCGCCGCCTCTGGTCCAGCACCAGGACTCGCTCGCCCGGTAGAAGGGGGGCTTCTCTTGCAGTCCGGTCGTACAGTTTTTTGTTCTTCTCTGCTGCTCTCTGCAGGTTGTCAGACGCCTTCCCGTAGGCATAGCGTAGCTGCTCTTGGTGCCTACTGACCCAGTCTGTGGTATTGTCAGGTATGGCAGGTCCTAGAACTCCAGTCAGCATGTCTGCAGGCAGCCTCAGGTGTCGGCCAAACATCAGAAAGGCTGGTGCGTATCCTGTAGACCCATGAACAGTGTTATTATACGCTTGCACTAGCCCAGGTAAGTACTCCACCCACCTATGCTGCTTTTCCACTTCCAGTGTGCCAAGTAGGTTCAGGAGAGTCTGATTGAACCTTTCGCAGGCCCCATTCCCCATTGGATGATAGGGAGTGGTACGGCTTTTTCGACACCCATAGATTTGACAAAGTTCTTTCACCAACCTTGACTCAAAGTTTGGGCCCTGGTCGGAATGAAATACTTCGGGGCAGCCGAAGGGTTGGATAACATGGGTCCATAAGGCACGGGCTGTTGTGAGGGCTGTTTGGTCTGCGGTGGGAACGGCCCATGCAAACTTTGAAAACAGGTCTGTCATTACCAGTATATTTTGATATCTGTCTGTAGGGCGACCTAGTGTCAAAAAGTCAATGGCTACAATGTGCATTGGTGCCTTGGATATCAGAGGAACCAGAGGTGCTTTACCTTGTGGTCTAGCCTTGTGCAGTACACAACGGGGGCAGGTCTGGATCCAGGCGTGTACAGTCTCCTCCATTTGTGGCCAGTAAAAGCGCCTCTTCAACAGGGACAGTGATCTCTCCAGCCCCGGGTGTCCAGCTTGTCCATGATAAGCCTCCCACAATGGTTGGGCTTGGGCAACAGGGATCACAATCTGTTTGAGGGTCTCGAGAGTTTGGAAATCCTGTACGTTTCTACACACAACACCTTCCTTTACTTCCAAACGCCTCCAGTGACTCAGTAGTCTCTTAATTGGCATAGCCAGTGAGTGTCTCTCCAGAGCAGAGGGAAGCCTACCTCGTTCCAAGTATTCTTTCACCTTACGGATAGTGGGGTCCTTGGCTTGCACTCTCCTCCACCGGTCTGGATCCCACCCCCAACTGTCCGGCACAGTCTGTTGAGTGGACGGAGTTTCAACAACCCGCACCAGCCGCTCCTCCTGTGGTTTCCCTCCAGCTTGGTCAGGGCCTGTGAGAACAGCAGGGAGTCTAGAGAGAACATCAGCGTTGGTGTTATCTTTCCCAGGGCGGTACTTGATGGTGTAATCAAAGTTGGCTAATTGAGCAACCCACCTTTGTTCAATGGCCCCCAATTTTGCAGTTTGTAAATGTACTAGCGGATTGTTATCTGTCACTACCGTGACCTTTGCCCCCCACAGATAGTCCTTGAATTTTTCTACCATTGCCCATTTCATTGCACGGAATTCTAGTTTGAATGAGCTATAGTTAGCATCGTTGCGTTCGGGTGGGGTGAGGCTCCTACTAGCATATGCAATGACTCGTTCAAGGCCATCTTGCTCTTGGGCCAGGACAGCGCCAAGCCCACAATTGCTGGCGTCAGTGTACAGGATAAATGGTTGTGTAAAATCAGCAAAGGCTAAAATTGGGGCCTGGAGGAGTTCTCTCTTTAGCTGCTGGAAAGCAGCTTCACATTGGTCAGTCCACTGAATAGGGGGAGAGCGTCGCCCTTTGCTGCGACCTGTGCCTGTGGTGAGCTGGTTAATGGGTTTAGCAATTTTTGCAAAGTCCCGTACAAAACGTCTATAGTATCCCGCAAACCCCAGGAATGACTTGACTTGCCTTACGGTGCTGGGGGGTGGCCAATCTGCAACGGCTGCTACTTTGTCCGGGTCAGGTGAGACTCCCTGGCTGCTAACCACATGTCCCAAGAACTTCACCTGTTTCTGGAAAAGGTGGCATTTCTCTGGGCGTAGTTTAAGACCGTAGCCTCCGAGGGCCTGGAACACAGACTCCAGGTCGGCCAGATGTTCTGCAAAGTTCCTGGAAAAGACAATGACATCATCCAAGTATACTAAAGCAGACTCTGTTAGTTGTTCTCCTAAGCACCTCTGCATTAACCTTTGAAAGGTAGCTGGCGCATTACACAAGCCAAACGGCATCCTTTCAAATTCAAATAGGCCAAATGGTGTGGTGAATGCAGTCTTCTCCTTGTCACCCTCTTCCACCTCCACCTGCCAATAGCCACTGGCAAGGTCTAATGTGGAATACCACTCTGCTTTGGTGAGGCTGGTCAAGGAGTCCTCAATTCGAGGCAGGGGGAATGCGTCTTTGTGTGTGACGTTGTTAAGCTTGCGATAATCTACGCAAAACCGCCACGCGCCACACTTTTTTTGCACTAGGACAATAGGGGCTGCCCAGGGGCTACAACTTTCTTTAACAACCCCCCCCTCTAACATGTCCTTCAGCAGACCACGAATCTCCTTGTAGAGTGTAGGGGGGACAGGCCTAAACCTCTCCCGAATAGGTTCTGCATTACCTGTTGGGATCCGGTGTTTCACCACATCCGTGCGGCCATAGTCCTCTTCGTGGGTGGAGAAGATGTGCTGCCATCGATGGAGCAGCTGGTCAAGCTGTTGTTGCTCGCCCTCTGTTAGCCCATCTCCCTTAAGGGAGGGGCCAGCAGATCCCCCAGCTGTCTCCGGTGGTCCCTGGCCTGCATCAATGATACCAACCTCCACCACCCCCGTGCTGACCTCCACAATGGAGAGATCCTTGTCGTCTCTCACCTTCCCGGGCTCGATGGCTGAGACAGTGGCCAACTTCTGAAACCTGCTAAGAGTAACAGCATAAGGGTGAACATTTCTTACTCTTAAAATAATACGACCCCTCCCCACTGTAACCAAGGCTCTGGCCACCTCTACCTTTTCATCCGCCCCTAGTGGTTCTACCAGCCCATAGCTTTTCTGAGTAGAAGGGCGGGGGGGAATCTTAGCCCATACTAGCGCTTCACTCTGTGCAGGGACGGTCACTGTGGCACGGCTGGCTAATCTAGCTGTGGCCTGCCATTTATCCCGGATGGAAGCTGCTTGGATGCGCTGACAGTCAACAAAAATGTTACTCCACTCTTTGCTGAGGGCTGGTGCCCTTGAGTGGGTTAAGTTTGATTTTTTATTTGAAAATAGTTCCTCCCAACAATCTGAAATTACATTCATCCCCAGGATGGCTTTGTTGGCTCCGATACAGTCATCCTTGACCACTATGATTCCACGTGCGGGGATCCGGACTCCACAGACCTGAAAATCTGCGACCACATAGCCTACATAAGGTATGGTTAGACCGTTAGCTGCCCTCAGTGTTAGCCAAGACAAATGTTCGCTGTCTCTCAGCTGTTGGTGCTTCAGAAAGTCCTTGCAGATGCTTTCGCTGAACAAAGTCACCTGGGAACCAGTATCAACTAAACATTTAATGTCCACGTCGGCTACTTTGACATTTACTAAGGGACATTCTCCAGTCATTTTGACATCAGGGCTGCAGCTTGTGGGGTCATTTTGGGGAGGTCCGGACACTTGACCCGCAGTGGCCGGGGAAACTAAAAATCCTGTTTGGGGGCCTTGGAGGGGCAGTAACGGCTAATATGTCCAGCTTCCTCACAAACATTACATATCGGGCGGCCTTGGGGATCCCAATGATATTTTGCCTGGCTGTTACTTGGCTGTCTGGGCCTATAAGCTCGATCAGGGTTGGGCTCATAAGCTCGATCAGAGCGACTGGAAGTAGCCTGGGGTCGAGGACTAAACTGGCTGGTTCTGTTGGTCTCTCTCAATTCGTCCAAGATGGTCTTTGTCATGGAAGCCATTTGTTCTTTTACCTCATTCATGATCTCGGAGCGTAGCTCTTGCTTCCAGTCTGTGGCTGGTTTTGGCCCACCAAAGTTCGGCTTACTCACCGCCATACAGCCAGAGGGCGCCCATTGCTCATCCTGTTCTTCCTCCAGTGCCAATGCCTCCACTTTGATTGCGTCAAACGACATCCGAGGGCTTTTCCGAACTTGACGCCGAAGCTCTTGGCGGATAGGGCCTTCCCTCAGGCCCATGATGAACTGGTCCCTCAATAGCACGTCTCCTGCTTCCTCCAGGCCGGTGGCATCTTTCTGTTTCAGCCTGGAAAACAGCTCACGTAAACGTAGGGAGAAAGACCGCAGTGACTGATTTTGTCCTTGTCTACAATTAAAAAACTGGGCTCTCAGGGTGGAAGCATGTGTGTTATCCCCATAGAGTTCAGACAACAAATCAAAAATTTTCTTTGGCTCATTTCTATTTGTTCTTTCCAGGGTCAGAATTTCTCGTTTGGCCTCCCCTTCTAATAATCCCAGTACAAAGTCTGCTTTCTGAGAGTCTCTGATTGACTGAAAACTCAGCATTGTTTCTGTTTGGGATCTCCATTCTCCAAACTTAACATCTGATCCAGCACCACCGAATTTTGGGACCCACGGGCCTCCCATGAAAAAGGGCATCATCATCGTCTGCTGTCCTGGGGTTGGTGCCTCGTCCTCTGACATGCTGGAGGACAGTTGCTCAACCCAGTAAAGTCCTGCCCGACAACGCCAATTGTAACCAGGGGGAGAAACCCCTCAGTTGTTCAATATTCCTCTTTACTGGGGAGCACTCTGTCGATACCAGCACACAGACACAAGTTCAAGGTTCCGTACAAAAGGCATTTATTTGACAGTTAAAAGATAAAAAGAGTCCCGGCTAAAAGTCTTTTAAGCTCAGTCCACAGTCACAGCAGGGGTTTTGCAGCCCGGATCGTCGGAGGGCAGCTTCCTTTGTCGGCGGGTCCAGCGTTCAGGAAAGCCTACGACCAAACATGTCAATTAGAGGCAATAGGCGAGTATTCAGCCTCATAGGCGAAGTAGAGTCGCGTGTGTTGGGACATCTAGTAAACTAGTGTTTTCAATAAATAAACGAAATAAATGAAAATACGAGGCCAATACTCCTCCAAACTCAAAACAACTCCAAAGATGAGGCCACAGCAAACCAAACTTATTTAAGCCAAAAATAACTAGTTGTCCCAAGCACATACAGTAACGCCACAATGAGTTCCAATGACGTGTGTCAACTTGTAGATTTATAGAGAGGTACTTAGCTCAGAGAGGAGTGAAGCGTACTTCACCCCTCTACCATTTCCACAGGGCGTCCTCTCTCTTTTCCTCAATCCGGTCCGCTGTGCCGTCCAAGTCCATCTGTCACTTGCTCGTGTCCGTTTGCTCTGCCGGTCTGCTCTGCCTTCTCCCCACTCTCCACCTGTATATATGGCAGCGTGTGTGGCCAGGAAAACCCACCGCTCACCCCAGGTGCGCCAATCACCCCAGGTGGAAACATTTACACTAATCACCAGGTGAGGGAGGGAATTGGATGGGTGCATTCATACAGAGTGAAGGGAAGGAGAGATGACCCACACCCACACACAAGTCACCCCGTGACATATTGATATTTGATACCATTTTCAAGTCTTCTTAACGAACCGGGTCCTTATCGGGTCCACTATCGATACTTTTCTTTTGTATTATTTGGTGGAAAGACATGACGACAATTTTTTTTTACAGAACTGTTTTTTTTATTGCTTAACTGTGAGTCTGTGACTGTTTTATTTCTGAACAGAAGGATTAGCCTCGCCCCCAATAAACAAAAACTGCTGATGTTGTTGCTGTGCATTTATTTGAAAATGAATAGGGCCCACATGACATGCAAATAGTAAAATAATATCAGCACAGACATCAGCACTCAGCAACACTTTTTCCAACAATAAAGAAAATAAATGTTATTCACATACCGAGTAACTGTTATCCTTACACCACTATGATTTGTTTCCAGACTTTTCAAGATGTGCTCTGTACTGATACTGAACCAGTGGAAACAACTATTATGAAATTAATAGTTGTATTTTAATTTAAATATTTGCTTTGATTGAAAGAAAAATCTTGGCATTAGTATTTTTTATAGCCTATAACAAGCTGTTAGGAGTTAAACAGGTCATAATTCCCTCTCTCAATTTTATATTGCTGTGAAAACACATTTATTGTGCACTGCAAACTATTTGGGCTTATTGTTTGTTGTTTTACAGAATACACATTGAATACCCACACTGGGTAGACTAGCCTCTATACCTAATCTATACAATCAATGCTCTATACCCACGGTCACCTATTAGGCTACATTGCCGCCTGCCCTCCTAATATGGTCGGACAACGGTACATTTCATGACGTGTCACAGAGCAGGACGCATGGCACAAGGAACTTTCACGGGACCGCATATTTTGGGATTATTTTATCAAGTGGATTATGTCATCGAATGGGACTTGCGTGGCGTCCGTGGCGCTCGATGTCGGACAATCTGTGCCTAATAAGGGACATGCTGGATTTATCCCAGCATTGTCACCTGAACTTTGAACTTATCTCCCTAGACCAGGAGAAAGCTTTTGACACAGTTGACCATGGGTAGGCTATCTGTTTAAAGTGCTGCCGAGTTTTGGTTTTGGGCCACATTTCTGTGCAATGGTAAAAATGCTGTATAACAATGGTTCATGTCTTGTTAAGGTGGGTGGGGGCCTCAGCAGGCCGCTGCAGGTAGGTAGGGGTATTCGCCAGGGCTGCCCACTTTCAGGCCAGCTCTACACTTTAGCCATAGAGCCTCTGCTCTGTCTGTTAATGAGAAGGCTGCAGGGAGTCTGTGCACCTCAGCTAGGTTTTAGCCTGCCGGTCTGTCTCTCAGCCTATGCTGACGACCTGACCGTGCTGGTCAGGGATGGGCGGGACACTAGCGCAGTGGAGGACTGCCTCCGTACTTATCAAAGGGCTTCTTCTGCCAGGGTTAACTGTGGTAAAAGTGAGGCTCTGCTGTGTGGGCGGTGGGAGGGGGGGGGGGGTGCCTCCACCACTAACTGGGGGCCTGCAGTGGGGTCACACAGGTGTGAAACTGTTAGGGGTGTACCTGGGCTCAGAGGGGTATGTAGCACAGAACTGGGAGGGGAGGCTACAGGCAATCGATGCCAGACTTTCTAAGTGGAAGTGGTTACTGCCTTTTATGTCCTATAGGGGGAGGGTGCTGGTTATTAACAACTTGGTAGCGTCCTCCCTGTGGCATAAGCTGGCTGTGCTCAATCCCCCTGGAGGCCTACTGGCCGAAATCCAGAGGAAGCTTGTGGATTTTTTCTGGTCGGGGCATCACTGGTTGAGGGCCGCTGTTCTCTACCTGCCTGTCCAGGAGGGGGGACAAGGGCTGATACATCTGGAGAGCAGAGTGGCAGCTTTCCGGCTCCAGGCGGCACAGAGGCTGCTGTACCATGCTGGTGTCTGTTGGGGGGAACTGGTGTGTGCGCTGCTGCGGAAGGCTGGTGGTCTAGGTCTGGACCGCCAGTTATTCCTGATGGAGCAGGACGGTCTGAACACAGCGGGGCTCTCAGGATTCTACACTTCTGTTCTGAGAGCCTGGAGACTGCTGAGGCCTACACGAGGGGGAGGTGTAGTGCCGGGGCCATGGCTGTGGGAGGAGCCCATCTTCCACAACCCTTTGCTGCCACTGGGGTCTCCATGCTCTGCCACGCTGAGACACCGCTTCACGGCTGGGGGAATCACCAAGCTGGGCCACCTGTGGTCTCCGGGGGGGAGGGGGGTGGAAATCCCCCCATGAGCTGGCACAGCGGGCAGGGGTGACCTCCCTGAGACTGGTAGAGGGGCTCTTGAGGGAGGTCCTGAGGAACTTGCCAGACAATGTGTGGGACTGCTTTAATGTGCCACAGGGGGACGGGGCTCCTGTTAGGATGACGTCATCATTCCTACTTTGACGTCGTCATTCCTACTATGATGTCATCGATCACTGATGATGTCATGATTCATAAGCGTCTTTCATGCCTTTCGCTGGTGATGTCATAACACAGGTGATGTCATATTCACATCTATAAGGGCCTGTTCCTGCAGGTCCTCGGGAGTGATTCATAAACTCACATCAAGGATCACACCAACCTCTGCAACCTCTGCAACCTGCAACTTCTGCAACCAGCAACTTCTGCAATCTCTGCAACCGTTCCCAAACCCCGAACAGTGCAGCCCCAGCCATCAAGTTCCACAACACCCCAGCTTCTCAAGACTTGCCAAGTTTCCCGTGGCCCTCAACTACCCGCGAATAGATCCACATGTCTGACATCGATCCTGACAGTATGAATCACTCTGAAACGGATTTAGCGGATAGATTTCCACCGATCAAAGAGGCCTCAGCTGACCCACCAGGCGAGTCAACGAAGGGTTTTGTCACCGAGGAGAACGTACAAGCGTTGCTGGCCCTGATGTCACGTATGGCTGACACCCAGAAGGAGCAGATGAACCGGCTAGATAGGTATGAGTTTCAGAGCATGAATCGCTCTGAAATGGATTTAGCGGGTACCCCAACCAAGGAGGAAGCCCCCGAGATTCCAGTTACCCGGCCGGTCACTTCAGCTGACCCACCTGGCGGTCAGCTGGATATCTCCACTCATCCTGATGTCTCCACGCGTCCTATCACGTTTGGAGACTTGCAGATAATACTTAAGCGCCTGATTGCCCACCAGGAAGAAGCAATCCAAGCTGTGGCTTCCAAGGCCGAGGATCGGTACGCCCTCCTGGTAAAACGGCTAGATCTTCTCGACGGACTAAACCCTCCTGAGGTTGTCATTCCGCAGCCTTCTGCCCCTCCTGCCCCAGCTTCCGAGCGCACCGTCGTTCCGGAGGTTTCCAGACCTGCTACCCCCCCGGCCACAGGGGCCGTTGCTTCCAGCTCTGCCGCTCGGCCGCCCCCAGCTACTAAGCGCGTATTCTGGGGGGGAGTTCGCGTCATCCCAGAGCAGGGGCAGCCACATTTGAGTCCCAGCAGCCATCTGTACCGTGATCTGACCGGCAGGGTTCGCATCACACCAGAGGAGAGGCAGCGCCGCTTGGACACCCGGAGCTGTCTGTACTGTGGTCGAGCCGGGCATTACCTCTCCTCCTGCTCCCGGCGTCCAGTAAGTGGTCCCACCGCTCGCCGGCCCGTGGTACTCTCAGTGGATCAAGGCTCTGAGAGTCCAGCCCCAATACCCATACGGTTGGGCAGCGTTCACGTGACCCAGGAGTGGCAGTGTGTCTCCAAGAAGGTTGAGGAGTTGGGGAAGACTGTAGATCGTCTCAGTTCAATCACTGCCTGCAGATCAACTCCGTCCCCCCGCAGGGGGCCTCCGAGTCTGCTGGCCCTGAGGCACAACCTGTGGACCTTCCCCTCGCCGAGTCTGAACCCGTACCTCAGGAGCAGCCAATTTCAGTTGTTGACCCACACGTAGGTTCCAGCTTGATGCTGGGAGGTCCCCGTAGTGTCGCCAGCCCTCGGTCAAGAGCAAGAAGAAATAAGAGGCGTTTAAAGGAGGAGACGGTGGGTGACCTCCCCAAACTACAGGTCGGGAGGGCAGGCCTCGCTGTGTCAGATCCCCCTGCGGCTCTGCCTTCGGAGACGGCGGCATTTGACCCTTCTGATGGTCTCCAGCCTCCCGTGTTTGGATCGTGCCCCGGGGGATGGCCGGCCCCAGAGGATCCACCGGACCCGGTGGAAGTTCTGTCTACGTATCGGTCCATCTATGGCTTCGATATCCTGTATTAGGGAGGAGCACCTCCACTGTCCTACACCCCCTTTGGGGTCTGACCACCTGCATCTAACCACCTGCTGAAGAGCACCTCACTCTCTTACACCCCCTTTGGGGTCTAACCACCTGCATCTAACCACCTGCTGAAGAGCTCCTCACTCTCCTACACCCCCTTTGGGGCCTAACCACCTGCGTCTAACCACCTGCGGAAGAGCACCTCCACCAGAACCTGCGGATTTTTTGTCTCCCGGATGCCATCCTTGATGGCCTCATTGGACGCCAGGTGACGTCCGTTGAGGGGGGGGTACTGTTAGGATGACGTCATCATTCCTACTTTGACGTCGTCATTCCTACTATGATGTCATCGATCACTGATGATGTCATGATTCATAAGCGTCTTTCATGCCTTTCGCTGGTGATGTCATAACACAGGTGATGTCATATTCACATCTATAAGGGCCTGTTCCTGCAGGTCCTCGGGAGTGATTCATAAACTCACATCAAGGATCACACCAACCTCTGCAACCTCTGCAACCTGCAACTTCTGCAACCAGCAACTTCTGCAATCTCTGCAACCGTTCCCAAACCCCGAACAGTGCAGCCCCAGCCATCAAGTTCCACAACACCCCAGCTTCTCAAGACTTGCCAAGTTTCCCGTGGCCCTCAACTACCCGCGAATAGATCCACATGTCTGACATCGATCCTGACAGCTCCAGCGTTTCCAGAACTGGAGGTATCTGCTGAGGATGGAGGCTGGCAGGATGCTGCAGGGAGGCTGCTGTGTTTCTCCACTCCGAGCTTGGGGAGGTTCAGACAGGCAGGCAGCAAGGCTCTGTATGCAGCCTGTGTTAAGGTGAAGAACCTGGGGGCCTTACAGGATGTCAGGGAGCATCAGTGGGAGGATGTGATAGAGGACCAGAGCCCTGTAAAGTTTAGGTGGAGAGTGCTCTACAAGCTTCCTCTCCCCAAAAGGTCTGGTGACTTACAGTGGAGGGTGCTTCATGGTGCCCTGGCAACCAATAGGTTCCTAGCCCGGTTTACTCCAGGGGTCGGCAGCGAATGTCCTTTCTGTGATGAATGAAACTGTTGTACATGTTTTTCATGGATGCCGCCGTTTTGTACATGTTTGTACTGTTCTGAATGGTTTGTGTGTGAAGCTGGGTGAGGTGTTCAGTGTTGAAGCTTTCATTTTGGGGCCTGTGTATTCACTCAGAAGCAGTTGTGCACTTTGATGAACTTCCTGTTTGGGCAGGCTAAGCTAAGCTGGCCATTTGGCTAACACGTAGGAACAAGGTGAGAGGTGATGGGCCCACTGATCCTGTGGCTATGGTCAGGAGGACGGTCACAGCTCGTCTCAGGATTGAGTACATGTCCGAATCCAGGGCAACACACTGTGGGCGAAGAGGGAAGAGCCCAGCGCCGAATCCCCGTCCGACGGGCGGACGCGGGAAATGTGGCGTACAGATGACCGCTTGCCCGGTGTCGCTCGGGGGCCTGAGTCCTTCTGATCGAGGCTCAGCCCACTTCAGGCCGGACACCAGGCAGTCATGTACTCGGGCAACATGCCCGAGTACATGAAATGAATAATGATTTGGAGGCTTTCATCAGTGTTTGGGGGCTGAGGGGGGCAGTCTGCACTGTGGGAGAGGAGGGCCTAGAGATTTGTATTTGCAGTGCCGGTCTGTTTTTGTTAACCTGGCTTTCGTTTGCATCTGTGGGGTTTTGTTGGTGGCATGGTTTTGTAATCCCTGCTGTGTCTCTGTGTGTGTGTGCATGCGTGTGCGTGTGTGTGTGTGTGTGTGTGTGTGTGTGTGTGTGTGTGTGTGTGTGTGTGTGTGTGTGTGTGTGTGTGTGTGTGTGTGTGTGTGGTGAAGCATTTGAGTTTGTTTAGTTTCGGCATTATTAGGTCGCACTGGGTTTTTTTAAGATAAGTTGACTGTTCATTAAAGGAACATAAAAAGTCAAAGTCTCTCTGTAGCGTCACATGTCTTACTATCAGCAGGTGTATCACTCAATGTAGCGTCACACATCTTACTATCAGCAGGTGTATCACTCAATGTAGCATCACACATCTTACTATCAGCAGGTGTATCACTCAATGTAGCATCACATGTCTTACTATCAGCAGGTGTATCACTCAGGACCCAAAGAAGTGCCGTGTCCAGTGTCAAGTTGTTTGGCTGAGCTGCAAGCAGCCATACCAGAGGCCACACATCAGCCTGTTCTGACCAGGCATGTGTTGAACGGGCACTGCACAAGTAATCATACATTTTAAGGATATTTTCTGGCCTCATTCAAACACCACACATCTACAAACTCATCCAGCTGCTTCTGTTGAGTAGTTTATATTCTGCTTTTCATGGTGGTCAAGAGCCAAAAAATAGCCCCCATGTTAAAACTAAGTAGAATATTGCTTTAACATCACGCTAAACCTGCCAGCAAGTTTTATGAATAAGCCCCAAAACATGCAGGCTTACAGGATAAATGCCACCTCCCACCTCCCAAGTACCTGCATTCTCCCTCTCCATCCTGTCCACCGTCTCCTTCAGCAGCTGCAGCTCCAGCCAGAGGTCAGGCTCTGTGGTGGGTTTGGCAGCGACCTCCTCCTCACCGCCCGGCACCCCGGCCCGAGCGCCCGGCCCAGACCCACAGCACAGCATCAGCAGCAGCAGAGACACAGCACCCCTCATCCTCGGTTCTGTCAGTGTCTTGAGGCTCAGCTCAGCCACCTTTATACCTGCTTTCTCCCTCCTTCACGTGTGACTTCAGCCTCTGAGAACACAGCATCTGTCCTGTCCCGCTGCTGGAAAGGCCCAGACAAGAGCCAAGTTTCCAACATTCCCATTAAGCAGTTTTTTACATTGAAGGCCATCGCTTATCTCTCTTTAACCTTCCAAACAAGCTGCCAAAAGATTTAAGCTCTCAATCTATAATAATAATAATAATGATGATAATAATTCATGGAATTTATAAAGTGCTTTTCAGTTACTCAAAGACGCTGACAGTAAGAATACATGAAGAACAAACAGAGGGACAAGTGACGATCAAAACAGAAACATATAACATCAAACAACGACACTACAGCTAAACACATGCAAACACAGAAGGAGGGGGAAAGAGTATGGAAAGAGTATGTGGTGGTAGGACAGGGACAAGGTGGACAAGAGGAGAGGGGGGGAGGGAGCAGGTAGGGCAGTAGGTGAGGTTATGGGTAGGGGAGAGAGGGAGCAGGCAGGTCAGTAGGTGAGGTTATAGGTAGGGGAGAGAGGGAGCAGGTAGGCTGGTAGGTGAGGTTATGGGTAGGGGAGAGAGGGAGCAGGTAGGGCAGTAGGTGAGGTTATGGGTAGGGGAGAGAGGGAGCAGGTAGGGCAGTAGGTGAGGTTATGGGTAGGGGAGAGAGGGAGCAGGTAGGGCAGTAGGTGAGGTTATGTTTTTTTTTACAGGTTTCTGCACGAGCAGAGTTTGAGGTGTTGGTGGTGCTCAGCTCAGCTCTGAAAGCTTCTGCCCCCTCCTCTGCCTCCATCACTCTGTAGTCCAACACTGAACACAACAACAAGCTTTAAACAAACTGGACAGACTTTAACCTTTCTTTCTTTCTTTCTTTCTTTCTTTCTTTCTTTCTTTCTTTCTTTCTTTCTTTCTTTCTTTCTTTCTTTCTTTCTTTCTTTCTTTCAATACAAGGAACATCAGCAGCAAAAAGGAACAGTGTGGTTGACTGTATCAAAACTGAAATAATTCACTCACTCACTCACTCAAACTAAAGAGAGTGGAACCAGTGTCCACAATTACATTTTCGCTTACCTGCGCCGATTAACTAAAAATAAATGCCAACAATATTTTTTGACCGGCCAAAATAACCGGCTTTTTCTATCACTTAACTTTTTCCTCTCCATTTAGTATTGAATCTGCTTAGTTCCTACTGTAGCCAAAGAAAAGGCCTTAGATTAATGAATGCTCCTTTTTAAAGATTTTGTGTGGATGTAACTCAAAGTGATGACAGAAAATATGAGGGCTGTAAACTAACAATTATTTTCATTATTGATCAATGTAGTGATTATTTGTTTCTATTAATCAAATCATGTGGAACAGAAAATGTCAAAAATAATGACAAATGTCCATAACAGTTTCCAGAGTCGGAAGTGATTCTTAAAATGTCTTCTAAAGCTGACTAGCTGGCAAAAAAATATAAATCATTTTAGAATGATAGGAAACAGTGAAAAACATAAATTCTTAACATTTGTGAAGCTGGCCTGGAACCAGGAAATGTTTGGTATTTTTACTTGATAAATTACTAAAACAATTTGATTATCAAAATGATAATTCATCACCAAATAGTCTCAGTAGTAAATATGACAGGAAACACATGAAATAATGTACCGGCTTTGTGACTTCACCCCCTGAGAACACAGCATCTGTCCTGTCCCGCTGCTGTGAAAGGCCCAGACAAGAGCCAAGTTTCCAACATTCCCAATAAGCACATTTTGACATTGAAGGCCATCGCTTATCTCTCTTGAACCTTCCAAACAAGCTGCCAGAAGATTTAAGCTCCCGTATCAATCTATCAACTATACAGAATGAAGGCCGCTGTGTGTGTGTGTGTGTGTGTGTGTGTGTGTGTGTGTGTGTGTGTGTGTGTGTGTGTGTGTGTGTGTGTGTGTGTGTGTGTGTGTGTGTGTGTGTGTGTGATGGTGGGAATCACCAGTTTAATCACAAGGACAACAAAATTATATTTGCTGATATCACAAAGTCGGCCATGATACAATTTAGATTCTATTCAATTCAGGGGCGTAAGGTCCATTTGAGACAATAATTTACCCATTTACCACAATCAGTTATAAAGTGCCACATTTATCATGTTGGTGTATTTTTTAATCAGTTAAGTGAAAAAGCTCTGGATGACCTTTCAATGATGAAGATGAGTTTGACTTTGTATCGATGAGATATTGATCAATGTTGATGATCAATACTTCCATCTAGATCATGTATCTGTAGTGTGTTCCCTGCCCCCCCTCAGCCTCTCACAATACATCAACTCTTTTATTTAGTCTTTTTCATTCAACTTTATTGATCCCTGTAATGAAATACTCTGTCTTCTCACTGCCTTGCTCATGGGCCCTCTGGCCTCCTGGCTTGGTGCTGTCTGTCTATCTGTCTGTCTGCAGTGCTTCATAATGGAATTATTGATCACAGTAGATTAATCGATGCAGCAGATCAGATGTGTGTGTGTAGCTGATTTATTCAGTGCAGACTAATGGAACACTGATGCTGATATCTACGCCATTTTTACAGGTTTCTGCATGAGCAGAGTTTGCGTTTGAGTTTTTATTAGCATCTCTTTTAGCCAAAGGCTACTCTTCCAAGAGTCCTGAAACATTAAACATACACATATCAAATACCATAAGACATTACAACAACATACTCTACAACATTACATTACAACATATCAGTCCATGTCCGTGTGCACAGTTGGACAATAGATAGGCAAAATGGAACGTCACTTCCTGCTTCAGCACTGTCCCAGAGATTTTCATCCGCCATTTATTTTCCCATAGACATTTCGTAAAATTCTTATAAAATAGTTGTACTTCGTCGAACCAAACGGTTCAGCTAACGCTATAATCGGGAGAGACCATAGAACATTTCACTCGGACCAAAGCAAAAAACAACAACATTGAAAAAAATATGTTCTTTAAACCCACATTTCTTTTACGTTTTGGTCCCAGTGAAATGTTATGCGATCTCTCCTGTTTCTAAATATATCTACCATTTGGTTTGAACCAGTAAAACTATTTTGTCAAACTCAAGGTCGGGGGGCCAAATGTGGCCCGGCACCTCATTTTATGTGGCCCGTGAGAGCTAGCAAATAATATAATTTGCGCAATACAATTGTAAATTCTAATTAGTTCTAATAGATCTGGTTCTAATACTAGTTGTCTCTTTGCCATTATTTTTCCTATACGTAGGGACACTCTGGAGTTATTTTTACTGGGGGATCGGGGCTCGCCCCCTTATGGGGACGGGGAGTCCACTGACACCAAACTCAATCCAAAAACCTGTCCGTTTTACTGTTGTCTTGCTTGTCACTAAGTGCGCCCGACTGCTATAACATGACTTTAGACCTGTTATGAATCAGTGGGGTCTTTTAGCCCCCAGTTCCGGGGTCTCGTGCTGCCCCCCTTGCTCCCGTGATGCATGACTGCCCCTACCTACGTATGTAGTTTATTTGTGGAATAGTTTACCACCTTCATAGATTCAAGATTCAAGTACATTTGTATTGCTTTTGCAAAACTATCATTGTTTTTAATCACATTTATGCTTGTCATATCACCAGCTGGAGTTGTCAGTTTGCCATGAATATAAAGCTCACCTGGAGCATGGCCTGAATCCAGTGAACTCTGCACTAAACCGCAAAGAGACAGACAGAAGTTCAGAGACTCAGAGGAGAAAAACATGAAAGACAAAACGCTTTTACAGTATTTACAATTCTCACTTCTCTCTGCTTATCTTGAACCTGCATATCAGATGACTGGGGGGCGCGTATAGGCGCCGGAAGCGGGGAGGCAAGGGGAAATTTTGCCCCCCTTAATATGAGAAAGAGTGGGGGAAAAAGATAAGAATCTGCAGCCAGCGCTCCGACAGCGAGCAAGCAACCCAATCAGTGGCGCCGGAGTTTTGTGTTTTCTTAAATGGGAATAGACCATATTTATTAAGAGTTATTAACAAAGAATAACTATTATTGTGGTATTACCACCTTATAATGTCCATACTGAGCAAAGCCTATTAAGATCATAATTCATGCACAACAACTTGCTTATTTACTATCAATAAGCAGTAATTAGGAGGTTATTGAGGGAAAACTCGTAGTTAATGGCCTACTAGTTGTCGAATATGATCATGCAGAATAAGCCATTAATAAGTGCTTTATAATGGCTAATAAACAGCTAATATGCTACTAATATGCATGCTAATAAGCAGCTAGTTAGTGGTTAATAAGTGTACCTTAAAATAAAGTGTTACCAAAATAAATCATGTATTGGGAAAAAAAAAAGATGTATCGATTTAAGCTGGATCGAGATGCATCGATAATCGTAATCGAATCGAATCGTAGCCCTCTGAATCGTAATCGAATCGAATCGTGAGGCCAGTGAAGATTCACAGCCCTATTGCTCGCTCGCTCTCTGAGCGCTGGCTGCAGATTCTTCTCTTTTTCATCACTCTCTCTCATATTTAGGGGGACAAAATGTCCCCTTGCCCCCCGCTTCGACGCTTATGAACTTGTGATGCCAATTAACCAAGATCAAAGCCCATCACGTGGGTCGGCTCAGCCTATCAAATTATAAGAGCAATAACAGATACACATAATCAGACATGCATACATATAAACCACCTGGCAATCATATTTTACACTCCAACTTTGGGGCCTTTTCTACAGTCTGTCCAACAAACTCCGTCGTAGCAGCACCAAAACAAAAATTAGTTCCGCCTTGGAAGTGAAAGCAAAACACGAAGGAACATTAGTTCCTGAACAGAAACAAATACATTTTAACTCTTTTAACCATACTTCAAATCAATGATTATGTATTTATCTATTGAAACTATTGATCTATTTATTAAATTAAATTATTTATCCACCACTAATTATGAAGCATGAATTTATCTGACGTTTTAGCATTTTAATATAGCATTTACAATTGTATTGTGACAAGACTGATCAGTGATCATAGTGACATCAGTGATGATGGAGCCGGATCTTCGATGTGATGTCATCAGTGACGATGTCATCAGTGATGGTGTCATCAGTGATGTCATCAGTGTGAGGCCATATAAGTGATGGGAGTAGGCTATGAGCAGGTAGAATCGGAAGGAACCAGATGGAGTGAGGGCTGTGCGAGTGACCTGATGGAGCAGGATTTCTTCATTAGGTGATTGCCCTAATTATGATGTCATAGAGCAGGCGTGGCAGTGACATCAGTGATGTCATAAGAGTGTCCTGGGTCCTGGGTGGGTGGGGTTATTTCCATCAGTCTTTTGTGTTGCTGCCTTCGGCTCTGGTGAAATAAAATCGATCTCCTTGCTCAGCTTTAACATGATGGTGGTTTTCAATTGTTTTGAGAGAGAAAAAGTCTGTTTCTCGGGAGCGTAGTTGTAGTTGCGTGTAACGTCGGCTCCGTTAGGCCGGAGGCGGGGGTTTAGCGAAGCCTACTTCAGCTATGGGCGGAGGGCAGATATGCGGTCGCTATGACGACCAGGTGTGGGTGGAGGCGAGTAAACTTGCTATGGAAACAGAGTCTATATCAAGTAGAGACGAGTAAGACCAGGTCGAGTAGAGCTCTACTGTGCTGTTATATGTGGTGGAAATGAGCCATAAGGTTGGGAGCGTGGTTTGGGCCATGTCCCAAACTGTACTATAACTCTCCTTTTCAAATGTTTCTGTACACATTCTCCAGAAACCCCCACAACACCCAGAAACCTCCTGAAATTCAGCTCGACTTTAAACTTTGGATGCAGCACGGAGATCTATGGGTGTTGTGGGCTGAAATGAAAAAAAAAAAGTTATTTTTTCGATTTTAGATCACATCCCTGGTTAATAATGTATGCACACACAAAAATCGAATTTCTTTTTTCACATCTAAAGTTCATTTTTCAGGATTTTATTCATAACTGTAATCTACAGTATACGGACACAGGGCCGTAACCAGGGTTCCGAAATAGGGGAGGTCCAGCAAGGGGAGGCGGATTCGGCGGCGCCCGAAAAAATATTGAGTTTTTTCCCCCCCCTTTTTTAGCCATATTTAGAGTAATATATCATTTTAAATCAACATTAGGATTATACTGTTGTGATGTCATTATTCAGTATATTCTCTTTCATGTCACCACCTGCTCAGCTCTCCTGTCAACATAATTGTAACTAACAAACACAAACTGTTTTAGCCAAATTCATATCAAAATGACACCTACAAACACAGGTACACAACCCAAGCCGTACACAACACACAAAGTCATCATCGATAATAAAAAAAACATACAGAGGGACATTTATTTATTCCTGATAGGAACGATTGAAAAATAAAATAAAATATATTATGTTGTTTTTAACTTTACACCACCTCTTTTTGTTACTTATTGGGTCATGAAACTGAAACCATGCATATAGCCACCTGCATACCTGACTTCGGGAGCTTGGCAATTGGCATCATGCATGATTACAATGAGATGCACCCACTTTAAACCTGAATAAAGTAATAAAACCACTAGTAAACCAGTAGGCGGCGCCTGGCCTGCTGTTCAGTGAGTGGCCTGGCCTGGCCTTTTGCAGGCTGAAATATTAGGGGAGGTCCGACGAAGAGCTGCTTTGGCTCGAAACGTTATCACTTGGTGCAATAAAGCATTCAAAAAAGGAGTCCTGCTAGTGTGCGAGCGTTTTTTGCATTTATTTCACTGTTACACTGTTTCCGTCTCAGCACCTACCCGAAGTCTCGGTCCATGGATGTGCATGTTTTCATCTATTTCATTCCGGACCTCCCCGTCCTCATAGCTAGTTACGGCCATGTACGGACATCATTCAGTAGGCCTATCTAATTTCTACCCCATTTCAACCAATCATATCACAAGACAGCTGTCAATGAATCTTCATTGCAAGAGCATGAGCAGGCAAGATGGCTGCCTCATGCCTGTAACCTGGGCAGACTTTTCTTGCCCATAAATGTGAATATACTTACCCAATTAGTGTAACATACAGAATAAAACAAACGGTAATGTCTTCATTGAATGTAGAATGCAAAGACATGTAACTGGCTCGTTAACTCGCATTCCAGGAATAAGGTTATTTCCGCGGCTCTTACCCCAGCTAGGGTAGGGTGACCAGACGTCCCCGATTTTCGGGGACAGTCCCCGATTTCGGGGCTCTGTCCCCGGCTGGAGCTATCCCCGAAAATGTTCCCGATTTTGGCCACAAAGTAAAATAATAATCCTGGCAAGAAACTCGATAACAGAGCATTTGCGGTTGCGTTGTGCTTGTTTGGCCAGCAGAGGGGGTTGATCGCTCAGTTAGAGAGATTTATATCACTTCCACTTCCCCTCAATCTAGCGGTACTTGCATCCATGCTTGCCTCGCGCTGGTGGAAAACTCGTACGTCCAACAACTCCAGGCAGAAGAAGGCAGTTTACATGTTTAAAGCTTTGCGCAGCTCACACCATCATCAAGTAAGTGAATTCACACCAGCACCACAAAAGCCTCTCGTTGTGCAAAGTGCTGCCTGTGTGTGACAGAGTAGATGTTCTCCCTCTGCCCGTGGTTTTCCCAGGACCCAGCCCAGGGCCCGCAGCTGAACCCAGAGGTGGTTGAACGAGAGGCGGCGTCTGCTTGCTGCTTTTGCTACCGTCCTTGTTTACCGGACCCCATTCAGCGGGTTTAGGGTGACCAGATCCCAACTAACCAGATGTGGGACAAAGAGTACGTTTGTGTGGGACAATGTGGGACACGCTACCGGTGCATCAAGGTAGTCTAAGCTATTGATATAAACGTCGATCTAACTTTAAAAAAAAACATTTCCATTCTGCCCCTTAGCTCATAACATACAGTATGCTTTGCCCTCTAGTTGATTCAGTAGCACATAAGAGACTATGCAAATTAAAACTTAACAATATATTTAATTTAAATGCAACTTTCACAACTCTGACCTGATGACCGCTGAAGCCCACGGTCATCCATGGTGTTTCCATGATATTCAAATGTTTTGGAAAGGATCTGTGTAATATATATATATATATATATATATATATATATATATATATATATATATATATATATAAAAAAACTCTGAGAATCGCCTTGCACTGGCTTCACCCATGGATACATAGTTTCCCAGTCTCTGTTGTAGCTGCATGTCCGTTCCTTTGCTGCTGTTGCAGTTTCCTCCCTTTCCTCCTTCATGTTTCATAATATTCCGTGTCAAATCTGCAGCATATCGGCTTGCTGTTTGTTTCCTCGTCGTTGTCGGTGGGCGTACCCCCTAACGTGTTTTGATCCCAGCCCCCGTGTACCCCAGTTTGATTGACATGATGACATCAGACACAGCCCGCCCCCTCCCCTTCTCCACACACAGCCAATAGGCTAGTTGCACAAGTGATTAGACGAACTTCCGGTTTTCTTGCCAACTCGGCGAGCCAGTTTCCGCTTTATCGGCTTCCTCTCCTTACCGGCCCGGTCGCTGTGCTAGTCGCTGTGTTTATCAAACTTATCTCTAACTATCTGGTTTTTCGACACTATTTCTGGAACTGATTACCGAATTTGGATTACGGACTTGGCTGAATGGATATTTGATTTGACCGCTGCCTGGACACGGACACGAATTTAATGATTGCGGACTTGTATGACGTTTAAGCTGGCTAAACTAACCTAACGTTAGCTAACGAACCCTTAGCTAGAAGCTAGCAAAACACTGAGAACCCCGAATGACAATAACAAGACAAGATGAGTGCTGTGAGGAAAAATAAATATAATGTCCGAGATGTGCACAAGTTACAAAGAGGTATGGGTGGCTCTAATGAGCACTGCTGTGTGCCACTTTGCTCAGCTTCAAGTCGCTATAACCGTATGATGAGCTTCCACTGCTTCCCAAAAAACACAAACCTTCGTGCACGGTGGATACAGAAAATCAGGAGGATGGGATTTTCAGTGACCAAACACACAAAGGTATGCAGCCGACATTTCGAGGATAATCAAATCACCACTACTGCTAAGGGTAGACGGATATTAGAAGCAAGCTCCGTCCCATTATTGTTTGAGTGGAACAACTACACCAACAAGACACGAGCTGGTGTTTGGGAGCGCCGACCTCGACCGTCAAGTCCGGGACCATGTCCGGAGCCTGTGCCGGATCCTGAGGAGGACATTCAACAAACAGTACCGATGGTTCTGGACCACGACTATGGTGCCAACCGTACCATATGTGTCGACCGGGAGCAGTATGAAGGGATGATGAGGGAAATCGAGGCGCTCAGACAGGAGCTCCAAACATATCATCTACAAAACACTTTTGGACTCCAGCGATTTGCTTCCTCCCCAGAAGACATCCGATTTTACACCAGGTAAGACATCTAGCATTAGTCTAAAATAAACCCATCAAGCTAATAAATAAATAATGGTATAGTTGTAAGATCAAAATGAAGCAGTTTTATTTTAAGTCCAAAATCACAGCAAGGTGTGTCTCAATATACTTTCCGACGAATAACAGAATGAATAATACAATGAACATAACAAAAACAAAGTTAATACATCTAGTCTAAATGATTACATCAATGACTGCCCTCTCAGGCCCATGCATACTGTATATAATTGTGCATTTCTTGTCTTTGTGTTAAATATTGTAAATGTTAATATTTTGTCTGTTTTAGTGTATTGCTTTTTCTCTCTCTGGCTAATTAATATGTATTGATACTTGACTTGCTTTTGTTATTATGTTTTGTTCTTTTGAAGATTCCCAACATACAATCATCTGATGGCATTTTGGAACCTGATCGAGGCAGCAACAGCCAAAATAGTTAGGGTCACCAGAGCAAGGAAAGCCGATGTCACTAGCACGACAACTGAAAGCCCTTTAACCAGACCAACTGTAAGTACACACACACACACACACACACACACACACACACACACACACACACACACACACACACACACACACACACACACACACACACACACACACACACACACACACACACACACACACACACACACAAAGTATGGGGCATGAAGAGGATACTTTTAAACAACTAACAGCTCATTAAACTTTTTTCCCTCCAGAAACTGTTGCCGATAGATGAGCTCTTCCTTTTCCTGACATACCTGTCCACCGGATGTACCCAGAGGGAGCTTGGCCATAGATTTAACATCCACCGAGCGACAGTCAGCCGAATCATTGTAACCTGGGCCAACTTCCTCTACAGCTTACTGGGCTCCATCTGTATCTGGATGTCACCTGCAGCTGTGAAGGCCACAAGGCCACGTGATTTTGACGGCAGCTACAGCAACACACACATAGTTCTTGATTGCACAGAGCTATGGTGTCAAACACCTTCATCCCTCCTCCTTCAGAGTGAAGTCTTCTCCACCTACAAGTCCCACTGCACCTTCAAGGCCATGGTGGGCATGTCCCCTCATGGAGCCCTGACTTTTGTGTCACCACTCTTTGAGGGTTCCATGAGTGACAAGGAGGTGTTTCGTCAGTCAGGTATTACATCACTCTTAACACCTGACATGGCCGTCATGGTTGACAAGGGATTCTTGGTGGATGACCTTGTGCCTGGGAGTGTTCATCGTCCTGCCTTCCTCTCCAAGAGGACCCAAATGCCAGAGGTGGATGTTCTGAAGACGCAGTCCATTGCCCGTTTGAGAGTCCACGTGGAGAGGTTGATCAGAAGAGTAAAAGAGAACAAACTCTTTGAGACCACTATCCCTCTCTCTATATCAGGGAGCATAAATCAAATATTCACAGTCGCATGTCTCCTCTCAAATTACCAAAATGGACCTCTGGTCAAGAAATGGAGATGTGAAAATTGAAAATTGTAGCCATAACTACCTCTTCTGAGGAACTTGATATGAACTATTCAGTGTTCAATGTACACTTTTCCACCCGACAGCAGCTAAATTCCTTGTAGTTTTAATTGGTAAATAAATTGTCTGATAAAAATGTATTTTGAGTGTTTGACAATTTAAAGGTGCAAGATAATAAAATCACAATCATATTAAGTTACAGTGGTCATTGTTAAGTTGTACAGTTGTCAAAAAGGGTCAATTCCCACAACATTCTGAAACTTTTTTGCCCTTACCTGGATACCAGGAGTGTTGTCTATCCATCCAGATAATTTTGGTGTGATTTGCCTATCTGATTTCACTCAAACAATTAAAAAAAAAACTTGTCAATTTGTCAGTTTTTATCAGAAAAACGAAGCAAATTACACCAAAATAATCGGGATGGATAGCATTCTGGTTAAGGGGGATTTTATTTTTTGTGAACTGCCCCATACAGCTATAATTGTTAAAATTGTGAACTTTGGTTAACTGTATTAAAATAAAAACAGCAGGAGTCACTCAGCCAATTTACACTTTTATTGTGTTAACATGGTGGGAAGGCAGTGTTATTAATCATGAAAGCATTTCCCATTAATAGTGAAAGTAAGATGATTGATGCTCAACACATTTGATTTGCATAGTGTACAATATTTGATGTCTCAATCTTGAAACCTTACAGGCATTTCTGCATGTAGACATGGAAATAAAACCTGTCTACTTTCTCTCTGATCACCTCCAACATATCACTGTCCCTGTATATTCGTTGAATTAGTATGTCTTCTTCAGCTGAAACCACAAAATCACACCAATCCATTCCAGTTATTAGCATCTGCCCCTGCACTTGTGAGTAGTAAGCATGCGTTTGTTTTAGCTCCAATTTCCCCAAATTCATTTTGAGATACGGGCAGTCAACATAGCTCTTAACGTTTGGGCACTTCATCTCAATCAGACCAAACTGACATGGCTCTGAAGGGTCAAAGATCAACCCATCTGGAGATGCCCCCAGCCAAGGAGCATCGGGGTGGATTACAAATCCACAGGGGTAGTGGTTGACTCTCTTTAGCTGGCAATACTCCCAGATAGCATCTGCTTCCATTTCGAGCCCCCTCTTCATAGCTGCCGTCTGACGGGTCCCTTGCAGTATCCGGTTAGCCAGACCTTCCTCAGAGTTCTCTCTAACTTGACAGATCTCCCTGAAACGTGAGGCAGTCAGTCTAGGCCTCCTTAGGCGATGCCAGTCAGCACATGAACTTTGTGCTCTGGTAGCACACTCAAATTTCTGTGCCATAACCCAGGTGACCTCAAGACACTTAAGGTGTAGCTGTTGTGCTTCAGTACATACAAACATGGAACTGGATGGCTGCAGTCGGTAATTCTGAAGAGGCAGAGATGGAGGTGGTGGGGCAGCATGGAAGGACAGGTCTCTCTTTGCCGTCGCTTGTTGTTGGTAGGACAAAGGACTACCGACTTGAACCTTGCCAAGGGCAGAGTCAACTAGAGGAACTTCACAGCTGATGCCCATGCTGCAAATCATCGGCGCCTCAGCTGCGGAGAAATCCTTATACACCTCTGTCACCCGAAAGACGGAAAGATCAGGCAAGTCCCCACTGAGGCCTTTGTAGAGTGTGCTCCTGTGTGGAACATAAAGGTTATATAAGTGGCGTATGCATATTTCCATTCAAACATTCATGTAGCATATTGCAATACAGTAAATCTATCATCACTGATGACATCATTTCTAGTTGAGTGACATCACTTCTGGGGAAAAAAAATCACAGATCACTTGCTCCCTTTTAGAGATAGATATTTTACCTCACACCCTCTGTTGTTGCTCTGCACTTTGGCTTAGCAGACAGCACAGTCATTTTATCCACAGGGCCTGGCTTTATACCCTATTAAGGTAGGGAGGATATAGATTAGAAAATATCACCAACAGGTGTATAATTATAGTGCAACAGGTTAATATGCATTTTTCTTGACTTGCCAAAGTTCTGGGCTTGTGCCATTGTTGTTCTCCCTCGGTACAGCTGAGCACAGGGGGGACCACTGGCACCTTAAGCTGGGAGTAATGTGCCGACTGGAACAGCAAAGCAACACAGTGGTTGCAGAAAGCTGTTCCCGCCACACATGTGCAACTGTGATGCATCAGCTCCACAGGACTGGAATCTTTCAATACCACCTGCAAAAAGTCACATGTCATAGTAAATACTTATTTCTCTTAGCTTGTTTCATTGTTTGACCATTCCTTTAGGATGCAATCTTGGTTTTTAAATAATATATATTTCTAATATTATTCATCTATTATCACAGACCAAATGTTATGTACTTCGATATGTTAAGAGCATGTTGTATAAGTCAAATGCACTAGATTGTTTATTTGACTCATGATAGCCTTGTACTTTTAACACCAGATTGCACCTAAATGAATGGCTGAGTAAAACCAGGGGCGTAGTGGAGGCTAAACACAAGTAAACACAGTTTACCCTCCTCTTTGAAATGAGGCAGATAGTTTACTCACCTATTTGCAGATCACCTGTATCAATTGCAGAGGGGAAACAAGGTGGATAAACTACTCACTATTGATAGTTTACTCACCTCTGTATTTACCACTACACCCCTGGCTAAAACATAGCTTATATACCACGACCAAGTGGTACAAAAACACATGCAAAATTATCTGATGAACAAAACGAACAGATTAACCCAGGTTCTGGGGATCAGCTAGGTCAATGTATCTGCCTACTCTAGCCACTCTTTTGAGCGTTCCATTACTAGTTACGTTGTATTACAACACTAGCTGAATCCCCAGAAACAACAGGAACACTGGGTTATTAAAGTAACATGCATATCGCATATAGCTTCACCATACACTCAAACTGTGTGGCTTCTCAGATTTCCTCATGGATCTGTGGCACAATGCCCTGATAATCATTTCACCTGTGCTCTGATCTTTGTTTGAAACTGAGAGAGGGGGGAGGTTAGTAGTTAGTACAACAACTAACAATGTGTGTTAACATTAATAAAAACAAGCTAACATCGTAAACAAACGTAATCTGAAAAAAATATTAAAACCCATCATTATTGACCAAAATCATCTTATGACATCGCTGTTGTGACATCATTCTAAAATGGATCCTGCCAATCTTGAACATATCCCTAATCCCCCCAAGAGAAATCCAGTTTGCCTTTATGGGAAGGAAAATAATTCACTTTTTGTGTTTTCTACTGTACTTTTTACTGTACACTGGCATTTGAGGGGTTAAAATTCTGAGTAGGTATGACATGTTGGTATGAGGTATTAGGATGAAGTTAACAAACGTAACAAAAGCAAAGCATCAGCAAGGCAGCTTGAATCTAAACACTACTTACCCTCGTAGTTGTGGAGATAACTCGATATGTATAACTTGAATCCCTTCTCTCGCTTGCTTATGGGAGCGGGGGAACAGGCATTAACGATACGATGGACATCGTTTACGTTTATTTTAGGCAGATCTTGGAGACATCTCGTAAAAATTGGCATTTTCTAAGCAATTCGGTGGTAGAGAAGATGTTCGTTCTAAACCTATGGTTCCAACACTGTTAGCTTTAAACTAACGTTAACGTTAGCTTTAGCTAACGTAATAGCATATTAAGCTTCATACAAGTCCGCAATCCGTAAAAATTCAAGTCCGTGTCCAGGCGGCGGTCTAATCAAATATCAATTCAGCCAAGTCCATCATAAAAATTCAGTAATGAGTTCCAGAAATAGTGTAGAAAAACCAGATAGTCAGAGATAAGTTACATACACACAGTGACCGGGCTAAAGCGGAAGCTGGCGAGCCGATTTGACTGCAACCGGAAGTTTGTCTAATCACTTGTGCACAGAGCCTATTCATGAACCCACATTTTATAAACGCGCATGTGAAAACTGGAGCCTGCCAATCAAAATGCGGGACAACGTCTCAATTTGCGGGACGCGTGAAAAACCGTGAACATGCGGGACAGTCCCGCACAAATCGGGACATTTAAGCTCATGGTTAGTTGGGATCTGGTCACCCTAACCCCGGCCCCTCGGACATGTCAAGGCAGGCAGCTGCACTCTATGAACAGCAGTAAGTACCCTTATCTATTAGCATACAGTCTCAGCATTGATTGGATGACATTAGTAGACATTTCCTTAAAGGAGGACTTACCCCCTAGATATGTAGAACAGTGATTTGAAAATACCTATGGAAAAAACCAAGAAATGACATATGCTCTTGTCTATACTAAACTCTTTGGCTGTGTTCAAGTCAAGATTTTTTTTCGGAAATGGACGCCATTACAGTTTGCCTACCGCCTCAAAAATAATTTATTTGAGAGGGGCAATATCTTTTATAAATATCAACAACTAGCCAACGCTGGTGGTCTGTATGGAAAGAGTGTTGCTCAAAATGGTTGAAAGTGATATCAATTTGGCCATTCAGTGGCGAACTACAAATTTAATTATTTTTGTCCCATTTTGTCCCATGTGTGTGTGCGTGGCTTGTCTAAACTTACGTTAAAAGAGCCTCGCTGCTCACAGCACACAGCACAGTGAGGACAAACCTCTCGCTCTGGGGTAACACAATGCAAGATTTCTCCACGTAATTCCCTCGTCTAACTAGAGATAAACCGTGCAATGAAATCCGTTTTTAATTTGCGTTTTGGGGCTTTTCGTGATTCTTGTTAAAAGTTGCAGCACCTCTGATTTTTCCTCTCAGGGCGCAGGCAATGCAGGGCAGAGCTCTTCTCCTCCTCACAGACTGTTCCCATCCAAATCCCCCCGAGGAGCACACACACACAGACAGAGCCAGTCGCTCTGCTCTGCTGACTTGATTTCCTGAAAAGTTGGCGTTGCTTGTACACAGTGACGATATTATATTAGCCGATATGTTTAGAGAAGCTTTGTCACGTTGTCACGTCGTAGTATAGCGTTATATTTTACATGTCCGCTAAACTGCGACGAGATTTGTTTGCTGAAATGTCAGACTGTTGAAAGCCCCCGCCTCTCACTGCTGCTGTGTGCTGCTGCTGCGCGCGCCCCCGCGGGTGCATGAGAGAGCAGACTCTCCCGTTTGACTGGCCGAGAGAAAGTGCTTCCAAGTCGGACTGATAGCCGTGGAAATGTCAGACTGTGCTCTCTCTGCTCTGGCCGAGTCCGAGATAGCCCAGCTGCTGCTGCGCGCGCCCCCGGAGCTTGGGGCTAGTGCATGAGGTTACAGTACGACTCTCTCCCGCCCGCTCCCGCCTGCCTGGGCTGGAGACAGTGCTTCCAACTCGGACTGATAATATAAACATCATCATTCGAGCTTATCCAGGTAAGATATTAATAAAGTAGTGACACATTCAGCGGGAAACTAACTATAATTAAGACGTGCCAACTTTGACGACGTTTGGTTCAGTATTTTAAGAGCAAACTTCAATAGGAATAGGCTTGGAGTTGTGAGGAGCCGAAAGGGTACAGGGGGAGTAGTGGAGTAACTATCTTGAAATCCCATAGTCTTTGGGGACAACCTGACGTCAGGTTGTACCAAATCTCCCATTCATTTGAGAAGAAAAAAAGCAGTGTTCCACCCTTCGAGGGCGCTTATGCCAGATATGCTGCTGAAAAATGATACAAATGGTCAAATGGCAACAGTTTGGTGTCAAATGTGGAAATTTTGACCAGAATTCTTCACACATCACCCCCAAAGTCATATATATTGGTTAAAAGCTGAAAAAAAGTGTTTTGGAGGTAAGTCCTCCTTTAAGGTTAACGCACGCACACGCACACACACACACACACACACACACACACACACACACACACACACAAACACACACACACACACACACATGCACGCACGCACCCCCCCCCCCCCCACACACACACACACGCACGCACGCACGCACGCACACACGCACACACACACACACACACACACACACACACACACACACATACACACACACACTCTCCAGGGCCTTTCCAAACAAGTTCAATTGTCACCTCTGTCTGTTCCACCCCCACCTCTTGCAGGTGCTTTCTGAGACCCTTTGAGACTCTGTTTTACTGTGTGTGTGTGTGTGTGTGTGTGTGTGTGTGTGTGTGTGTGTGTGTGTGTGTGTGTGTGTGTGTGAGAGAGAGAGGATTACTGCAGCACATGTGTATACGCCTACATTTGTATCAGTGGAAAGCTTTTACACGCACATACAGACAGACAGCCACACACACACACGCACGCACGCACGCACGCACACACACACACACACACACACACACACACACACACACACACACACACACACACACACACACACATATGTAGGTAGGAAGATAGATAAATAGAGATAGATACATAGACAGATAGATAGATACGGTAGATAGATAGATAGATAGATAGATAGATAGATAGATACATAGATACATAGACAGATATATAGATAAGATAGATAGATAG
>NC_139628.1:19839859-19847359 GCF_964638095.1 Poromitra crassiceps | reverse complement strand
AGTAGCTTTGTCTAGTTAGCCTTCCCCCAGTTAGACAGACTAGTTACAGTAGCTTTGTCTTGCTAGTTAGCCTTCCCCCAGTTAGACAGGCTAGTTACAGTAGCTTTGTCTAGTTAGCCTTCCCCCAGTTAGACAGGCTAGTTACAGTAGCTGTGTCTTGCTAGTTAGCCTTCCCCCAGCTAGATAGGCTAGTTACAGTAGCTTTGTCTAGTTAGCCTTCCCCCACTTAGACAGGCTAGTTACAGTAGCTTTGTCTTGCTAGTTAGGCTTCCCCCAGCTAGACAGGCTAGTTACAGTAGCTTTGTCTTGGAACCTATCTTTCCCCTTAGTTTTTTGCTAGTTATATTCCCATATATATCTTTGTTTTGCTAGTTAGTCTTTTCTGGAGTTAGATAGGCTAGCTAGGTCATTTTATCTTGCTAGGTAGCCTTTTTCACTAGTTAGCTTTGTCTTGCTAGTTAGCCTACCTTCTCCCCGTATCTGTTTACCTATTAACTTTATGTCTACTCATCCTGTTCTCTAGTTAGATCAGTTAGCTTTGTCTTGCTAGTTATCCTTTTTGCTACATAGACTTGGTAGCTCTCTCTTGCTGGTTATAGTTTTTCCCCAGTTAGCTTTGTCTTGCTAGTTATTTTTCCCTCGTAATTTTAGGAGGGAAAAACGAAGAGTTAGCTTTGCGTTGCTAGTTTTTGTCCCTGGTTTGTTTGCTTTTACCAGTTACCTTTTAGAAATGTAACGTGTTTCTCAAAACAAACAAACAAAAAACAGCAAAAGAAGAACTCGGTAGGTAGCATGAGCAGCGATAGTCACCATGACTGAAAATCCAAGCTCCGCCCACACTGTTTGATTGACAGGTGATCTGTGGGAAGAGCACATAATGATTGTTGTGGAACCGAAACCAACACAATCTCTCTCTTTCTCTCTATCTCTCTCTCTCTCTAAGGATCCAGGAAGTGAGGGAGCTGGGCGACCTTCCATCCCACTGGGAGGGGCTCAGACGTGATGTCATCGACCACTGCAACCAGCTGATTGGCTGTTACCAGGAAACGTTGACGGAGCTCGATAGGCATTCCGGTGAGATCAACGAAAGGCTTTTATGCTGCCTTCAAGTCGACTCGTGTTTACTGTGAATACGAGACCGGAAGTATTAGTGTACACGACATTCAAGTGGTCATGTCGTGATCATGCCCAGTTGACTAGAAGACACCAAGGCTAACAATTTAGCTACCACTAGCTAGCGAGCGGCTAACTAGGTTAATGCAGGAAATGCAAAGGCATAATGACAGAGGAAACAAGATGAGACCGTTGAGAATATCAACCTGTTCCTCAGACATATTATAAAACGACTATGAAAAGCGCTATACAGTTAAAATGTCAATACACTTTCCATCAATGTCCATGGGGTCCGCCATATTGTGAAAACGTCACAGAGACACGTCACAAGTCGTGAGCTTCGAAGCTTTCCGAAAAAATTTCCACATACCAAGTCGTGAATACCACATGAGGGGGCCGTTCAAGTGGACTTACCGGTATGTCATATTCACGGTAAACATGAGACAACTTGAATGCTGCGTTATATACAAATAATCCTCATCCATCAAATGTGAAACAGTCGATCTAAAAATAGTGAAAGTATCAAAACCAACTAAATCCACACAATCAGAAAAGTGAGCCTCTAAACGAGCCGTTTGGACTTCTGTAACTTTGTGGCATCACAAAGGTTCCCTCATTATCATTTTTGTATGAAATAATAGGCTAACAAAAAAAATCATTTTCGAGGTGGTTGAGCTGTTGTCATCGTTTATTTCTGGAGAGTTTCCCCTACTTGTATCTGCGGTGTCTCACATTTCACTCTTGAAACGTGTTAGTCAATTCAGAACAGAGTGCTCGTTAATATTAACGACCTGCCGTATGAGCAGGGGGAAATCCAGGAGCTTGAGTTGCGTGGAGGTGAGTGAAGAAGATTCAGCAGCGAGGTCTGAAAGCACAAAGTTATTATATGCTGCCAAATGGGTGCAGGGAATCACAGGAAGAGTGGCTGGTACCTTGGAGGACAGCGGCGGGCCGGCCTCTGCCTGCTGGAGCTCTGCCACGTTCAGCACCTCGGACAGCTCCCCTGCTGGAGCTCTGCCAGGTTCAGCACCTCGGACAGCTCCCCTGCCACTGACAGAGAGAGTAGCGCTAACCTGTGCTCCAGTGGCCGTAGCTGCGGAAGCTTGATGACGTCGACGGTGGGTCTGACTACGTGAGACTAGGATTTACGTAAAACCACAAAACGTTGTGTAGAAGGTTGATCATCATGGTCCAAGGACGAACTGATTAACTGTCCACGGCCACTAGCCAAAAGGAGGTGTGGCAATGGGGGTAACATGCGGTGGCGGAGGTATGCATTCTACCGAGTGCCCTCAAGTTATGTTTGTATTTAGTTGAATCGGTTAGTTGTACTTCTTGTACTTAACCCGTGTCTCTCTCTCTCTCTCTCTCTCTCTCTCTCTCTCTCTCTCTCTCTCTCTCTCTCTCTGTCTCTGTCTCTCTCTCTCAGTCTCATGCTGTTTTAAGTCCAGCAGCAGTAAGACAGAAAGACACCTGCAGTTTGTTCCGACCAACCTGCACTCACAGAGGATGGAGGTGACCAGTCCAGACAGAACAGGTGAGACAGCTTGTCTGCCTCTCTTCACTTTCATCCCTTTTTCCTTTCCGTTTTGCTCTTGCTACACTCTTGGTTATCTTACATTACATTACATTACATTACATTACATTACATTACATTACATTACGTCATTTGGCAGACGCTTTTATCCAAAGTCAAGTCAAGTCAAGTCAAGTCAAGTTTATTTATATAGCCCTAATTCACAAGCATGTCTCAGAGGGCTTCACAGAAAGCATGTCTAGCTAATTCTAGCTGACACAACAGTAGCAAGAATATACAGAATAAAGATAACATTTGAACAATTGATGGAGAAATATAGAAAATATAGAAATGAAGAGAGAGCAGAGGAGAGAGCAGGAGAAGGGAGAAGAGCAGGGGGAATGTGAGAGAGTGATGGGGTGGGGAGGGAAAGGGAGATGTTGGAGGGTATCGGAGGTGGGGAAGGAGCAAGAGGAGAGGGCAGGAGAGGGGAAGGGGGGGAGGGGGGGTGTGGGGGAGAAGAGAGCAGGAGGAGGGAGGAGGTGGGGAGAGAATGGGAAATGTGGGGGAGGAGAGAGCGTAAGGAAGAGTATGGGAGTATAGAGGAGTATGGGAGACTATATGGAGAGAACAGGGAAGGGAGGGCTAACTGACACAACATTAACAAATTACAATAGTAATAATAACATATCGAGCAATTATATGATAGAGAAATATAGACACACATCTTGCAACGGACATATGTCAATTTCTTAGCAACCAAACTATGCCTAATTTAATTGGCTGCAAGCCTTTAGTAGTGAGTCCCTTTGCCAAATAAACACATGTTCACATATAGAGCTTATGGGTGCCTCGCTTTAGGGAAGAATGGGTGCCATGCTTTAAATAGTGGCGAAATATTGGAGGGGATAGAGTGGGTGGCATGAGCAACTTACAATAACACATTTTTGTCAGCAATAGAGAAATCAACTATGCAACACAGTCTATGACAGCTACAACTTCTGATGGAATAGTGGTAAAGTTGTTGTTTTTTTGAGAGAGAGAGAAAGAGACAGAGAGAGAGAGAGAGAGAGAGAGAGAGAGAGAGAGAGAGATGTTAGTCCTAGAAGGGCCCAGATGGAGCCTGAAAAGGTGTGTTTTTAGTGTTCACCGAAAGATCGGCAGTGATTCGGCCATCCTCACCGAAGGTCGAAGCTCGTTCCATCATTATTGAGGTGCCAGGGACGAGAAGAGTCGCGAACGGGATGAGCGACTTTTGAGCCCCCGTAGCGGAGGAGGGGCGAGGCGTCCTGCACTGGTGGAGGAGGAGTGTTTTGAATTGAATGCGTGCCGAGATGGGAAGCCATCTTACTAATAATGATGCTCTCTCTGTCTCTCTCTCTCTCTCTCTCTCTCTCTCTCTCTCTCTCTCTCTCTCTGTCTCTCTCTCTGTCTCTCTTTCTCTCTCTATCTCAGCTGTGTGGTATGATGTCATCACTGTTGGAGCTCCAGCTGATCATTACCAGGCGTTCAAACATGGAGGGCTGAGGAGACTGCTGAGCAAGCACAGCAGACACACACACAGGTGTGTGTGTGTGTGGGCGCGCGCTTATGTGTGTGTGTGTGTGTGTGTGTGTGTGTGTGTGTGTGTGTGTGTGTGTGTGTGTGCGCGAGTTTGTGTGTGTGTTGTGTGTGTTTACTGTTTAGCCATTATTTAAGGGACATTAAGTCAGATTTTCACTCCCCTTATCACAAAAAGGTCATAATATCTGTCGGGATTGATTGTTGTTGTTGTTGATGATCGATATCAGTGACTCAGCTATTACTTGAATACAAAGAGCCAGTCAGATGTGTCCGGGGGCGGAGCCTGGCGCTGCTGTTTACTGTCGTAGGAACAACAAGGCATTTAGCTAGCTAGAACAAAAGAACAAAGCAGAATTAAGTCATGATTCACCCTTTTTTTTTATCTGGAATTCATATCACTCCATATTCTAGTGAATGTATTAATATATAAATAACCTCCACTTTTTCACTCTTCATCCCTCCATCCATTGTTCCCTATCCACCTTATTTTTGAATGCCCCACTGTCAAAAATAATTGTGGGAACAAGGTCCGGTTTAACATGAGTTATTGTTGCAGCTTGCCATTTCCTTTGTTATACTCTGGCTGCAGACCCAAATTATAAACCGGAAGCGGGAGTCCATTATAAAAGTTATAAATATAGTCACGTTATAAACAACTAACCAACGCTGTGGGTCCGTATGGAAACAGTGTTACTCGAAATGGTTAAAAGTGAAATCAATTTGGTCATTCAGTGGTGTTTTACGGCCATGTAAAGTAACTATTACGCTAGCCATTAGCATTAGCCACAGTAGCCGACTACCCACAATGCATTACGTTATCCCAGCACCCGAACGACACGGCTGTAGAGCAGAATGGCTCTGCTGTAAAAATCCTCATAGACGTTTTTTTTTTGTCAAGTTAAAACAGTGTAAAAATTACACCGGAAGCGGAAGAAGCACCCATCAGGCATGATGGCAGCTAGAAATAAGGTGGATAGTGTTGTGAATGCGTTGTTATTCGCTATTTACACCCCCCTCTCCCACCCTCCTTTCCCTCTCTCTCTCCCTCCATCCAGTAGTGTGTGGATTATCTCTCCCTCCCTCTCTCCATACTGTCATCTGTTGGTTTGTCTCTGTACTCTCCTCTCCTTCAGGATTATCATCTCTGCCTGCAGATTAAAACACACACACACACACACACACACACACACACACACACACACACACACACAAATCACATGATGCTGAATAATCTCTATTTGAACGTGTCTGGACTCAGACAGTAGACTATCTGTCTGTACTGGTCATCATTCTCCAGAGGCTGGAGAATAGATTTCAGATGAGTGTTCTCAGCAATGGATCTACATAGCGTATATTCTGTGATAAGTGATGGGACAAAATAAATCCTTTTACCCCATCATGTACATGAGAAATACAGAGACAAATACAACCACTTTATGGAACATACATTTTATTTTGTTGTTATTATTATTATTATTATCATATATGGAAATTGGACAATATTTCCTTAAAAATGTGCTAATTTGTACACATCTTTGTTGTCAGTGAGTGCAGATTTCTGTTTCAATCTGATGAATACCTAAATAGTACAGACTGGTTTGTCCACATTTAGTTTTGAGTATTTACAAATCAATGTATTTGTCATGAAAATGTCAGATTCTTACACTTATTCTCTCTCTCTCTCTCTCTCTCTCTCAGTCTGTCAGTGTCCTTCTCTCCAGAGGAGATCTCCAGGGCCAGTCTGCTGCTGCTCAGTGTGACCCAGCAGCAGCCCCTGCTGTTCGGGCTGGCAGAGGAGCTGCTGACCGTCTCTCTGGAGCTCAGCTCGGCCCGGCTGCAGCAGGTGCTGGACAGCCTGCTCCACCAGGTGAGACGCAGCAACATCTGAGAGGACAACGAACCCCGTCAAGACATTTAGACAACATAAAACCAAAAACATATATACATATATGTACTGTATATATACATATATATATATATATATATATATATATATATATATATATATATATATATATATATATATATATATATATATATATATATATACTGTATATAAAATATTTAGTTGTTCTTATGCCTACCACATAGTTATTGCTTGCTTTATCCTAAGAATTTCATTGTTCAGAATAACCTTGTGTTATACTGTGTTACTGTGCATTTGATCAATAAAACGCTTAGACTTTGGAAAATACAGAAACACTAAATAGACGTAAATAGACTTAAGACGCCTTCCTCCCTGTTCAGACACAGCAGTTTGTGCACGCGCTCAAAGACGAGCTGGTGCAAAGCGCCCTATTGGCCATCCACAGCCTGTGCCCCGCCCACTGCATTCACAGCAGCCACGCCCACGTTACCACGGGCAACGGCACACTCCGCGTCCGCCTGCCGGCCAATCAGGAGAGGTGGCTGTCTCCAGGGCAACAAGAGGAGTATGACGAGGAGGAGTGGGCAAGTGTGGAGTGTGTGTGTGAGTGCGTGTGCGTGTGTGTGTGTGTGAGAGAGAGAGAACCAGCGCTTGCTTTACTTTTACTGTTCGCTTTACAGTTTTGTACTTGTTTACAAAGTGTGTGTTTGCGTGTGTGTGACTGTACAGGACAGGGCATGGGCGAACGTCACCAAGAGCCTCAGCTGCATCATGGCCATGGCGGACCGGCTGCGGGGCCGGGAGGAGCGCCCCCTGGAGGTGACATCACCAGTGCGCCTGGACGCCACGGGAGACGCAAGCTCTCAGAACACCGGTGTGATGACGCGTTACATTTCTGCCTGTTGCCACATACTTAAACATGTTTGAATAGCTCAAGACTTGACTTGTTGCATGCTGAGATTTGACTCTGACTTGGGTTCTGGTGACTTGGGACTTTCACTTGTACTTTGATGACTTGAACAGCTTTCTAAAGTCTTGAGATCTTGGCTGCATTCAAATGGTCACAAAAACAACTTAAGTTAAGTTAACTTGTAAAAACAGGTATCTCCGTTTGCATTTTTATCCTTATATATTATATTGATGTATTTATATTTACATATATATTTTGTATATTTTTTTTATTATGAATCACAATTAAAACATATTCACCTGATCATGTTCAGGTGTTTATTCATTTTAAGAATGGCATTTACCTGTTTTTGCAAATGAGCTCTTCACTTGACCTCAATGGAAAACATCGTTAGGCCGAGGAAACATGTGAAGGAGATTTCATCAGGGCTTAGGAAAAGACCGTGGTGTCCTGTCACTATGGCTACAGAATTATGGGACAGTAGATGTTATTGATGTGGGTCTGCCATGGTGACACAATAGCTAGCCGACG